>NC_033800.1:7019309-7050816 GCF_001876935.1 Asparagus officinalis | reverse complement strand
GAGAATTCGGTTCTTTGATTATTATTTTTTTCCCCTTCTTATTATTAATTTTTTTTAAGGCGGAAAATGAGGGAAGATGCAAAAACAAAGTTAACCCTAGAGAGAAAAAGACGGGCTTTTGTAGAGTTGGGGAGAGAGCGAGGAGCAATTAAACGGGTATGATGCTGTTTCATACCCGATAACCCGATAATGTGGGATCATTTGTTTTTGGATTTCATGGGACCCAATATTTTCCCATTTTAGAGTGAAATGATGGGGTAACTTAAAAGTCCTCCTAACTTAAAAGTGACTAATACAATGTTGAAAAATTAGTTGGCCTTAGCCAATATGTTGTGTGCAAAAATTAGCCTTCCATCCTAAAAAAAAAGAAGTCCTCCTAACTTAAAAGTGTAACGTACGATAACAAATACTATTATCAGAAGACTGAATTCTCGTGTGGCTGTTGAATCAGTTTATTTTCTCTAATTAGTTTTGTATAGTTTTTGCTAGAGGAGTTTTAGCTAAATTATACTCTGACGCAACGTGGAAGTAGTAGCTTCGGAATCCACCAAGGACAATTTTCGAATCCACGAAGAGTTTTGAATCCACGAAGTAAATATTGAAGAAAAACGAAATTTTATTAATCAAAGTTACGTCTCTAGGGCTTACAAAACCCTACTTAAATAGAAAAGAAACAAGACTTTTACAATGACTCAAACTCCTACAATGATTCTAACTTACCAAAAATAGTAAAAGGATTCCTAAAACATTAAAACTCTTAAAAAGACTCCTTACGACTAGGAAAGTCCACCGGTCAAATCTGAGATCAAATCGGCTTTGTTTCCTAATCAAAACAGACTCCTAAAACATTACTAGAAATAGTAAAAAACGAATAAAAATACAGATATCTCTCAAACCGTAAGGAATTTGGCGAAACGGATGAAGCAACCCGAACCCTTAATGGTGGGTTTGGATAACTCTGTCTCGTCGAGATAGTAGATTTTCATATATAATTCGTTCAATTCCGACGTACGGTTTGAAAGTTACGACCGTTCCTTCAAAACAAGTTATTTTCTTCGACCAAGTCCGTATTTGGGCTTGCGACTGTCCCGCATTGTCATAAATGTGCCTGCCATGTGTTCTACATTATACTCCATAAAAACTAGGTAATTAAAATGTAGCACAAATCTAGAGTTGTTTGAAAGACAGGGATATAAATTTAGAAGTATTTTGTACTTAGGGTCTCAAGATGCCAACTAGGCAACTACAAATAGTTCCTAGATAACAACCAAAAAAGCTAAAGCCATCAATGAAAATGATAGCATCCTCATTACTCGTTACTTACTCCACATCTCATTTTCTATATGCAACAACAAAAAGATATTGAAAAAAAATATATTAAAAAAAACTTTCTTCTAATAATAATTTAAACATGTCATATCCAGCTACAGCATTAAATAATAAGTTTTCGAGCAATCACCTTTTATAAATTATAAGAGTACCTGTTGCCAACAGATTTTTTGAAATTATTGTCCACTTATGTACCTTAAGTGTCATACTAAACCAATCTCACAAGGGTAAGAAGTCTAGTGGGGTATGAATTTTTCTGAATTTTTCTTTAGTAGTAGTTAAAATTAAAACTCATAATGAGTGAAAGTTGTGATTTAAAAACGGATTTATGAGCTTTTAGTCATTGATAGATCACATAAGATTAATTTTTACAAAATATACATTGATGAAAAATGCTGTAATCCTAAGTCAATTTATCATTAAATGAATGAACCATAGACATTTGAGGCAGGGCACGTATATTGGTTCAAATATTACAAAAAAAAATTATTCAACTCTTCCTAACGATCCACGGTCCAACAATAACATCTAGTTTAAATCGTGATTGTGAGCTATCATTTTTTATTATTTTTGCTAAACTCTTGTATGTGATTCTATTCTCTCACGCAAGGAAAAAGTTTAACTAATTGTTTTTTATTGTCCACTTATGTACCTTAAGTGTCATACTAAACTAATCTCACAAGGGTAAAAAGTCTAGTGGGGTATGAATTTTTCGTTAGTAGTAGTTAAAAAACTCATAATGAGTGAAAGTTGTGATTTAAAAACGGATTTATGAGCTTTTAGTCATTGATAGATCACACAAGATTAATTTTTACAAAATGTACATTGATGAAAAATGGTGTAATCCTAAGTCAATTTATCATTAAATGAATGAACCATGGACATTTGAGACAGGACACGTATATTGGTTCAAATATTACAAAAAAAAAATTTTTTATTCAACTCTTCCTAACAATCCACGGTCTAACAATAACGTCTAGTTTAAATCGTGATTGTGAACGATTATTTTTTTATTATTTTTGCTAAACTCTTGTACGTGACTCTATTCCTTCTTTATTCAACGCAAGGAAAAAGTTTAACTAAAGGAGTTCATATCAAGAGAGGAAATTCTACTATAAATCCTCACACAATCATGACACATCAAGAGATAGTTTTGGCATGATCTTTTATTTATTTTATTTTTTTTTCAACATTTCAATTACATAGGCACTCTCAATATAAAACGAACAACCGAGGACTTCCGCACTTTGGATTTCGCTTTTAATGAGACAATAATAAGCGGAAGTTTTCATAAAATTTTTAAACCCACAAAATTAGAAAACGGGAGCGGATTAGATTGGATTGAGTGACACGACAGCTAAAATGGGCCTCGTCGAAATAAGCGGGCGGGAGCAAGATAACGACTTTGACCGGCGATTAACGTGGGGTCCGTGTAGACCACGCACGCCGCCGTTTGACTGGGCCCACATTTGACGCAGTTGCACACTTATTGATGCAACGCTCAACTTGATTGAACCCGCGGATGCTATATCAGGTGGGTCCCAGTTATACAGAAAAATTTTGGGATACGGGGTGAGTTTTAAATTTTAGAATTACAAATTAGATTTTTTGGGATTTTTTAATTCTATAAGTTGTATTTGTTTCAAGTAAAATTTGGGTATCTTGAATCCCTAAAAATTGTAAAAAATACTCTATTTTTAGAATTTGTCAAACCCTTTCAAATTGAAAGGATATGGCAAATGTCATAAATGGGCATGCTCACCTCTCTTTTTATACTCTTGTATTTTTTTTTTGGGGGGATGTAACCTCACCAAGGTAATTATATTCACCTCTTCTTCTTTTTAAAATTTTTTATCTTATAATTTGGGTTTGAACCAAACAAGATATTATAAATTTTAGGATTTATTTTTCTATAATAATGTTGAACCAAACAAAATATTAGAAATTCCAAAGCATATATAAAACCTTATGGGTTTGAAATTCTCCCTGAGGTTACAAATGCTAAAATTTTGGCATTTGAACCAAGCGTCCTCTTTGAGGATTATTCATTTTTCTGGATGATTTTTTTCCCTTGGAAAGTTTCAGCTTGAAATTTGACCGGGTAAATAAAACTGACAAATTGTTTGATGGATATAGACTTTGGTATAAAGGGACAGTTACTACGCTAGAATTCTTGGTCACGGTCAAAATAAGAATATCCTTAAAAATCCACGTAGGAAGTGTTGATTCCATTGACAAATTTTGTGTTTTTTTTTTGTAAATTTTCTTTTCAATATTCAAAAACGTTTCTGTGATTAGTGACCGTCTAATTAATCAGAACAATTATGAGCGAGTGAAGTGTTCAGTATCGGATACAGAGTGTATTTTCCATTAGAATAATAATGGAGATTAATAAATAAAGCGACGGTCAGATTGGGATATATCTTAACCCAAAAAAATACCATTTAAATGAAAACGATAGCGACTATATTCGATTGGGATATATCAGCTGAGCATTGTTTAAGTGGTTTTTTTTTTTTTTTAAATCTCATTCAGAAACTGACCTGTCACTTGAATGTGAGTGTAGGCACATTTGAGTGATCTTGTTAAGCACTGCAAGGATTTTAATTAAAGGCAAAAGTTTATTAAAGTCATTGATCTAATGGTGGAATATCATTTGGATTTTTAATATATGGAAATCATCAATTAAGCTCTTAACGCATCGTTAGTCTAATTTTTTTTTACAAACTTCCATTAAATCTATATGGAGGTGGAGTGTCTTACCCCCGCGATTTTCTAACATTAAAGGCTCAGGCAGTGGCAGAGTCAGAAATATCGACGAGAGGGGTCCAAATTTTTTGATAATTAACTATGTCCATATTTTTTCCTTTTTTCTGCTTGATTGATTAGTGTCTAAACATCAGTATCTAATAGGACGTTCAAAGTCAAATTTGAACTAAAATATAGTGTTTACAATGACATTGTTCTTGTCTTCATTTTTTGCAAATAGTTTAATGGCATCTTCCTCACCAATGCGTATGAGGGTGTTGGGTTCTCAAATTTCTCAATTTGGATTTTCTCACAACAATTGGTGTTCATTTATTTTAGTAAAATTTATAATAAAAAATTAATATGAGAATTAAACTCTTTGTAGTCTTCAATGAAAGACATATTTTATTTATTATGTTTATATTTCTTTAAATTTATATGTTTAAAACTTTAAGTCGTTTTATCTTTAAAATTGCTCAATTTCTCTTTTCTACGATTTTGATTTTATATGAAGGGATATGTAATATAATTAGCGTGAAGAGAGAGGATGAGAGATTGAGGGAGAAGATGACCCAAAAAAAAATGTTTTGATTGACAGAATTATCCATCTACACAAAGCACCACCGGAGGTCATGGGGTCTACTATTTTGATTTTCTCAAGAGGGGGCCATGGACCCCACGTTGATCCGACCTGGGACTTGGATGATATTGCTAGTACGTTAGGGGCCACCATTGAACTTTCACTAATTTTGAAGTACATCAAGAAATACCTGGTTAAGATCTAATAAATGGGTGTTTGTTTCAAATCCTATAATTTGTTATATTTTATTTGTTTCAAACTCAAATTGTAGCATTACAAAATTTGAAATTTGAAATCCATAGTTGTAGCAAACAAATTTTAGGATTACCAAAATAATGATTGGTGAATATTTAAGAACCTTTGGTGAGCTTACATCCCATCAAAAATAAATACAATTGTATTCAATTGGGGTAGGCATACACATTCAAATTTATACTCTAACAGCTATAAACGGTCATAAACTAACCCGAGACAATGTAAATAATAAAATGTAAAAATAAGTGATAACATAGAGTCTTAGAAAATGGTCATTTTTTTTCAACACCTATATAATAAAATTGCATTGTAGATTGCATTCAAATAATGTACTGCCTCATCTAAAATTTGCAAAAGCAATGTAGACTATATTTTTATTATTGAACGCCTCCTGTAAATAATAAAATCTCATTGTAGGTGGCATTATCAAAATTCAACCAATCATTATAGCTAAATCTAAAAAACTCAAAAAACCCACAAGCATGAAAAAACCAATGTGAAACCAAGCTATCAAAAACCAAGCAACCAAACATGACCCAAGTAAAATAATAGGGGAAAAGCTTGTAACAAACCCACAAGCAGCTCAGACCAACAGCAAACTCAGAATAGTTCAAGGCTGCAAGCAAGCAGCTCAAGTAACCAAGGCTGTAAGCAAGTAGCCACAAACAAGCAAGTTGCACCCAAGGATACAAGCAACAAGCTCTAACCAAGTGCCAAATGATGGAAACTATGAAGACTGAGCTTAACCGAAGCTCACAAATCCATCAAAAACAACCAAGCTTAGTGACCAAGCTTAACCTAAGACTAAACTTAACCCAAGCTCACAAATCCATCAAAAACAAAGCTTATCAAAGACTGACCAATCATCATAGTCGCAAATCCATCAAAAACAAGCAACCAAGCTCAGACAAATTGAAACTGAAACAACCAAACTCACAAGCCATCAAAAACAAGCTCAAACTCAAATAACCAAGGCTGCAAATGTTAGAATTAGGGTGAAGCCCAAACCTTTCAGGTGAGCGGGGCCGCATGCGAGCTCCTCCAGGCGGGTCGAGCTCCAGGCGAATTGCAGGCGAGCTCGAGGAAATCCGCAGGCGAGGTGGAGGAGCTGTGCAGGTGAGCTCGAGATCCGAGACTTCTGCAGACAAGGGCGAGCGAAGGCGAGAACAGGCGGGCGAGTTCGAGCGAATGGCTACAGGCGAAATTGGGCGCAGCTGTCTCGAGCTGGCGCTAGGGTTTCCCTATAAAAGGTAAACCCCTAGAACGAGATGGATAGGCTCTTCTCCTCGTCATTTCCAGCAGCGGCGTTTTCCCCCTTTCTCCGTTTTTCTCTTGTCTCCAGCTCTCAACAGCGATTCTTGAGGGGAGATTGAGAGAAAGGAAATTAAGAGAGAAATTAAAGAGGGGGGTTTCTTTTCCCAGCTCTCAAAGTTTTGAGGGGGATTTAAGGAGGGGATTATCACTGTAGCTACAGTGATCATCTATATTTATTAAGAGATCTCAGTTTGAGATCTGCTCTGTTTTGTAATTTCTTTGAGATTAATAAAAAAATTTACTTTATGACTCCCGAGGACATAGGCAGTTGCCAAACCTCGTTAAATCTTGGTGTACTTTTCTCTATTCTGCGTTTCTGCTGTTTTAGGGGTTTTGCGTAGCGCCGGTGGGTAGTATTCCCAACAGCAAAGTAAAAAAATTTGAAAACATGGATTGCCTCAAGTAACTAGCAGCAAAAGCTCAAGTAACCAAGCTTGCAAGCAAGTAGCCGCAAACAAGCAATCTGCACCTAGAGAAGCAACAAGCTCTAACCAAGTGCCTTCCACAACACATAACATGTCCCTTACGAGAATTTATGGAAACTATGAAGACTGAGCTTAACCGAAGCTCACAATTCCATCAAAAACAACCAAGCTTAGCGACCAAGCTTAACCTAAGACTGAGTTTAACTCAAGCTCACAAATCCATCAAAAACCAAGCTTTATCAATATGAAACTAAAGTTGAAACAAATCCATCAAAGCTTAAACTTAACCCAAGCTCACAAATCCATCGAAGGCTGAGCTTATCAAAGACTGACCAATCATCATAGCCTAAATCCGAAAACTCAAAAAACAACCAGCAACAAACAAGCTCAAGTAACCAGTAGCTTATCAATATGAAACTGAAATTGAAACAAATCCATCGAAGTCTGAACTTAACCCAAGCTCACAAATCCATCAAAGGATGAGCTTATCAAAGACTGACGAATCATCATAGCCTAAATCCAAAAAAAACTCAAAAAACAACCAGCAGCAAACAAGCTCAAGTAACCAGCAGCTAATCAATATGAAACTGAAACTGAAACAAATCCATCAAAGGCTGAACTTAACCCAAGCTCACAAATCCATCAAAGGCTGAGCTTATCAAAGACTGACCAATCATCATAGCCGCAAATCCATCAAAAACAAGCAACCAAGCTCAGACAAACTAAAACTAAAACAACCAAGCTCACAAGCCATCAAAAACAAGCTCAAACATTAGTTCAAACTCAAATAACCAAGGCTACAAATAAGTACGAAAAAACTTGTCTACAAACAAGCCACAAAAAAATCAAGCAACCAAACATGACCCAAGCAAAATAATAGGACCAACTGAAACTGAAACAATCAAGCACACAAGCTTAAACTCAAATAACCAAGGCTCAGACAATCATCCAAGCTCAAACTCACAATAGGACCATGGTAGGGGCTCATATATAGGTATAAAAATTTAAAACATGGATTGTCTCATCTAACAGTAAAGTTATAATGTAGGTTACAATCACATGAATGGATTGTCTCACCTAATATTGTAAATACAATGTAGGTTGCATTATCATCCTAGATTGCCCTACCTAAACATAACAAAACATTATAGATTGCATTCTCATAATAGGATCATCATCATTACCCAAATTGAACAATACAAAAATAGCAATACCAATACATAACGTGTAATATAGGTTGCTATCAAGTATCATATCCATTCATAGTTATATAAACCTGCAAAAAAACCCAAATTATAATGAGATTGTAATTGGAGTACACCACTAAGTGTTCAACTTACATAATTAGCAACATAAAGTTACACGAGCTAAATGTTCAACTTACATGATTAGTTACATCACTAAGTAGTTAAATGTAGGCTGTTTAAAAATCATAATAGATAGTTGATCCCCCATCAAACACCGATGATGGAAGTTACAATCTGACGACTTCCAGAAGGCTACAATTTGAGGACTTTCACGTAGAAGGCTACAATCTGACGACCTTCATGATAACTGATGAAAGCTCTAATTCAATAGCATTCACAATCAACATCGGGAGTTACAATCTGACGACTCTCATATTTTCAAGGAGCCAAGACGAAGATTACAAGAGGACGATCTGTGCAAAGCTCTAGCAAAAGAGACTACAAATTGACGGTCTCTTCATATTAGAATACAGATATCTCTCAAACCGTAAGTAATTTGGCGAAACGGAGGAAGCGAACCGAAGCCTTCTCGTCGATGGCCCCGTCTCGTTGAGATAGCCGATTTTTATATATAATTCATCTAATTCCGACTTACGGTTTGAAAGTTATGACATGTTCTTCGTAGCAAATTATGTTCTGAAGTCCGTCTGCAAGACCGGACTTCGTCAGAACATTGGACTTAGCTTGAAGCTCTCTAAGCCCGCCTAAGGTTCGCCTCTGCATTACAGAGTCAAAACGCACAGGTCGAACCAGCATTATAACCTCAAAACGCAGAGGTTATCCTTGTGATATAACATCAAAACGCAGAGTTACGACCCAACTCTGCATTTTCAGCCTAAAACGCAGAGTTCACCTCTAAAATGGCCCAACTGTGCGTTTTCAGCCTAAAACAGGCTCAACTCTGCGTTTTCAGCCTAAAACGCAGAGTTCATCTCTAAAACAGCACGACCTGTGCATTTTCAGCCTGAAACAGGCCCAACTTTGCGTTTTCAGCCTAAAACGCAGAGTTCATCTCTAAAACAGCACGACCTGTGCGTTTTCAGCCTAAAACAGGCCCAACTCTGCGTTTTCAGCCTAAAACGCAGAGTTTATCTCTAAAACGCATGCGGCCTGTGCGTTTCGACTCCCAGTGAGCGCCCAACTCTGCGTCTCATCTTTAAGACGCAGAGTTAAGGTCCGAACGCAAGCGCCCCTTACGTTTTCAACTCCCAACAAGCGCCCAACTCTGTGTCTCATCTCTAAGACCCAGAGTTAAGGTCCAGAACGCCCAGATTGGCGTTTTAACTCGTTCAAAGCACTAACAGAACGGTTTCAAAACTGTTTTCCCCACGATTTAGGGAGCTGTTTAAGAGGGGGCGGTTACACCCCACTCAGCCCATTGAGGAGCAAATTAAGGGGGCAGTTACACCCCCTTAATCCCCTATAAATAGTGGGAAACTCAACTGAGTTCGGATCCTTCTTTTTGGGGGGAGCAAAGAAGAGATCTTCGGCTAGCTTTAGGGGGGATTTTCTTTCATCAACAAAGGGAAATTCGGTCAAGGGTTGGCATTTTCGGATCTGGGACTTGGCAGCAAAGGGAGAGATCGGCATTCATCATTTGGAGCATTCCTTGAAGCCTTCGGCCTTGGCTTGAGAACCGATTCTCGGTTCAAATCAACTCTTTTTCAAGAGTTTCAAACTCGATCAGAGTTATCAACTCATCAAGAGTTTTAAACTTGCTTTGCAAGTTCTCCACAACATCAAATCGTAAGGAGAAGATGACGTTCCAGTAAATCAAGACGGTCGGATCGTCAACGGAGAGCAAGTTCGACACAATCAATCGAAGGAGGCACTCCATCGCGCAAGACGGTCGGATCGTCAACGGAGAGCAAGTTCGACACAATCAATCGAAGGAGGCACTCCATCGCCACTGTGAAGAACCCAGTTTTAAACAAATGGGAGAATCAAATTCATTCTCCTCTCTTTTGTAATCGGAATCCAAATTGTAATTGATTTTGAGAGGAATACAAGTTAATTTTTCTTTTATTGTCTTTTTACTGCAAATTTCCAACAAACATTAAATATACAATGAGTTTACAAAAGTAATAGATATGTCAAGTTTTCAAAAGTATGGAAATATCAAGTTTTCAAAAGTCAAACCCAAAATTATGACCTCCTAGAATCCTTGCTCGTTGATAATCTTCTCTATAAATAGCTTTTGAGCATTTTTTGTTTTGACGATCAACCTCCTAGAATCTGATTCATGGTCATACAAGTAATCAAGCACTTTATCCAATGTCTCCTCAGATAACTCATTCTCATGTGCCATTAGAGCCTTCACTATGGTCTCACTCCAATGTATAATGCGTTGATGTTGAATTGAGAATGACATTGTCTCAATGAAATCGCGCATGAGAGAGTCATCCTCTTTAGTCTTGCTATTCTTCTTCCTAGGATTTGATGTATCATTTGATGTAGAAGCTACCCCACTAGAAGTCTTCACTTTTTTAGCTTGAGTGTTGTTGTTTTGCGCAATTGATGGCTCGGGCTCAAGACGTGAGCTAGAGGACAAATCAACCTCATTATCACTAAGATCGACATGATCCTCATCAACTATATCATGTTGCCTAGAGACAAGCTTTTCAGTCATATTGTTTGCGTCGAAAGTTGCTCTCGTTATGGAATTCATTATATCTTCAGTCGATTACAACAAATTCAAAAGAGATAGTCTTTTTATAAGACTTCTTTTACACAACAAAATAAAAATTATAACTTCTTAGAAACAAACGCAGGATCGTTGTTTGGATTGCTGCTTGCGTGGGATCTTTACCTGTGCCGGGAGCGCTTTGACTCGTGGACCACCAAATCACAGATTCTAATTGAATCGTGAGGGGTTAAGTGATTCTTCCTTCGTTTATCGAAGTAGGAATTTGAAGTGAAGATCTTATCAAAGTAAGACGATCACTCTTCTTAAGATCAAGTCAAAGCTCGAATCTCAAGGAATTGCCAGAAGCTCAGGAACTCTGCTCTCTCTCTGCTCCAAAATCAGCCTCGCGATCAGCCTCTCTCCCAAAAAATGATCTCAGGGGGGGTATTTATAACCCCTGGACGAAATAGTGCTTCCGAGACAGTGTTTGCTGTCTCGGCGGCCGAGACACGAGACAGTAAAGACTATCTCGGGTTCCGAGACAGTAAACACTGTCTCGGGTTCCGAGACAGTAAACACTATCTCGGGTTCCGAGACAGTAAACACTGTCTCGGGTTCCGAGACAGTAAATACTGTCTCGGAAATCTTCAACCGCTTGACAGTTTTCTTATAACTGTCTTCCCACGTTTTACAACTCCGTTATTTTAGCAGTTATCAACGTGATTCTCGCTCACGACGTTTCCCACGTTTTACAACTCCGTTATTTTAGCAGTTATCAACGTGATTCTCGCCCACGACGTTTCCCACATTCTTAAACAGTTGGTGGCCACGTGTCGGCGGTTACAAAACAGTTTCTGACTTTTTTGAGAGCTGTCTCACAGAGAATACTGTCTCGCCTGGCGAGACAGAGAATGCTGTCTCGCCTGGTGAGACAGTAAAGACTGTCTCGCATGCGAGACAGTAAAGACTGTCTCACGTGCGAGACAGCCCATACTTGTGTTCTTCTGATTTTTTGGATGATATTCTTTTTGAGCTGTATTCGGATATCTTTCAGCATTTTTTGAAGCCTACAGATACCCCCTCCAAAGTATTCCAGACTCATTCCTTTATAGAGGAGTCTGAGATACTTTGGATAAGATGGGTCTAACTTTTAATCCTTTCAGTACTTGATTGAGTATATCGTACGGAAGGACCCATAAATGGCTTTAACTTTTGACTTCTTCATCTTTTAGCCTATTCAGTGCTTTGTAGAATAGCTAAACTTCCTTCGGTGCTGCGTTTATCGTGTGACCGTCGTCGAAGTCTTGAATTAGAACTGCTATTGAAGAATGGAGAGATAGTTTATACTCATATACTTTATTGGAGTGTTCGGGAAATAGTTTAACCTCATATACCCGTTAGGAGGTAATCAGGTTATTCTTAAGAATATTTTGAGTAATATTCTCCAGAAACTTCCTGTTGAGGGTAGGGAAACAGTTTAGACTCGTGTACCTATTGGAGTAATATGGTCTCTTTTTTTGTTGGTAGATATGAACCCGATGATAGAGAGGAAGAATTTTATATTCTATCTCCTGGTCTCTTGTTTGTTGGTAGAGATGAACCCGATGATAGAGAGGAAGAATTTTATATTGTATCTCCTGGTATCTTTTTTGTTGGTAGAGATGAACCCGATGATAGAGAGGAAGAATTTTATATTCTATTTCCGAGTGTAAAGGAAACTCGAAGTGGGATCTCCACTTAGAGAATCTGGATTGGTTTGAATAATCCTAATTGTCATAAGGTTTGATTATCCAATTCAAAGTGGACCTCTCGTTCATGGAATGAATCGAGAAGAGATTTTGGTTTTGGTCCTAACTGTTTAAAGGTTTGACCAAATGGGAATTTGAGACGATCCTAACTGTTTAAAGGTTTGATCGTTCAATTTATGGACCTCTCGTTCATGGAAGGAATCGAGAGAGGATTTTGGCTTTGGTCCTAACTGTTTAAAGGTTTGACCATGTGGGAATTTGAGACGATCCTAACTGTTTAAATGTTTGATCGTTCAATTTGTGGACCTCTCGTTCATGGAAGGAGTCGAGAGGGGATTTTGGCTTTGGTCCTAACTGTTTAAAGGTTTGACCATGTGCGAATTTAAGACGATCCTAACTGTTTAAAGGTTTGATCGTTCAATTTGTGGACCTCTCGTTCATGGAGGGAATCGAGAGGGGATTTTGGCTTTGGTTCTAATTGTTTAAAGGTTTAACCAAATATGAGTTTTGTGAGGGAAGATTGATCTAAAGAAGTGGTCGAATCTCATCTCAGCAAAAGAGTATTCAGAAATCACCGTGGGGATGTAGTGTTTATCACTTTGTTTGTAATGATCGGGTTATCCCTAAGAAAATTACATATAACATTCTTCCGAGAACTTCCCGTTACATGAACCATCCACTCCCAGCTTTCTCTACGAAACTGGGTTTATATCATACTGAGTTACATGACCAGGTTATCCTTAAGAATATTACATGTAAAAATTCTCCAGGAACTTCCCGTCAAGAGTGGGAAACATTTTAGACTCATATACCTATTGGAGTTTCAGAGAGCAGTTTATCCTCGTATACCGGTTAGAGGCTTGAGAAACAGTTTATACTCGTATACTCTTCGGAGTAAGGGGAAACAGTTTATACTCGTGTACCCAATGGAGTTAGGGGAAACAGTTTATACTCGTGCACCCAATGGAGTTAGAGTCGTTTTTACTTGGCTAGTTTCGCCGTTATGATGTCGGAGTCAATTAAGGCTTGGATTTTGTTTTTTAGTCCAAAGTAAACCTTGGTGGGATGAAGAACCCTTCTGTGGTAAGCACAGTAATTTGGATCCGTAATCCTCTTAGCTCCCTCCTGATCTTTAATAGGTGGTAGCTCGATTTTGTCATTGGCGAGGAGGTATTTTAAGATGGCTGGAGCTTCATCATCTTCGAAAGAATACTCCTTTTGAAACCTCGAATCGGGAGTCGCATTCCCAGTGATTGCAGATGTCATCGGTCGGCTTCTCTCAGCTTTCTTTCTTTTAAAAAAGTGTTCAGCTTGTTCGCCACGTAGTTTTAACTCTTTCCAAGTTTTGGATGGTACGACCCCAGAGCTTCCAGGACATCGATGGAGAGATTATTATGGTATGTTTGCAGGATGAACTCCTCTGTAACAGGATCTCTGCAATTCATTGCTTTGTTATGGAAACGCTTGACAAAGTTGTCGACTGATTCTCCGTCTTTTTGCTTCTCATCCAGAAGGGTTCCGATTGACACATCGGTATCATCATCGAAGAAATTGCTGAGGAATAAACTTTCCATGTCATCCCAGCAATTGATGCTCCCTGGCTTGAGATGTCGATACCAATCGAAGGAGGGCCCACGAAGGGTGCCAATGAATGACCGGACCATTAAAGCCTAGTTTCCAGAAATCATGCCCACATGAGACTTGAAATAAATCAAGTGCTGAGTAGGCGAGCTTTTCCCGTCAAACGGTGTGAGGTTAATCAGATTGAATTTTGCCGGGTACGGTGTTGAATCCCATTCTCTTGGATAGGGACATGGAATACCCGTCTTTTTCACTTCTTGAGCCGTCATCAAAGTGTTGACTTTGTTTTCAAGCTCTTTCATTTTCCCGTTATCGTTTATGTCTTCATTCGAAAGATGTTGAGGAGAATGAATTAGACCACCCCCTGTAAGAGGTGCCATTGAACCACCCCCAATATTATTATTGGGAGGATGCGTTAAACCACCCCCAGCGTTATTGCTATTGGGAGGTGCATCAGCAAAGATGACTTCATCCACTTCCAGACGACTTCATCCACTTCCGGATCACTGTCATCTGCAATATTTTGAGTACGGCAACTGGATTCAGCTCGCTGACTGGACTCAGGAAGTTGAGATCGTTGAGTTAGCAATTCTTTCATTTGTTGAATAGCCAACTCCATCTTTGTCTTCATCTCAGCTCTAATTTCTTCATGTTGTTTGGCTAGAGCTTCTTGAAGTATTTGAGCGAACTGCAGCTCTAATTTCTTCATGTTGTTTGGCTAGAGCTTCTTGAAGTATTTGAGCGAACTGATCAGAGGTGACTATGAGTACTTCTCTGGTTTGCCCTGTGCTAGATATTGTATCATCCGAAGCGATCGCAGAACAAGTGTCCGAGAGCTCATCCTCTGATGACTTTCCTTCATGCATTCTCTTGTAGTCCCTATGTCTGATGGCTCTTAACTGGAGTCGGGACATCCGTTTGGCAATTCTTGAATTGACTTTTCCTCTCGGGGAAAAGTCGGGATTTGATTCACTTGAATGCCATTTAGATTTTCCTTTATCAGCCATGTTGATGGTGATTTCAGGAAATTCGTCATCTTGGATAGTTGATCTTCTCTTGCGGAAATGTCTCGGCTTAGGCTTCGACATTTCGGTGAAAAGACTGTGGAATACCGAGACTCTTCGTGGGATGGCTTCTCGTTTTGTGTAGTCACATTCTGACTGTACTGCTTTAATGAGTCGCATACAGAAATAATTAGAGATCATTTCTCGGACAATCCTCTTTCGCGTTTTGTTCACAACCCCAGCTTGATAGTACGATTCATCGGTATGATTGCCGGAAAATCCTATCGTCTGTTGGTATGACCTCCCAGTTATAACGATGTCTTTTGGCGAACACGTCTTCTTCTGGGGGTGTAAAACCTTGTTGGCATTCTCAGAACAAATTATTGTTGTCTTTGAGCGATCCAAGGTTATTTTAGGAGTCACACGTTTAGAACCACCCTCTTGCAGGTGTGGAGTCTTAACGGGCTCCGAATGTTGATTTTGCACAACTCCAGACTTTGGAATCCAAACTTTGCAAAGTTTTGGTAGTTCTTTGACCACTGTTTCCAAGTTTCTTTCTCGTCTTTGTTGTAAGAGAGTACGGGCATGAGTAGCGTTTGCATGACGCTTTTGTATACGTTCTTTGAGGGTCGACCGAGTCCTTTTGACGAGAGTTCATTCCTCCGTCGTGAGTTGTGCAGAAACGTGAGTAGTTTGTCATTGAGTTGAACAAGCCACTTGTTGTTTCCTCGACTCTAAGTCCGCATAATAACGAACTTCGTCGGTTTGTTCCAAGGCCTTAGCCAATTGTCGAGCACGGCGCTGGCGCTGTCTCTGACGAGCTCTCTTCGTCAGCACCGGTGGGCTTTGATTCGATAACTCTTTAACTAGATAAGAGTCATCGCGAGCAGAGATGTTGCGAGTAGAATTCTCAGCGACAATCAGGCGAGAGTCTTCATTTGTAATGTTCGACGGAGTCGAAAACTTGAAAACCTTCTTAGAAGACGAAATTTTCCTGCATTTGTGAGGCGAGGAAAACTTTAAGGATGAGGATGACAGATATTCCTCAAACTTTGCTTGGTCGAATTCATATTCAACCGTGGACTCAACCAATATCTTGATCGGCTGCGACACGACGGTCTCGACAGCGAAACCGTTGGCTCCCACTATGGTCGCCAGTTTGTTTGCGTCGAAAGTTGCTCTCGTTGTGGAATTCATTATATCTTCAGTCGATTACAACAAATTCAAAAGAGATAGTCTTTTTATAAGTCTTCTTTTACACAACAAAATGAAAATTACAACTTCTTAGAAACAAACGCAGGATCGTTGTTTGGATCGCTGCTTGCGTGGGATCTTTGCCTGTGCCGTGAGCGCTTTGACTCGTGGACCACCAAATCACAGATTCTGATTGAATCGTGAGGGGTTAAGTGATTCTTCCTTCGTTTATCGAAGTAGGAATTTGAAGTGAAGATCTTATCAAAGTAAGACGATCACTCTTCTTAAGATCAAGTCAAAGCTCGAATCTCAAGGAATTGCCAGAAGCCCAGGAACTCTGCTCTCTCTGCTCCAAAATCAGCCTCGCGATCAGCCTCTCTCCCAAAAAATGATCTCAGGGGGGTATTTATAACCCCTGGATGAAATAGTGCTTCCGATACAGTGTTTGCTGTCTCGGCGGCCGAGACAGTAAAGACTGTCTCGGAAATATTCAACCGCCTGACAGTTTTCTTGTAACTACCTTTTCACGTTTTACAACTCCGTTATTTTAGCAGTTATCAACGTGATTCTCGAATAAATACTGTCTCGCCTGCGAGACAGTAAAAACTGTCTCGCCTGGCGAGATAGAAAAGACTGTCTCACCTGGCAAGACAGTAAAGACTTTCTCGCATGAGAGACAGTAAAGACTGTCTCGCGTGCGAGACAGCCCATACTTGTGTTCTTCTGATTTTTTTTGGATGATATCCTTTTTGAGCTGTATTCGGATATCTTTTAGCATTTTTTGACGCCTACAGATATCTTTGGTGAGATCATCCTTTGTTTGGTCATCTCCCGCGATATAACATAAGTTCTCATAGTGAATGAGAGAAGTGTTCAAATACTCCTTCAACCTAGAGCTGTTGTATTTTTTATCCTATACAATGAAATATTGAAAAATCAGTTTACACATAAGTAAATATTCAAAGTTTGCTCATTTAACAAAAATATTACATGTGTCCACCTATCAAAACAATCTGGATCCATGGTGACAATCTTAGTTTGTGGATCACAACCAAACCTACTCATGTTCATGACAGTGTGCATATCAAAATATTTACCCTTTAAGCACTTAACATGGTCCATGACATTCTCCTTTGTGAACTCAGTGACACACTTCTTGTTGACCTCCTTTGCAGCTTTTCGATATGCGAGTACCTTAAAGTTTTTGTCAACTTTGAGACCATCCTTCGCCATCTAGGCAAGGAAGAGGATTAACACATCATCATTCTCTGTAGTCCATTTAGCATTAGGCACCCCCCTTGTATTCTCTTTCTTATTCAAGACTTTTGGTTGCATTTTTCTTTTACCAACTGCTTGCTTCTTGCTTTTGCTTGGTGAGGTAGCTTCACCCTCAAGATCAATTGCAATTGGCCTCTTCAAAGAATGAGTCTCACCTGAGTGGGTATTGGGGGAAGTTTGGATAAGTGGGTGGCCATTATTAAGCATATTCACATATGATATGGGATGTTGAGTCATAAATGAGTAGTTGATATCGTAAGGATTGTAAGATGGATATGAAGGTGGAGCAGTGTATTGGGGCGGAGAGAATGATAGTGTAGTGGGTGGTGGAGGAGCCGGGAAGTATGGATAAGTGGGTATTCTAGGTGTTCTAGGTGAAGTATCCTTGAATTTATCATTGTCATCACAGTCTGTCATGCCTGATTGCTACAAATAAAATCATACAAATAACAAAATTCAAACCTCATGTTAGTACAATTATAGAGTGCACATAAACACAGAAAATAGCATTCATAAAGATAATATACCCAATTATCCACGAGTACAATAATATCAACGAGTACATAGAGATAGTAAACAATATATCAACGAGTACAATAATACATGAAAAATATAACTTAAATTACATCCCAATCTCAGTTGTGTCTCCACCATGATATTTATTATAATAATCTTCCCACATTTCAATTGCAATTTGATCCCTTTTTACTCTCCATTCATTTCTTGAATCTCTTTTCTCTCTTTGTGTCATAGTTTGAGTAAAGTCAACAACACCCTCTTCACCCTCATTAGCTATTTCATCACCATCCTCTTCAATGAAATTGTCCTCATGCAAAAACTCATCCCCCGGATCTTATGGCGATGTAGTTATGAAGTATAGTATATGCAAAAACTATATCGACTTGAGTTGGAAAAGGGTGATGTGGCTTCGCAAATAGGATTTTGAAACGATTTTTCAATACCCAAAAAGTTGATTCAATTTCAGAACTTAGAGATGAGTGTCTTAAATTGAACAACTCTTGTCTATTATTGATTGGCCTACCCTTGTGCTCATTTAAATGATAACGCACTCCTCGATATGGGGAGATAAAGCCATGCATAGTAGTGTAGCATGCATCACACAAATAATATTTTCCTACAATTACCAAAAAGAATTTTAATAATTTTTTTAATTTTAATGAAATAGACATATATTACTGTCGTAAACTCCCAATCCGTGAGGTCGTGGTCTAGATAACGCGTCTTCCAAAACTCTATAATCATTTACGGATCCCTCCTATCCAGCAAGAACATACGAAAATAACTTATTGGGAGTGCATGCAGCTAGAACATTTTGAGTTACACCTTTATGACCTCTAAAACGTGCAACAAGGCTAGCGGGAAGCATGGCGTCGATACGAGTTCCATCTATCATGTCAATGCAATTCTTTATGATATATTAAACAGTTATTAATAATAGAAAGGTAAAATTATCTGTTATGTTATTAGTAATTATATTATAATAGTGACTACCTTGAAATAATGATAATATAACGGGTTAGTGGCAATCTCTGGCGATACTTTATTTGGTGCTTGCTTCATGTACTGTCCCCTTAAATGACCAACGGCTTGCAAATACTTGTTAAAGTATTTTAAAACTGTTTCCCCCGATCTTATGAAATGTGAGCTAACAATTCTATTTTTTGTTTTATAGCCTAATATATTAAGGAACATAGGCAATTGTTCTTTTACTTTAACACCCCGTGAATTTTTTAGTAGGCCGGTATATCTCATTATTCTAACAAGATTTTTAAATGCACGCGGCCTCATTCTAACATAAGCCCTACAACTCTCATTATAGCCATTGAACACACGACTTATGAGACTAGCTCTAGAATCTATCTTTTCTTTATTTTCCACCTTATGGTGATAAGTGATTGATTTTTTTCTACTACATATCCTCATTAAACAAGCAAACACACAAATCACCACAGAGATAGTAGCATTATTAACATCTCTTCATCAATGGCGTCCATCTACATTGTTTTAAAAAGAAATTTCTCATAAAAATACTATGCATCAATCTTAAACAAGTGCTCAGATAGTAAATAGTAATCAACAATGTTCAAGGAGTTAAGTGAAATTAATCTTAATAAACACATAAAATAGATAAAAACCCAATCTTACAAAATCCAAGAAACTAAGAGGAAAATTATGAATGCAAAGTTCTAATATACCTATTTCAAAGAACTATAGCAACATATATATCAACAACACATCCTCCCCATAGAAAAGTTCTTCGAGTACAACAATTCATGGTTACTAGAATAAGGCATTATCAGTAATTTTGTCTCGTCATGGCCAAAAGCTAACTTTGATCAGCGTTTTCCATGTTCCTAAAATTAGAAAGAACCTTATGTCTGCTACCTTACTTTGTAATACAAGCGTAATAATCCCTAGACATTTCCTGATTTGCATAACTAGAGAGTGAAAAACTAAACTTGCTGAACATAAACAATACTTCTACACATATCTCTCTCAATATCCCCATGCCACAAGACAAAGAATACAACATTTTCTCGAGAATAAATTAATTCAGTAGGATCCTTCTTTCACAAATGCATTCCACTAGAACCCTTGGATATTAATCAGGATATATCAAATTGAGAAATATATAATCAGAAAATATTGGTGTTATGAGGAAGAAAACCCCAAACCAATCATCAAATCGCAGATGTACACATCCTAATTTGATGTTCGAGTCAAAATCCACATCAATTCATCACATAATTACAAAATTCTATCT
Organism: Asparagus officinalis; assembly: GCF_001876935.1. Taxonomy (NCBI): domain Eukaryota; kingdom Viridiplantae; phylum Streptophyta; class Magnoliopsida; order Asparagales; family Asparagaceae; genus Asparagus; species Asparagus officinalis. Next base: position 7,030,702 of record NC_033800.1, on the reverse strand, counting down.
ACGAATACGCTACTTTTCCAAATGCACTTCTTCAACCTTATAAATCACTCGTAACAATACTAATGGAGCAAAGAATTTTGACATGCATTACGAAGAATAGAAGCCCAAAACATTCATAAAATTGCATAGCCAAGTTGTAGAAATCCAAATTTGAATTTTTTCTAAGCAACGTTTCACATGTTCCAACCAAATTCTCCCATCAAATTCATCACATAAACACAGACTTCTACCCAAGATTCAACGCATACCCCCAAAGCAATCCCTAGAAGAAGAACAACAACAAAAGGGGGAATTAGGATATTTACTATGGGAAAAGTGTTGTTGGCGTAGGAAATAAGCATGCAGGTCTTGCCAACGGCCCCGTCGCCGACAGTGACACACTTTATGAACCTTGATGCGCTCATCTCCAAATCTCAACTAAACTTCTCACAAATTCAGAAATTAAAATAAAGATACAAGAACAAACGAGTGCTTTCCAATTCAGATTTCCTCTAACCTGCACTTTAATGTATATGCCGAAATGCATCAAAAACCCAAAATAATCTCCAATTCAATTGGCCTCGTCCTCTCCTCCAACCCAAAATCAGAAATCGAAATAAAAAACCCTTAACACAAATCAAAATCAACGGAAAAATAGACAGCCGAAGCAGATTTGAAGCAATCAAAATCAACACAAATTATAATTACAAAACCCTAACACAAATCAAAGCAATAAAAATTTCTATTTAGAGAGAGGGGGTGAGAGATTTATACCTACGGGGTAGGAGAAAATCACCTACAACCCTAGAATCCTAAAGCAACATAAATCCTCAAAATAATTTTGCCCAAATCTTTATTTTAACCTCCAAATCCTCGAGCAAAACAAAGATACAACGGAAAACAAAGATACAACGGAAATGGTGGAGGGTAAGATTTGGTCTAAAATATGCTGAAAATGGATGAAGAACGTTAAAGTTTGGTAGGGAGAAATAGAGGAGGCGGGTAAAAGAGGAGGAAGATGAATATAACGGTAACAGGAGTGAGAGGAGAGAATTTCGGAAGCTGAGGGTTTTAATGAGGTGGAGGGGTTTTGATGATTTCCACCCCACATCCTCTCTCAATGAGGGGATTTCACAAATCCTGAAAAATATTAGTTTTTTATAATTTGGAGATTCAAAATCCCAAAATTTGTTTTGAAACAAACAAAGTTTATGGAATCCTAAAACTCTATAAAAAAGCCCACTTTTTCATCTTAGAATTTGGAATCCACCCTATATCCTAAAAAAAAAGGTTGAAACAAACACCCACACACAAAAAAAACTGAGAATTGACCGACTGGGAATTTATAGCGGGGGAACAGTTTACAATTCGGCTCACATCACATAAATAGAACTGTAAACAACATAAAGCAGAAAGAAGAGATTACATAAGAACACAATAGAGCCATTCAAAGGCTCTTATACAAATACTCACAATGGATTACAGATAACTGAATAATGTGGGACAAAACTTACACGGGTTGCTTGGTATAATACAACAGAACCGAGATCACTGTGCAAAGCATGAACCAGGACCACCAGGGGGCTGCCGGGCATAGGCATTGTTAACTGGAGCAGCTGGAACTCCGCGATGGTTCAACAAGCATCTGAAGTAATGTAGACGAGGCAACACAGTTGAGTTTATACTTCCTGGAGCAGTAGCCTCCCTTGAACTCCACATGCGCTCTACAATAAATTTTAGAACTTGATAAGCTCAAATCTTGAAGGTTTGCATTGTAGGGTTTTAACTTTTAGTGCAGAATTGCACATTGAAAAGTATTTCAAATTTATATGGTGCACGATATGAATCAGCAGCTAGCTGAGACAAGATATGCAAGCAAGCATTTCCTTGAGATGAACATACAACATTTAGCAACCAAAAAGTAAATGGAACATAGAAGTAAAAAGAGTAATTTCACAAGAAAATAATTTCTCGTGAATTTCTATTTGCATTTGTTTTTACTTCCATTTTTTGACAGAAACAAATCTTGTTTATTTGATAGAAGTGAAAAAAAGGAAAAGTTGAGTAGCCTACATTTGTACGAGTTGTTTAGCTATTTTGGAAAATAAATACGGGAAAATGGAAAGGATGAGAGAAAATAAAATATCAAGTTTTTTCTCCTCTCAAATTCATTTTCTCCATCCACTTTCTCAAAAATTTTGAGAAAGTCAAAGGGACTAGAAAACCAATGGCACCTTCCACCTTCCATTTATGTCCAGTCACTTTCGAATTGCCAAACATAAAGGGGAAGGAAAAAAAGGTGAGATCACTTTCCAATTTGTAGTCCACTATCCATTTACTTTTCTGACTGCTGAACACATCATAACTGTGTTTTATCATTTATTTACCTGCAGCGGCAGCAGCACGTGGCCATATCGTCTGTAGAACATCAGATGTATCAGCTGTCTCACCCCACATGCAAACTTCTCCCCCAAGAACAAGTTCTTGCTGTGAAGAATCAGCTATTCCTTCCAACGGTTCACTGTCATAGAAGCCCTCCCACGGAATATCTAGATGATCAAGATACCACACGCCCTGATTGCTTACAATACATCTAAAACCTTTTGCAACAGCTTGAGGACAAACTCCCGGTCCTAACCTGTAATGTACAGATCAACCAGATATCTATGTAAGGACTGAGAGTTCCAAACAATTTAAATATGTTACATCAACAAAATTGGAGGACAGGAATAATATAATGAGGCAATCAAGAACCCACCAGTTATGTACAACTGTTTTAGGATTGAGTTTCTCCTTAAATGTGTTGAAGGTTTCTTCCCTGGGGATAACATGTACAAGGATATCAGAGAAATACAGTAAACCCTTTTTTTGCGGGTTGTGCATATGGAGCCAGCATAAAAAAAAAATACATACCAATTAACAGGAATCCAATTATGAGAAATCGCCATCTCTTGAGCTCTCAATACAAAATATTGGTATGCGTCTTTTGTTGTCATGTTATGCTGTTCAAGCCTGTATGCATATGCAAAAGGAACCAAGACATGCAAAGATGATCATCAACATCCAATTTGGACCAAGATGCTTACAGTAGATCTATAAATCGTTTTAGGGTACATGTCCTCTGAGGGAACAGATAGTATGACCACAACAGGTGGAATAATATGAATAAATAAACTTGTAACTTCAGGTTCTGGGCTGTCCAAGAGGACAAACAGCAGATCTAGTCATGGATAATAAAATAAAGTAAGTGCTCACAATAGTTCCCAGCATCCTCAAGCGTTCAGCAAATCTGGGAGATCCCTAACTAATCTTTTTAAGGGGTGTACGGCTCCAAGAATTCCTGAGACCCTTATTTATGCTTTATTTCTTTTAAGAATAAGTTTGCTTTAAAACTCCAAGAAATTGCACAGGAGCAGTTCATGTTAATATGCTTGAACGAACATCTCCAGGCCAGGCATAACTGATGATTATAGTGTTACAAACTACACAAGTTAGCACAAACTCATGGAGAACTTCTAACTAGTATTTAGGAGAAAATTTCAGCTGGTATTTCCCTTGCATAAGAGTGAAAAAACATTTAGTATGTCACTACGTGAATTGTATATTTGCCAAGTTAAGCCTTCTCCATATCCAACATATTGAATAGGACTAGGCAAACCTTAACTTTCATTTGTTCCTTATGAATTATGATCGATAAGGGATTTTTTAAGGAATCAGTCTAGTACCGTAGTGATTAAAAGCTTGATGGAATTGCAAGTTATGAAGTAAACAACAGGAAGAAAGGTACAAGGCAGTATATAAGTGTGATTCATACCATTGTTTTACATGTGGGGTCGAAGACCAGCAACCTGTAAAGCACAGAGCATTAGCTGATATTGTAAGGTGATAAGACTCGAGAGAAACATCAATCAGAACAGGCTTAGCAGCTACACTACATCAGCAGCAATACATGTCATGATTGATGTGCAACACCAAACAGAATAATATAACAATACCAGAACCCTTGCAGGATCAAGAAATCCTAGATGTGTGTATCACATATGACTAGCAACTAGTTCGTAATACCAACGTTCGAAATATTGGTATCAGCATCAGTGTGGGTTGCTGATTTACAGTATCAGTCTCTATCACTACCAATATCAACTTCACTAACAAACATCTTACTTGCCAACTAATGGAATTCAGCATCATAACAGGGATATTCAGTAAGCTGACCTGTATTGACCTCATCACCTCCCAGGTGGAATAGCCCAAATGGGAAAATCCTTTTCATATCTGCAACAAAAGAATTTCATCAATACCTATATTGCAAGGAAATAGTCTCTAAAGGACCGGCAATGAAGAAAAAAGATTCTTTCAGCTGCCCTGAAAAAAATCCTAATAACCACAACATAACCAAACTCCTGCCAAGTCACAAGGCATACTCAAATGGAAAAATGAAGGATAAGACAACTAAAAAGAGCATACAATGTTACAAAATTATCTTAATTGTTAAAGCAAACAACTGATAGCCTGTTTGCCTAAAAACCATGTCAGCAGCATCCATCCTAATGGTGAATGTCAAGAAAACAACACAAACAAAAGGACCATTATCACAATACAACTACAAACTTTTCAAGATAAATCCACAGATATGTCTATATAAAACTTACCACATTCTCTTACAAGTAATATTTAAGCCATCTATATACACCACAGTTTCTAAGATGAGATCAAGAAGATACTAGAAAGGTTCAAGCCCTGATCATCTCTAACAAAAGAAGTACATCATACATAATAAATTGCTTGATTTAGATCACGGTTTGATCAAACTTTAAGGCAACATTCATGGCCATTAACCAAAATTGGCATTATATTTATCCTAGCTAAAAAGAAGAAACCAAATAAAAAAGAAATAACAATTAAATCTCTACTTGTAAGGAAAACATAATAATTAAATTCGGTAATAAAAAACTTAATGATAATTTTTACCCGTCAAAATTCCAGAAATAACTTCAAATGTGAAATCTTTTGTGACGTCAAGGGGCTCTGTACAATTAGGAGAAGGCCAAAGATTAGGGTAACCAGCGCCCCTGCAGGAGATATCAAGTTAGCTCATAAGAAACACACTGATTCGAACTTCCAAGGCAGCTTAGATACTGAACCACAGCTTGCATAAGGAAACAATTAAGAACATAATCCATACATAAATATACACCAATTATTTAAGAAAATATGCTAAAGCATCATATTGCTGGAAATAAGAATTATTCAAAGATATTTCATCCTATCAGTCCCTGCTTCAATCAACTGTGTATCTATGACAAAATTCTACTTGTAAGAACTTTCTTAACACCAAGAATTGTATTTATTGTGCAGCAAGTTCTTATATATTGATGTGCCAAAGAAAGATAGGTCCTAAGTGCCAATAGTGAATTAATGATCATTCTAATATACACTTAGTAATCAATGTCAACTTCCTCCCTTTATTCCCTTTATATACCTTACACATGATGCAAACCCTTTGGGGAATTGCAATTTAAAGGTTGATGTCCTGTCTGCTTAAATAATACACATCCAAAAAAAAAAAAAGTGTTTTTTGATATTACAACCTACATTGGAAATCCTTTTCAGTATTAAAATTTCACTTAACTACTAAAACAACTATTATTATTATGCAGACTTATGCCTTTAAATTAAAGCACACAATTTTCTCTATGCCCATTTATACAACATTTAAAGTAAAAGCTGTTATAATGAAAAGTTCTACTCACAATAACAAAAATATATAATCATTTAACACCCACCTAAATAGTTCTTTTTCCATCCATTATGAAAATTTTGGTTTCTTGCTTTCTACAGATGCAATGCATGTGCATTGCATGTGCCTGTCTATTAAAGTCTTTCATAAGTGCATATGTTTTCCACTACTAGTCTAAATGATCCAGATCCAAGAGCCTTCACTTCCACAGTCTGCAGCAACTTCTATCAGCAGATACGAGAAACAATGAGCCTCATTAGTAAATATCTGATAAAAAGTGTTAAGGACCCGATAATAACACTGATATAGTACCTCTAGTGATGGTGGACGGAAGCATTCCAACTCTTTTTATGTTTACTAGTCACTTTAAATGCCATTGTAAAACAGATCTGCATATCTGAGTTGATTTGGACAGACTAGAAAAGACTGTTTTAAAAGTAAATATTTCTCAATCGTGCTTTTCATAGTGGTCCATATTGCCTCGTAGTTTACTTCATATACATAATTCACTAATTTGTAAAATTTGCCATGGCAGTGAGCCCTCTTCAAAGAAACCATATACACAACAAGGCTACTCCTAAGTTGACTTGGTTGAACCCACAATCACTAACATAATCATTAAATAAAATATGAAGCTTAAATAGCAGATGTTTCTGCATCATGTAAGCTAATTGAATTATTGTGTCTAAAAAATGCTAGGCAGGTCTAGCCACCTGGGGAGGTTTACAGTTAGCATAAGTTACCACCTAGTGCAAGCTTCACAACGTTAAAAGGCCCTGTAAAACTATTCTACAATTAAGTACTCTTAAGGAGCATATCATCATAAGCCGGCTTATCCAACTGGTCCTGGAACATCCACCTGCAGTTGCAGTCTTCAATTTTATGCTATATTTATAACCACATAGCACCAAGCTTCCGGACAAACTAAATATCCTATATCCATTACATCCTCTTTTCGTCCTTTATTTGTGACCGTGATACATTAAAAAAATCAATATTGCCTTAGCCTTGATTGGCCTGATTCCAACCTCCACTTGGTCCGAACACTAGGTGACGCACCCATCAACCACACTTCTTAGTCTTTGTGAAGCTCTTCTTATTAGTGTTATGAGGAAGCTCCCAGTTTACATAGTGCAGACCAGACACCTGATATAAATTCATGTCCCCATGTCCTCTTGCTTAAAAGTTACCATGTAAGGCACCTGAGAACAACAGTAAACTTAATACTGGAATCCCATTTTCAGGAAATACTCTTATGTGCGTATGCTCTTTTTTTTATAAATAACATTCTATCAGCAAAAACACAGCTAGTCTTACTGTAGCCTTTCGATTACCAGAAGCATAAAAGGAAAGAGCTAGTATTAATTAACAATGAAGAAGAAGTAGCATCTGACAGAGACAATTACCAGGATTCTGCATGACCTGGGACATCAACCTCTGCCATAACATGGATGCCTGAAAAGTCAAATTCCAACAGCTAATGAAAATCTTATCATTAAAACAAACCAAAAAGATACACAAGATCATCTAATACAATCAAGAAGTTTAATGAAAGATTGATAATGGACAAAAAAGGAATATATCTTAAAACCCCATCTGTTCGTTTAACCAAAATGAAGCTGAAGATAACCAGAAAAACGCAAGCACACTACAGTATTCTTGTAACGGTAGACATTAACATACCTCTATTCTTTGCAAAGCTTTTCACCATATAATGCACATGCATCAAATAGAAAGAAACAACAGTTAGAGAATTAGGATACAAATGAAGCATTCCTTTTATAAATAAAAAAACTGAGATGTCTAAAAGAAAATTTATAGGGGGATACGAGCTTAAATCTCAAAGCTTATTAAGTTGGTATGAAATGTTTCAATTAGTAAGAAAAACATGTTTTCATGAATTTCATCAAATTGAACAAAGACGCTATCCTAAAATAAAATGTAAAATACATAACATGGCATGCCTTAATCAATGATGCAATGCATCAATCAAGAAAAAAGGCAAAAGAAATAACAATGTCTGTCACTTACGCCACATTTCACATATTGTTAGTTACTTGGATAGTTGTGTGGCACTTCAAGCAACATTTGATTGGCTACCACTCATTCAAGCAATTTCCCAGATCACAACATCCATAAAGATATAAGTGGAAGGAAGAATTATCTAAAATGTTATATGCAATGCCTTGCAATACAAGCCAAGAGACAAATAAATTAGAAGCGTATTAAGTGACAAGGTCAACAGACAACATAGAAGCATTCCGATAGATGGGCATAGGTAAGACCAACATAATGATGCCATGTAACAATATCCATTCCCTCAATCAATCAGTTACTTTCAGTTTATTTGCATATCCTTGATGAATCAGTTGCTTTTGGTTTACTCACTAAACCACTATGATACCTCAACTAAATATAAATGGACATTCTCAAGTAGACGGTTCTTCATTGCTCAAAAATGGTTGGAAAAGTGGCAACATAAATGCCAGGACTGCCAGCAATTAAAATATTAAACCTTGTGCAGACAGGGAACTACACCAGAATCCTCCTTCAGGTAAAAGACTTAATGACTTTATATTGTACAATTCCATTAATCATGCCATCTTCTAATGGATTAGGTCATTCCAGAGTCCAGACCGTAAAGAAATAGAAAAGGCAAAGTTATCATTCATCTACCTCTAATCTCTCTTAAATTAAATAGAGATCAGCGAAGGCTATTAGAAAATAGATATGAGATAAAATCATATCCAATCACATGTCATAATATCTCAACAATATCTCCTAAATCTAAATACCAATAATATCTAACACTCCTTCTCAAGCTGGAGCATATATTACTATATATGTCCAGGTTGTTACATATCGAAGTAAAACAGCTAGTTGTAGAGCTTTAAGAATGTCATCTATTTCCGAAATACTTGAAGACACTGCAATCAAAAAAATGTAGTAACAGCTAGTAGAATCCCTAGGCGGGTTAGCTAGTAGAATCCCTAGGTGGGTGAGCTAGTAGAAACCCTATGTAGGTTTGACAGTAGAGAGAAACCCTACGCGGGTTAGTTAGTAGAAACCCTAGGCCAGTCAGGCAGTAGAGATAAACCCTACGTGGGTTAGCTAGTAGAAATAAACCCTAAGTGGGTCAGCTAGTAAAAAAATCCTAGGTGGGTCAACCAATAGAAGCAACGTTGGAATTAACTACTTACTTTTGCATCCAACCATCAGAAGATAAAGAAGAGTGAATAATACATGGGTTAATGTTCATCGATGAACAGTGACCGTGATGAATAGTGCCATTTTCCTTTTGAGATTAGGGCTTTGCAAGGGGTAAGGCTTTTTTTTATTAAGATTCAATAAATATTTAGTAAACAAATTGTTAGGGTCCATGTAGTCCCACATCGGTTATATGGATGACTTGATGTGGGTTTATAAGGGATTTGAGTTCCCTCCCTAAACAAGCTACCTTTTAGGGGTGAGTTCTTCTGTGTCTCTTACACAAATAATGTATAAATAAAAGATGTCAGAGCCGCGGAAGATGTTGTGTTAGCCAGGAGAAGTTGCTAGAATCGAGTAGGCTCTGATGCCATGTAAAGAAATAGAAAAGGCAAAGTTATTATTTATCTAACTCTAATCTCTCTTAAATAGAGATTAGAGGATATTATAAAATAGGTATGAGATAAAATCATATCCAATCACATTTCACAGTATCTCCTAAATCTAAATACCAATAATATCTAACACAGACAAATTATTGTTTTTCAATTGGCCAATTGAATCATCCCCCCCCCCCCCCCACTCTCTCTCTCTCTCTTTCTCTCTCACAAAAATCCATCTGATTCCTTATTTCTGGCGGATGTGCGATATTTTCTACATATATTTCTTCTTCACAGTTAGGACCATACTTTCCAAGGCCCACAAAAATTGATGAGCCAAGAAGGAATCACCTACATAACATAAGAGTCCGCTCAACAGGAGATTTTCTTATAAAGTTCCTAAAGTCCCCAACAACAGATGTTATTCCAACATTGTAGCTTAAAAGGTCAAAGTGCATTTGATACTGAAAATGTACTTTCAAGAAAATTCAGTTTTATTTTTCCTCAAATGTTGACTCTAAACAATCCTAGAGAAAACACCACCTTGAATGTATAGATTAAATAAACAAAGTTTCCGTTGCGATAACGGTGCACACAATAAAAGAGCAGGGAATTGTCATCCTGGATGATTTTAGGACTCCTCTGTTTTCATAAAGATATCTCCAACTGCTTGCTAAAGGTCCTTACTAACGGTGTGTTTGGTAATCTTCTCAAAACTAGACCAGGAATTAACCTGGCCCAGTTCTTCTCAGTTTTGAGAAGAACTAGCTCTTTTTTTATCCAACCCCTCCCTCCCCCGGCCCCCACATCAAAAAAGAACCAGTTTAGTAGGGTTTTTTTGGCCTAGGTAAGACTGGGCCAGTTTTGGCCTAGTTTTACCCAAACAAAATTCTTCCCCTTAAAATGGGACCAAGTTTGACCCCATTTTTGAAGGTTGCCAAACAGGCAGAAATGAGAAAAAATAAGAGGTTACCTAGAAATTTGTTTATTCATTTTCTTGGATCTAGTTGAAAACAGGGATAAGAGGTAGCCAAGGCAGCCCAACAGGTTTACTAGGAGGCAAAAATTGCTTAATTTGATGTTATGCGCTCACTGAACAATGTGCACATTTCAAGGAAGCTTGACTATAGGATGCTCTAATTTTTGGCTTTAATATATTTTCACAGGAGAAGTTTAATAGCACATATGACCATAGATATCTGAGAGAGACATGCCCAAATGTCAAAGACATAGCACTGGGGGAATCACTGAGCTAGCTTAGGAAGCTTCTTAGATGATCAGACATGGTAGATAAGAAACACAAATATTCCAGTAAAGGCGAGTCCCAAATAAAAGTTGATTTGTCAGAATAGCCAGAAGACAAAAACAATAAATAGTAGTTCACAAAACACCTAGACTAGGAAGCGGAACAGATTCAGTCGACCACATATTGATCTAGATGGTACAGTGCTGATTTTCTATATTAAATCTCCACTGGTAGTTATTAGCTTTCCCAATGCTTGTGGTAACGTGATGAACTTACGTTAGCAATAAGAAACTATGGAAGTTCAAAGAGCACATCTATAGTAAAACTCATAACTCCTAGTTTAAAGTGCATATTAGAAAAATAAACATCAAAAATTACAAATTTTGCATTAAAATGTTCAAACACCTTACCAAAATTACCGCTGAGAAAGAATATAGTAAGTTAGATGCAACATATTTGCATGGTACTGAAAAAGTTAGTTTGCTTTCAGAAAAAAGTATATCATCATCATCTGAATCCTTAAGCGCGAAAATCAATTTAGTATTTAATCCACAAAGATTTCTAGGAGAACCTAAATGATTATGGAATAAAAAAGAACATATTTAAAGAAATAACACTCAAAGCCTCAAATAGGCCCATATTTGAAATGAATTATTAGTCAAGATTTTCAGAACAAGCTGTTTTTTCAATCATGTGTCCCCAAGTGAATATCAAAGGTGACTGGGTTAGTAAAAACATAAGAATGCATGTGTTCTCTGTACGCCACAGTAATATCACAGGCATTGTCCAGTAGGAATTTGAAAGGGTTAATTTCACAAATCCCCCCTGAACTTTGTGTTGA
>NC_033800.1:7014875-7019299 GCF_001876935.1 Asparagus officinalis | reverse complement strand
GCTTCATCTCACATAACCCCCATGAACTATGGGGCGTCTCACAAAACCTCCCCTAAACTTTACCTTATCTCCCCTAACCCCCCAACAGTAATTAGCAGATAACTAAAATTTTCTTGAGAGAAAAAACTCAAAATTTAGGGGAGAGCGTATGTTGCCGGTAAAAAACAAGTAACAAAGTTTGGAATTTTTTCACTCAAAGACATTTTAGTTATTTGCAAATTACAAGCAGGGAGGTTAGGTGAGATAAGGTAAAGTTGAGGGAGGTTTTGTGAGAAACCCCATAGCTCAGGAGGGTTCTGTGCAACACCCCCCAAAGCTCAGGGGGGGTTTGTGAAACAAACCCAATTTCAAATGTTCCCAATTATTAACCCAATCGCTTAAGTGTCAATCACGCATGATACTATCATGAAGATTAGATTACTTACTTAACAACTTCTTGTGCATCCTCAACTGTATATCTCTCCCATTTTGTGTATGCTCCTTTCCACAAATCTGGATAAGAAGGCACCTCTAAAGGAAAGGACTGTTCATCTATGATATGCCAATGAAGAACATTCTACTGAATGTGATTGCTCAATATCAAAAAGTACATGCAAGACAAATATTCAAGGAAATAAATGATGAGAAATAGTGTTAAGAGCAAGAGAACAACTTTGAAGTTGCAAAAGTTCGTTGTTTACCAATTTAGCATAAGACATAGACTGAATCACTTGTTTGATAACATTTAGTGGCAGAAAATGGCGTGAAGTATCTGCAAATGGATTCGAATACAAAGTATTTTAGCGCCTTTTTGATAACATAAAATAATTACAGCCAATTTGAACTGGATTAATGAACAGATTCTTACCAAGAAGAAGCCCACGAAAGGGAAATCTTGGTTCGTCATGAATGTACCATGGAGCCTTGTCTACTTCTACAGTTTTTGTATCATAGTTAAAAACACACAACTGGCTAAAAGTCTGAAAATGATAAAATTCAATCAGATAAAAAATTAATAAAAAATGAGATATCACTGAACAATAAGTGTTTAGTGCAAAGGTGTAACAAATTTAAAAAATGTACTCTGTCATGCCGAGTAACATAGGATAGCCAAACCAAATGCATGATCTCGTTCGCTGGGAGCATGCTACTGAGGTTAACTGGCTATTGATACTGACACGGAAATTTCAAGTTCCCATTTGTGTGCACTTTCATGGATAACATAATTGCAAATGACCTTCTTGATGAGATAATTTCACTTATTTTAGATATCGCCAATGTATATCATGCAGTCAAGTCAACAACATGAACTTTATTAATCATTACCCACGTCCCTCTCTATGCAGTATGTTTGCAACTTTGCACTATTGAGTTTATTATTGTTGAACAAAGGAGAAGGGACACAAAGAAATCGGGAAACACTAAATTGACGACATCTTCACCGGATAGGATTAGTATGAAATTACAAGGGACGTAATTCTTCATCAGATGTCAAATGATAGAAAAGGAATATGTTTTATACTCTGTCAACAGCATGATTCACCACCAATTTGTGCACTATTTCTTAAGAAGCATTTTAAAAAACCACTGCATCAAGTATGAGGTGACACACAGCTACGGAAAATATAGGGAAGAACTCCCACCACTAGACATTACAATGAAGTTTGTAAAAGAATCTTATTTAATAGCAACGTCATATGTTGGAAGTCTTTTCACAGTATCACTACGGATGCATACCTCTAAGCCGCGGAGAGCTCCATATACGGTATTTGCCTGCAAAACAAAAATAAGTTAACAAAAAGTCAATTAGGAAGACACAAAGTTTACAAATTAACATTAAAATTTTTCCAGAGTTGGCTGTCTTGAGAACATAAAGAATATATATAAGTTCTACCATTATATCTGGAATTATTTACCGAACACAGATAGATAATTTCCAGACAGAAAACTTACAATCCATGTTTATTGGCAACAAATATATGCATACAAATGGGATATTTACCATGACAATATCCAATACAAATGGTTTGTTAACAATACTAGCTTTGAGAAAAATAAACAACATACTGAAAGGAATCTAAGCAGACCCAAATTATATCAATGCGTTTGAGTTTGGTGAGTAATAGACAAGAGCAATATATGCATATATTGTAATCGTATGCCCTCAAAATTACAATTCGGTAGCAATGTGCTTAACCATAAAAAGAATCCAATAAAAGAATCAAAACCTAGGACAAAATTTCACCTCGCTTCTGTTACCATCAACATCAAAATCAGTAATAATCAACGACAATAACAAGTACAATCAAAGACATCAGAGAACAGACCCAAGTACATAAAACTATTGAATACCTCAATTGTCGCTCCGCTAATAATAGACCTCCCAATTCCACCATCAATATAAAGATTGTACTTCTCATCCACACCAAACTCGAGCTGCAAAAATCCAAACCCAAACCCTAACTAAAAAAGCCCCGGGTCACCAAACCAAACCCAAACTTTAAAACATTTACCGCGTCGCCATCGGAAGCCACCACCACCGTCAATTTCCCGACATCGTACTTCAGCAAATCATTGCCCCTATGCGTAAAGATCAAACCTTTATACCTCTCGAACGCTTCAACTACAATCTTCGAATCCCCGCCAGCTCCTAGGGTTTGAAGCGCGAGGCTGGGATCGACGGTTAGGGTCTGAGCACCGTGAGTGAATTCTTTGGGCAGCGGCCAAAGGTTGACGAGTGGGTCTCTTAGGGATGAGTTTCTGTGTTTTAGGGCTTTGCGGGATTGCGACTGAACGCAGAGGAGGAGGAGGAGGAGGAGGAGGATAGAGAGGGAATTAATGAATTTGGAGGGCATCTTGATGGAAATATGAGAAGGATGATGAGAGAGTGGGACGAGAAACGAGGGAGTTTTCGAGCGGCAGATAAAGAATTTGTTGGTAAATCAACGGATCGGTAAATTTCACAAAAACCCCCTCTACGTCGTTAGTTCTGGTACGAAACCACTTGAAGTTTTTAAAATTTTGGGTATCTATGAGCATCTCTAGCTTTTTTTTTTTGCTCCAAATGCAACAGCTTCCCCATTTTAGGGATTTAGGTATTTACTACAACTATAAAACATCCTACATACTGAATAATAATTAAGAAAATAAAAGTTTGATATTTTATTATAATAATATAAAACTCAATAAAGTATTAGATATATATTTTTTCTTCTTTGGAGAATGTGAGATATTTATGATAATGTTACTTTCAAGAATTTAGAGAAGGAAGAATTTTTGCAGAATGCTGCAGATTTGGGGAAAGACCCTCTTTTTTTTCTTCTCCATCCTCATTTCAGAGAATGAGATGGAGAAACTGTTGGACCTAACAACAGCTCTATATTCCCTGAAATTGAGTAATTTAAGAAGATGAGGAAGCTGTTGGAGATGCTCACAAAGCCCCCACACAACGTTTCATTTTTAGTGTTGAATCTGTTGATTGTGAGAAGAAGCAATAAGTGCTTGCTAGTCCATTAATACCGTTTGGGGGTCTATAGAGAAAGATGAAATCTTAGAGGGTTCATTAGAGAAAAAATTTCAGTACGCTTCCATGAGAAACGACCCAAATTTCAGCGGTTTCTTTTCTTTTTTTTTTTTCCCACAAAACCACTAAATGACTGAATTGTGTGATTGGGTGGTGGGCCCCGCGTCTCGTGGGATCTAGGTTAGGACAGACGGACTTACAACCTGGACTTGGGCCCTCAAGTTAGGCTGTACTTATAATTTTAATAATATGGGCCACGCTCCACGCCCACGCACATTTCTATAGCACATTTCTATATCCCACATGAGACCTTGTAAAGTATGCATTGGGGATGATTTACGAGACTTTATTTTTTGAATTGGTATCTCTTGAATGTACATTTTAATATCACGAGTCAAAATTCATTTTAAAATGGACCTAACATAGTTGAAGTTAGTTTAGCGCATCTGAGATGGAATTGGCGATCTAAAAGATACAAACAACGTTTTAAGAATTGTTTGGGACATACCGTCGAATTCTGGTCTGAGAAAAAATTTAGGTTCACTTAAGCATATTGTTTATATCAACCACATATTAACTTCTTATGCAATTTATATCCGTATCTCTCTCCAAGACATACATATGTCAATCACATATATGCATTACTCTTACCATATTACCATAGTAACTACCTTCTATCAAGCTATAAGAAGTAACTAAATTAAAGAATGATATGCGCCTTTAAAAGTTATTATGCGAGGAGTCAGGCCGCAGGATGTTCTAGGCCACACAAAGTGCAGAATAGGGGGGCAATGTGATCATTTCACTGCCCTCATGCATATTTCTCACAAAGTGCAGGGTTCTAATAGGAACTTTGTGTTGGAAACTTATTCATGAAAAGGCAATTTTGCCTTTGTGAATAGTCCCACATCGGAAAATGAGA
>NC_033800.1:6977152-7013875 GCF_001876935.1 Asparagus officinalis | reverse complement strand
AAAAGTTGTAACTCAAGATGACAATTATCTCATTAATGAAGAAAGCAACGGTTTTCCACGCGAACACTTCTGTGTTATTTTCTCAAAAGTTGTAATTTTGTTTATTTTTCATTGTAATATTCTGTAAGCAATCAAAGTTTAATGGAATCTGCAATGGAAACGACTTTCGCTGAAAACATGAACGTTCTAGGGGCTATAAGTTTTATGATCCCACACTCAGGAATATTTTTGAGACGGGAACAACAACATTCTTTGAGGATATTGAGTTTGGGGGGAGAAATAATGTTAGAGACATTGCTTTTGAGGAGGAATTGGCTTCAGATTCAATTCATACAGTTACTCTTGATAATATTAAGGTTCATATACCTGCTGTTGTTGCTCAAAAAGTAAATCCGGAATCTCAAGATGACAATATTGAACAACTCCCTGTTCCAGAAGAACAAACTTAACAACCTCAAGAACCAGTGCCATTAAGGAGATCCACGAGAGAAAGGAGAAATACTATTTCGGATGATTATATTGTATTTCTCCAAGAACATGAGGAAAGTAATGGAATATTGGAAGATGATCCAATCAACTTCTCTCAGGCCATGAAAAATTCTAACTCTCAACAGTGGATTGATGCCATGAATGAAGAGTACAAGTCTATACATGACAATAAGGTTTGGGAACTTATCTCATTGCCAGAAGGTGCAAAACTAATTGGTTGTAAATGGATTTTTAAAACCAAACGGGATGCAAATGGTAATGTGGAGAGGTATAAGGCATGTCTTGTAACTAAAGGATTTACACAAAAGAAAGGCATTGATTATACAGAGACTTTCTCTCCGGTTTCATCGAAAGACTCTTTCAGAACAATCATGACACTTGTTTCTCATTATGATCTTGCGTTATATCAGATGGATGTTAAGACTGCATTTCTCAATGGTGACATTGATGAGATGATTTATATGGTGCAACCAGAAAATTTTGTGTTAGGAGATCTAAAGAATATGGTTTGCAAATTAAGGAAATCCATCTATGGACTCAAGCAAGCTCCTCGTCAATGGTATTACAAGTTTTAATAAATAATTATCTCGTTCGGTTTTGAGATGAATATTGTTGATGACTGTGTATACCACAAGTTCAGTGGGAGTAAGTATATTTTTCTGGTTCTGTATGTCGATGACATATTACTTGCCACTAATGATATAGGCATGTTGCACGAAACCAAGAGATTTTTATCAAAGAATTTTGAGATGAAAGGTCTTAGGGACGCCTCTTTTATATTAGGAATCCAAATACATCGAGATCGCTCTCGGGATATTCTTGGATTATCACAAAAGAGTTATATTGATAAAGTATTTAAAAGGTTTGGCATGCAAGATTGCAGACCAGGAGACACCCATGTGGCTAAAGGAGACAAGTTTAGTCTTAATCAGTGCCCTAAAGGCAACCTTGAAATTCAGGAAATGCAGAAGATTCCTTATGCTTCGGCTGTAGAAAGTCTAATGTATGCTCAGTTATGTACGCGTCCGGATATTGCGTACATTATTGGGATGTTAGACAGATACTTAAGCAACACTGGTATGGATCATTGGATAGCAGTCAAAAGGGTTATGAGGTATCTTCAGAAAATAAAAAATTATATGCTCACATACAGGAAATCAGAATAGATGGAGGTCATTGGGTACTCTGATTCTGATTTTGCTGGATGCTAAGATAGCAGGAAGTCTACATCAGGCTACATCTATATGTTAGCAGGGGGAGCTATATCATGGAAAAGTATCAAACAAATACTTGTAGCTTCCTCTAGTATGACAGTAGAATTTGTAGCTTACTATGAGGCATCCAATTAGGGAATAAGGCTGCAAATTTTTATCACCGGACTGTGCATTTTGGAAAATGTGGAAAGACCACTAAGGTTATATTGTGATAATAAATCTGCAGTAATGTATTCCAATAACAACAGGAGCTTAACTAAGTCAAAATATATTGACATTAAGTTCCTGTTTGTGAAAGAAAGGGTACAGAGTGGACAGATATCCATAGAGCACATTGGGACAAACTCCATGATAACAGATCCTCTTACTAAGGGATTGCCACCTAAGGTCTTTCATGAGCACAACGCTCATATGGGTGTGGTGATACTATAGGATATCATGATTTAGTCAGAGTTTGTAATTTTTGGTATTTTGTGTTTGGTTGTATTGTCTGATCAGAATAAAGTATTCAGTTAAGATACTCTGTTACATTATGTTTAGTTTTGACCTCACTAAAGTAGGACTAGTTAAAAATAGACATGTACTGATCACATTGCATGTAATTTTCATGCTGCACATCCATAATTGATCTATGTCGTTTGATTATATTGGTATATGTGACCATTGATGGGTCGAGTCACGATAAATGTGACGAAGGCTGCTTTGATCCTATATTGATATAGTCAATAGACGAGATTGTTCAAAAATACATTTTTAGTGATAGCAATTTTGAGCTCATAAGGTTATACATAATTTAAGGAGTCATATGGTGCCCAAGTAGGAGATTGTTGGATTTAAATCTAATTAAATCTATTTATGAGCACATATGATTAATCTGTGTGTACTGCTATTCTTCAGGATAACCCACTAAAATGATCAATTAATTTGGATTAATGAGTATTTAAATAAATCATGGGATTATATGTGCAGATACCAGGTTGTAATTGTAATTTGATGAGGGGCCAAATTACAAATGTACAACACCTATATATATGGGGTTATGATCCCTAATCTAGGGTTAGCCACTCTTATTCTCTTATCCCCATCTAAAGAGATCTTAATGAGAGAAATCCTAAGATTAGAAGATCGAAAACCCAACTCAAGTCTAATCCATGGATTCAGGTATAAGCTTCTGCTCTTAATGTTTAATCTCTATGATTTAATCACGCTTAGATCAAACATCTTCATGATACATCGGGCCACATTGGCATCGACATGCCCTCAATCACTTCACATAAAATGCTGCGATAATCTCTCCTCCACTCGTCATCCTGTGCTCGGCTAAAGTGACCATTCTACCCTTTCATCACCAATATGAATAGATACACTATTCTTAACATAGGGGGAGAATTTTTCAGAGGGGTTTTTCTAAGTTATATATGATAATTATATACCACTGCATTGGAGAACTTAGACAGATCTTCATTTTCCCACTCAAACTCATCAACTGATTTGATCGTCGGAGGAACCACAGGGGGAACTTGTTTTCGTCGAAAGTTATTTTCATTGTAGATTCCATTAAAACTTAATTTGTTTACAGAGAATTACAACGAAAAATAAGCAAATTACAACTCTCTTGGAAAATAACACAGAAGTCGTCTATCGAATCCTGTTTTTTGTGGGACTTTGCCTGTGCCGTGAGCGCTTTGACTCGTGGACCGTCGAATCACAGATCGTGAATGGGGCTTTATGATTCTTCCTTCGTTTATCGAAGTGAGAATTTGAAACGAAGATCTTATCAAAGTAAGATAGTCGTTCTTCTTAAGATCAAGTCAAAGCTCGAATCTTAAGGGAATCCAAGAACAATAGTGTCTGCTCTCTCTCTGCTCTAAATTGCTCAATAATGTGCTCGATCCTCATCAGAAATGACCCTAGGGGAGTATTTATAGCCTCAGGGGACATAACTGCACAAAACAGCCTAGGGGGGTATTTATAGCCTCAGAGGTCTGTAACTGCAAAAAACACGACAAAACAGCAAGTTAAGGCCGTGAGACAGTGTTTACTGTCTCGGCGGGCGAGACAGTGTTTGCTGTCTCAGCCCGCGAGACAGTAAATACTATCTCGGAAACAGTAACTGTCTGGCAGTTATTGTTTTAACTGCCTTCCCACGTTTCAAACTCTGTTATTTTGGTACTTATTCACGTGATTTTCGTCCACGATGTTTCCCATGTCCTTTGATAGTTAATGGACACGTGGGGGGCAGTTAACAAGGTGGTTTTTGACCATTTCAACACTGTCTCGCTGGCGAGACAGTAAACACTGTCTCGCTGCGAGACAGCAAACACTTCTCTCGCTGGCGAGACAGCAAAGTCTATCTCGCTGGCGAGACAGCAAACTCGCGGCGAGACAGTAAACACTGTCTCGCTGGCGAGAGAGTTCATATCTGTCTTGATTTCTCTCCTAAGACAGTATGAAATGATTTTTTGATGATCTTCTCTATGTTTGGATATCTATTAGCATTTTTAACGCCTACAGATACCCCCTCTAAAGTATTCCAGACGCATTTTTTTATAGAAGAGTCTGAAATACTTTGGATAAGATAGATTTTACTTACGATCCCTTCAATGCTTGGTTGAGTAGATCGTGTGGAAGGACTTGCAAATGGCTTCAACCCTTGATCTCTTCTTCTTTTAGTCTATTCAGTTCTTTGTAGAATAGCTAATGTTCTCCCGGCATTGCGTTTATCGCTTGACCGTTGTCGAGATCTTGAATCGAAGCTGATATTTGTTCTTGTGGGTTCAGCTTTTGTCACTGAATTGATACATCCATTAAGAGCTCACCAGGTTATCCTTAAGAATATTCAAATTAATATTCTCCAGAAACTTTCTGTTGAGGGTAGGGGTACAGTTTAGACTCGTATACCTATTGGAGTAATATGGTCTCTTTTTTATTGGTAGAGATGAACCCAATGATGGAGAGGAAGAATTTTATATTCTATCTCCTGGTCTCTTTTTTGTTGGTAGAAATAAACCCGAAATCGGAGAGGAAAAATTTTATATTCTATCTCTTGGTCTCTTGTTTGTTGGTAGAGATAAACCCGAAATCGGAGAGGAAGAATTTTATATTCTATCTCCTGGTGCAAAGGAAACTCAAAGTGGGATCTCCACTTAGAGAATCTGGATGGGTTTGAATAATCCTAACTGTCATAAGGTTTGATTATTCAACTGAAAGTTGACCTCTCGTTCATGGAATGAATCGAGAAGAGATTTTGGTTGTGGTCCTAACTGTAGTAAGGTTTGACCAAGTGGGAGTTTTGAGACGATCCTAACTGTTTAAAGGTTTGATCGTTCAATTTATGGACCTCTCGTTCATGGAAGAAATCGAGAGGGGATTTTGGTTTTGGTCCTAACTGTTTAAAGGTTTGACCAAATAGGGGTTTGAGACGATCCTAACTGTTTAAAGGTTTGATCGTTCAATTTATGGACTTCTCGTTCATGGAAGGAATAGAGAGGGGATTTTGGTTTTGGTCCTAACTGTTTAAAGGTTTGACCAGATGGGAGTTTTGAGACGATCCTAACTGTTTAAAGGTTTGACCGTTCAATTTGTGGACCTCTCGTTCATGGAATGAATCGAGAGGGGATTTTGGTTTTGGTCCTAACTATTTAAAGGTTTGACCAGATGTGAGTTTTGAGACGATCCTAACTGTTTAAAGGTTTGACCGTTCAATTTGAGTGGACCTCTCGTTCATGGAAGGAATCAAGAGGGGAGTTTGGTTTTGGTCCTAACTGTTTAAAGGTTTGACCAGATGGGAGTTTTGAGACGATCCTAACTGTTTAAAGGTTTGACCGTTCAATTTGAGTGGACCTCTCGTTCATTTGGTCCTAACTGTTTAAAGGTTTGACCAGATGGGAGTTTTGAGACGATCCTAACTGTTTAAAGGTTTAACCGTTCAATTTGAGTGGACCTCTCGTTCATGGAAGGAATCGAGAGGGGAGTTTGGTTTTTGTCCTAACTGTAGTAAGGTTTGACCAAGTGGGAATTTGAGACGATCCTAACTGTTTAAAGGTTTGACCGTTCAATTTGAGTGGACCTCTCGTTCATAGAAGGAATCGAGAGGGGAGTTTGGTTTTGGTCCTAACTGTTTAAATGTTTGACCATATGAGAATTTTGTGAGGGAAGATTGATCCAACGAAGTGATCGAATCTCATCTCAGCAAAAGAGTATTCGGAAATCACCGTGGGGATGTAGTGTTTATCACTTTGTTCGTAATGATCGGGTTATCCCTAAGAAAATTACAGATGTAGTGTTTATCACTTTGTTCGTAATGATCGGGTTATCCCTAAGAAAATTACATATAGCATTTTTCTAAGAACTTCCCGTTACATGAACCATCCACCCCCAGCTTTGTTCACGAAACTGGGTCTAACATCATACTGAGTTACATGACCGGGTTATCCTTAAGAATATTACATGTAAAAATTCTCCAGGAACTTCCCGTCAAGAGTGGGAAACAGTTTAGACTTATAAACCTATTGGAGTATCGAGGAGCAGTTTATACTCGTATACTCTTTGGAGTGAGGGGAAACAGTTTATACTCGTGCACCCAATGGAGTTGGGGGAAATAATTTATACTCGTGCACCCAATGGAGTTAGAGTCGTCTTTACTTGGCTTGTTTCGCCGTTATGACGCCGGAGTCAATTAAGGCTTGGATTTTGTTTTTGAGTCCGAAGCAAATCTCGATGGGATGAAGAACCCTTCTGTGGTACGCACGGTAGTTTGGATCCGTAATCCTCTTAGCTCCCTCCTGATCTTTAAGCTGGAGCTTCATCATTTTCGAAAGAATACTCCTTTTGAAACTTCGGATCGAGAGTCGCGTTCCCAGCGATTGTAGATGTCGCCGGTCGGTTTCTCTCAGCTTTCTTTCTTTTAAGAAAGTGTTCAGCTTGTTCACCGCGCACTTTCAAATCCTTCCAAGTTTTGGATGGTACGACCCCCAGGGCTTCCTGGACATCGATGGAGAGGTTATTGTGGCATGTTTGCAGGATAAACTCCTCTGTAACAGGATCACTGCAATTCATTGCCTTGTTACGGAAGCGTTTGACAAAATTGTCGACTGACTCTCCGTCTTTTTGCTTCTCATCTAAAAGGGTTCCGATCGATACTTCGGTGTCATCATCGAAGAAATTACTGAGAAACAAACTTTCCATGTCATCCCAGCAATTGACGCTCCCTGGCTTGAGACGTCGATACCAATCGAAGGCGGGTCCACGAAGGGTGCCAACGAATGACCGGACCATTAAAGCCTCGTTTCCAGAGATCATGCCCAAATGAGACTTGAAATAAATCAAGTGCTGAATAGGCGAGCTTTTCCCGTCAAACAGTGTGAAGCTAATCAGATTGAACTTTGCCGGGTACGGTATTGAATCCCATTCTCTTGGATAAGGACACGGAATACCCGTCTTCTTTACTTCTTGAGCCGTCATCAAAGCGTTGACTTTGTTTTCAAGCTCTTTCATTTTCTTGCCCTCATCTTCATGTCTTTCTGAGTGATGTGGAGCAGAAATAGTTGGGCCACCCCCAGCGTTATTAAGCGGTGTAATTGAATCACCCCCAATATTGTTATTGGGAGGATCTGTTGAACCACCCCCAGTGTTATTGTCATTGGGAGGTGTATCAGCCATAATGACTTCATCCACTTCTGGATCACTGTCATCTACAACATTCTGAGTGTGGCGGCTGGATTCAGCTCGCTGACTGGACTCAGGAGGTTGAGGCCGTTGAGTTAGCAATTCTCTCATTTGTTGGATAGCTAACTCCATCTCTGTCTTCATCTCAGCTCTAATTTCTTCACGTTGCTTGGCTAGAGCTTCTTGAAGCATTTGAGCAAACTGATCAGAAGTTATTGTGAGCACTTCTCTGGTTTGTCCTGTACTAGATACCGTATCATCCGAAGCGATCGCAGAACAAGTGTCCGAGAGCTCATCCTCTGATGACATTCCTTCATGCATTCTTTGGTTGTCCCTAAGTCTGATGACTCTTAACTGGAGTCGGGACATCCATTTGGCAATTCTTGAATTGACTTTTCCTCTCGGGAAAAAGTCGGGATTTGATTCACTTGAATGCCATTTAGATTTTCCTTTATCAGCCATGTTGATGGTGACTTTAGGGAATTCATCATCTTGGACAGCTGATCTTCTCTTACGAAAATGTCTCGGCTTAGGCTTTAACATTTCGGTGAAAAGCCTCTGGAACATTGAGACTCTTTGCGAGATGACTTTTCATTTGGTATAGTCATATTCCGACAATACTGCTCTAATGAGTCGTGCACAGGAACAATGAGAGCTTATTTCTCGAATAATTCTCTTTCGAAATTTATTCACACCTACAGCTTGATAGTACGATTCATCGGTATGATTGCCGGAAAATCCTATCGTCTGTTGGCATGACCTCCCAGGTATGACTATATCTTTTGGTGAATGCGTCTTCTTCTGGGGGTGTAAAACCTTGTTGGCATTCTCAGGACAATTTATTACTGTCTTTGAGCGATCCAATGTTATGTCGGGAGTCACACGTTTAGAACCACCCCCTTGCGGGTATGGAGTCTTAACGGGCTCTGAATGCTGATTTTGCTTAAGTCCAGACTTCGGAATCCAAACTTTGTAGAATTTTGGTGGTTCTTTGGCCACTGTTTTCTTGTTTCTTTCTCGTCTTTGTTGTAAGAGAGCACGGGCATAAGAAGCGTTTGCACGACGCTTTTGTATACGTTCTTTGAGGGTTGAGCGATCCCTCTTGACTAAAGTCCATTCATCCGTCGTTAGTTTAGCAGAGATATGAGTAATTGGTTGTTGAGACAACTGAACCACTCGATGCCTCCTCGACTCTAGGTCCACGTGATAATGAACCCCGTCGGTTTGTTCCAAGGCCTTAGCTATTTGACGAGCGCGGCGCTGACGTTGTCTCTGACGAGCCCTCTTCGTCAGTGTCGGTGGGCTTTGATTCGATGACTCTTTAACTAGATAAGAGTCATTGTGAGCAGAGGTGTTGCGAGTAAAATCCTTAGCAACAATCACGCGAGAGTCTTCATTCTGTGCCTTCTTTGGCATGGAAGTCTTCTTCAATGTTGAGATCCTCTTGAACTTGCGAGACAATGAAGATCTTGAAGAGGATGATGAGAGATATTCCTCAAATTTGGTTTGGTCGAATTCGTATTCGACCATGGATTCAACTGGAATCTTGATCGGCTGCAATACGACGGTCTCGGCAGCTAGACCGTTGGCTCCCACTGTGGTCGCCAGTTTGTTTCGTCGAAAGTTGTTTTCATTGTAGATTCCATTGAAACTTAATTTGTTTACAGAGAATTACAACGAAAAATAAGCAAATTACAACTCTCTTGGAAAATAACACAGAAGTCGTCTATCGAATCCTGTTTTTTGTGGGACTTTGCCTGTGCCGTGAGCGCTTTGAATCGTGGACCGCCGAATCACAGATCGTGAAGGGAGCTTTATGATTCTTCCTTCGTTTATCGAAGTGAGAATTTGAAACGAAGATCTTATCAAAGTAAGATAGTCGTTCTTCTTAAGATCAAATCAAAGCTCGAATCTCAAGGGAATCTAAGAACAATAGTGTCTGCTCTCTCTCTCTCTCTCTGCTCTAAATTGCTCAATAATGTGCTCGATCCTCGTCAGAAATAACCCTAGGGGGGTATTTATAGCCTCAGGGGACATAACTGCACAAAACTCCACAAAATAACACGTTAAAGCCGCGAGACAGTGTTTACTGTCTCGGCGGGCGAGACAGTGTTTGCTGTCTCGGCCGCGCGAGACAGTAAATACTGTCTCGGAAACAAGTAACTGTCTGGCGGTTTTTGTTTTAAGCTTGCCTTCCCACATTTCAAACTCAAGGTCCGTTATTTTGGCAGTTATTCACGTGATTTTCGCCCACGATGTTTCCCATGTCCTTTGACAGTTAATGGACACGTGGGGGGCAGTTAACAAGGTGGTTTTGATCATTTTAACACTGCGTCGCTGGCGAGACAGTAAACACTGTCTCGCTGGCGAGACAGCAAACACTGTCTCACTGGCGAGACAGCAAACACTGTCTCGCTGGCGAGACAGCATACACTGTCTCGCGGCGAGACAGCATACACTGTCTCGCTGGCGAGACAGTTCATATCTGTCTTGATTTCTCTCCTAAGACAGTATGAAGTGATTTTTTGATGATCTTCTCTATGTTTGGATATCTATTAGCATTTTTTAACGCCTACAGAACTAAGCCCCGTCCTCTCGCGAGTTGCTATTTGTGCAGGCTGAAACTATTTAACTCAAAACCAGATATCCGGAGAAGTGAGCGGCCCCTAATTGACCTCACCCCACCATATATTTGATTGTTTAATTATTTAATATCAACACAGTCTAATATTGCTATGAATTTAGTAGAGTATTTTTGTAGAGTATTATTTCCCACATCCAACGGTTAAATTCTTTTTAAAGCATATATAGATGGGTTTTCATGATATCTTTAAGAATTATTTTTACTTTTCTATTATTCCAAAAATGTTTTAACTATCCCGACCAATGTTATCAGAAAAAGTGAGTAATAAAATGATAAATAACTAATAAATACGGAAAATAGAATTGATTAGAGTTGAATGTGTGTCCGTGTTTGTATCGAAATTGAGGAACACTCCTCTCTAATGAGGTGATGTTTAGTTAGCTTTTGGTTGAACCTTAGAGCAACCAGCTATCATAGCGTTTGATTGTTAGTTAGAGTTTGTTGCTTCTGTTTTTAAGTTTAGAGTTTGTTGCTTCTGTTTTTAAGTTTACTTTTTCAACTAGTTTGTTGCTAATAAGACCTACTCTTCAGGGAAGATAGTGGTTTGTTTCTTTAAAATTTGAGTTGCTACGTTGTAGGCTTGTAAAGCATAGGTTTGTTGTTTCCTTCTCATGTAAAGGCTGTTTATAGCCCCCGGTTGATAGAATTCAATAACACATTCCTCCATTCTTTTCATTTTGAACTCTCTGAGTTTTCGATTTCCAACAATTAGCATCAGAGCTCCGAAAGGAACCGGATAGGAGTGTGTGAGAGTGAGAGAAAACACGAGAGTTTGTGAGATCAAACACAGAGTGAGTGTAGCATGGCAACCCCAGAGAAGTTCCTGCAGTCGTCTATTCCAAGATTTGACGGCCACTACGACCATTGGTCGATGTTGATGGAGAATTTCTTAAGGAGCAAGGAGATGTGGAACCTGGTAGATGAAGGGCTTCCTGCACCGGTAATAGGAACAACACCGGTGAGTGAGGCACAGAGGAAGAGTGTCGAAGAAGCCAAAATCAAGGATCTGAAGGTCAAAAATTTTCTATTCCAAGCAATAGTAGAGAGATCTTGGAGACTAGTCTTGATAAGGGGACGTCGAAGGCGATTTGGGACTCGATGAGGTGGAAATATCAGGGGTCCACCAAGGTGAAGCGGGCACAGTTCCAAGCATTGCAGAAAGAGTTCGAGTTGCTGAACATGAAGGACAGAGAGAAGATAGACAGTTTCTTGGCTCGCACCTTAACAGTGGTAAACAAAATGAAAGTGAATGGTGAAGTCATGGAGCCTAGCACAGTGGTTGGTAAGATTTTGAGATCCTTGACACCCAAGTTCAACTATGTTGTTTGTTCCAGTGAAGAGTCGAATGATCTGAACACTATGAGCATTTATGAGCTTCATGGAAGTCTACTTGTTCAAGAGCAAAGAATGTAAAGCTATCAGGAGAAGGAACAAGCCCTGAGGATTTCGTATGATGACAATGCAGGGAGAGGAGGGGGCAGAGGCTCATATCGAGGGAATCGAGGCAGAGGAAGGGGTAAACAATCCCTAAATAGAGCCACAGTCGAATGTTTTAAATGCTATCAGTTAGGACACTACCAATATGAGTGTCCCGATTGGGAGAAGAATGCCAACTATGTTAAACTTGAAGAAAAAGAAGAGTTTTTGTTGATGTCCTACGTCGAGCCGCATCAAACCAAGAGAGAAGAAGTATGGTTCCTCGACTCAGGGTGTTCAAATCACATGACCGGAAACAGAGAATGGTTCACAGAGCTAGAGGAGGGTCTTAGACAAATAGTGAAGCTTGGAAATGATACCAGAATGGCAGTGGTGGCTAAAGGGAGCATACAGCTTCAAATGAATGGCATTACTCAGGTAATATCAGATGTCTATTACATACCTGAGTTAAAAAGCAATTTGTTGAGTATAAGACAACTTCAGGAGAAGGGTTTAGCCATCTTAATTCAGCATGGGACTTGTAAAGTCGGTCATCCTAGGAGAGGGTTAATCATGCACACTGACATGAGTGAGAAGAGAATGTTTTACTTGCTAGCTTCTATAGCACCAAAGAACTCTATGTGTTTTCAAGCTGAAGTTTTGTCTGACAAGGAATTTCAATTGTGGCACTGCCGGCTTGGGCACTTGAATCATAAGGGGTTGAGAACACTTGCATGCAAGAAGAAGGTAGATGACTTGTCCCTCCTCAAAGCATTGAAGAAGTTGTGTGAAGCTTGCTTGACCAGCAAGCAACATAGAGAGTCCATGCCGAAAAGGAGCATGTGGAGAGCATCGAAGTGACTTCAATTAGTGCATTCAGACATTTGCGGTCCTATCAAACCGACTTCTAACGGTGACAAGAGGTATATCATAAGTTTTATTGATGATCTTACACGTACAACTTGGGTTTATTTTTTGCATGAGAAGTCAGAAGCATTTGTCACCTTTAAGCATTTCAAAGCTTGTGTTGAAAAGGAGATTGGTGCATACTTAACATGTCTGAGAACAGATAGAGGGGGTGAATTCACCTCCAATGAGTTTGAAGAGTTCTATAAAGCATAGGGTGTAAGCAGGCAGTTGATGACGACATATAATCCCCAGCAGAACGGTGTTGCCGAAAGAAAGAACAGAACGATCATGAACACACTGCGATCAATGTTAGCTGAAAAGAAGGTTCTGAAAGCATTCTGGCCTAAAGCTTTGAAGTGGTGTGTGCACATTCAAAATAGAAGTCCTACAGTAGCTGTGGAAGGGAAAACTCCTGAGGAAGCATGATGTGGTGTGAAACCAATAGTCACTAGTGGAAAATAGCTATTTAACGACGGATAAATAGCGACGGAATTTTCCGTCGCTATAACCCTCTTTATAGCGACGGAATTTTCCGTCGCTATTTATCCGTCGTTAAATATGTATTACCGACGGATATTTCGGTTTTAGCGATGGATAATTTCCGTCGCTAATACCTATAGCCACGGATTATTAGCGACGGAAATTTCCGTCGCTAATAACTTCTTTAGCGACGGAAATTTCCGTCGCTAAAGAAGTTATTAGCGACGGAAATTTCCGTCGCTAATAACTTCTTTAGCGACGGAAATTTCCGTCGCTAAAGAAGTTATTAGCGACGGAAATTTCCGTCGCTAATAACTTCTTTAGCGACGGAAATTTCCGTCGCTAAAGAAGTTTTCTTTAGCGACGGAAATTTCCGTCGCTAAAGAAATCTGGTGGGAAAAATTTTTGGGCGCGGGCGCCCAAAAATTTTGGGCTGCCCGCGCCCGTAAAAGCCCCCCTTTCCCCCCCCCATCGCAGCCGATTTCCTCTCTCTAGCCTCAGGTAACCCTCTCTCCCCCCCCCTCAATCTCTCTCTCTCTCTCTCCTTGTCAATCTCCCCCCCTCAATCTCTCTCTCTCTCTCCTTGTTGCATGAATAACTTGGTAATTGAAGCCCCCAACTATTTAATCTTGAAAAAAACCAAATTTTTGGGTCTGGGCTTTGAATGGTGATCGAATTTTTACTGTTCATGGACGAATTTTTTTTTTGACTGGTGGCTGAAATTTGGCCGAATTCCATTCTTGTCTTTGCTTTAATCTCGAATCTGACCACGATTTCTAACTCCTCTTTCTTTCTTGAACCTGACAGGAAATAACCCTCTTTGGTATTTGACGAGCTTCGAGCTCCCTCCTTGATCGCTTCATCGACTCCAGGTGAAAATCGCCCTTGAACCCTTCATTAACTTGTCTTTGTAACCTCGCATGTAGACATGGCTGAGACCTTAGTTTCCTATCTGAATATTTGTATACGGGATGAATCGAAGCCAAAAGCTTGTTAACTTGGATTTGGTTACGGCAGAATTTTGTATAACTCTTGGTTGATGCTTGACGACTTGGATCCGAACTTGTATATTGACTGAATTTGTATGTAGTCGAGTGATTTAGTTATGAACTTGGCATGGTTGGTACTTGTATATGATTCAGATTCGAACTTGCATATAACCGAGCTCTTGTATATGATCGAATTCATATGTAACTGAATAAGGAGAGGGTTAGGGTTAGGGTTCGGTGAGGGTTAGGGTTAGGGTTAGGGTTAGGTGAGGGTTAGGTGAGGGTGGGGGTTAGATGTTATGGTTAGGGTTAGGCGAGGTTTAGGGTTAGGGTTAGGGTTTGGTTAGGGTTAGGGTTAGGATTAGGCGAGGGTTAGGGTTAGGGTTAGGGTTAGGGTTAGGATTAGGGTTAGAGGAGGGTTAGGTGAGGGTGGAGGTGATGTTGAGGGTGAGGGTTAGGGTTAGGGTTAGGTGAGGGTGGGGGTTAGATGTTATGGTTAGGGTTAGGCGAGGTTTAGGGTTAGGGTTAGGGTTCGGTTAAGGTTAGGGTTAGGATTAGGCGAGGGTTAGGGTTAGGGTTAGGGTTAGGGTTAGGATTAGGGTTAGAGGAGGGTTAGGTGAGGGTGGAGGTGATGTTGAGGGTGAGGGTTAGGGTTAGGGTTAGGTGATCGAGGGTGAGGTGAGTGTTAGGTGATCGAGGGTGGGGTGAGGGTGAGGGGTGATCGAGGGTGAGGGTTAGGGTTCGGTGAGGGTTAGGGTTAGGGTTAGGCGAGGGTTAGGGTTAGGGTTAGGGTTCGATTAGGGTTAGGGTTTGGGTTTGGGTTAGGATTAGGGTTAGAGGAGGGTTAGGTGAGGGTGGAGGTGATGTTGAGGGTGAGGGTTAGGGTTAGGGTTAGGTGATCGAGGGTGAGGTGAGTGTTAGGTGATCGAGGGTGGGGTGAGGGTGAGGGGTGATCGAGGGTGAGGGTTAGGGTTCGGTGAGGGTTAGGGTTAGGGTTAGGCGAGGGTTAGGGTTAGGGTTAGGGTTCGATTAGGGTTAGGGTTTGGGTTTGGGTTAGGATTAGGGTTAGAGGAGGGTTAGGTGAGGGTGGAGGTGATGTTGAGGGTGAGGGTTAGGGTTAGGGTTAGGTGATCGAGGGTGAGGTGAGTGTTAGGTGATCGAGGGTGGGGTGAGGGTGAGGGGTGATCGAGGGTGAGGGTTAGGGTTCGGTGAGGGTTAGGGTTAGGGTTAGGCGAGGGTTAGGGTTAGGGTTAGCATCTGACGATTGTTCATCGTCAAGATTGATTACAAAGGGTACAATGTCATTTAAAACAAAACCGCCATTGTAATCAAATCCGGCTTTAGAATCAACTTCTTCTCCGCTGTCTGTGCCCTGGGCCGATGGTTCAGTATCGGATTCATTACCATAAAGGAGAGAATCGGTGAAATAATTCTCATACCCCTTGAATGGTTGCTTATCCGCGACCACCGTAATGGGTGAGTCCTTTTCGTCAAACGGCGTGAAGTTAATTAGATTGAACTTCGTCGGATATGAGATTGACTCCAACTCCCTTGGGTAGGGACATGGAATACCAGTCTTCTTTACCTTTTGAGCGGACATCAATGCGTTGAACTTGCTCTCTAGGTTTTTCATTTTCTCATCCCCGCCCGTATTTTTCTTCAGGAAACTTCGGGGAGGAATAACGGGACCACCCCCAGCATTGTTATCCTCGGTAGGACCACCCCCAGCATTTTGGTCAACAGAAGGGGTATCAGCGTTGAGATTTTCATCCATGTCCGAATCACCATCTTCTTGCTTGTAGCATTGTGACGACTAGATTCACCGTACTGATTTGATAAGGCTTGAAGCTGTTGGTCATGTAACTCCCTCATCTATTGCATGGTCAACTCCATTTCGGTTTTGAATTCTTCTTTTTTCTTGGCTAAAGCTTCTTGAAGCAGTTGAGCCATTTGTTCCATAGTGACCATGAACGCTTGTCAAGTTCGCACCTCGCTAGACACTGTATTGTCAAATGCAACCGCATAACAAGCTCTAACACTTCATCATTTAAGTATTGTCCTCTATTTGGCCTTGATCTGATAGTTCCTGACCATAGAAAAGGATTTTCCTCTATTTGGCCTCATTTTATTTGACCTAGATCTGATGGTGACTTCAGGGAGTTCGTCATCCTGACCGACTGATCTTATTTTGTAAAAGTGTCTTGATTTAGATTTGGGTGCTTCAGTGGAAAGTCTTTCAAATACCAAACAACTTGATCTTATCCGTTCACATGGAATCCTAAACGTCCCGCTTCACTCCAGCCGTTCAATTTGAATTGTCGAATTGAACTATCTGCAAGTAATATGAGCCACTCGGTTCGACTGAGTTGGCAAATCTCAGTCGTTGAGATTCGCCTTTGTTCGCGGGGAAACTGTTTTCTTTTTCATTGAGATAATTGTCATCTTGGATTACAAAGATCCGGTCTTTTATAGATCCGGTTACAACTAAATCAAAGAAAATAAAGAAAAAATTACAACTTTCCTTCTGTGAACAAATCACGAGCTCCTGTTTTGCGGTCGCTCGCTTTGGTGGGTTCTTTGCCTGCGCCGGGGTTAATCCGTGGACCACCGCGCGATCTAGATCCGGTCGGATCTACACGATTATGCGGGTATTATTCCACGAAGGGAATAATAGCCGGGAGGGATTAATCCACCAAGGGAATAATCGCTCGGATCTCGAGATCTAAGACCAAGCTTAGATCTGGAGTATGACCTCGTGTAGATCTCAGATCTGTTCTTTCTTCCTCTCGAGATCCATGGCCGGCCACCTCAAGGTGGCTCGGCTCATGCCGAGCCACCAAGAGGTGGCTCGGCCGGCCACCTTGGTGGCTCGGCCACCGAGCCACCTCTTGGTGGCTCGGTGGTGGCCGAGCCACCTTGGTGGCCGCCGAGCCACCAAGGAGGTGGCTCGGCCTCCGAGCCACCATTTGGTGGCTCGGAGGTGGCCGAGCCACCCCAAGGTGGCTCGGCCACCGAGCCACCTAGGTGGCTCGGCCGAGCCACCACTTGGTGGCTCGGCCACCGAGCCACCTTGGTGGCTCGGTGAGCCGCCTCGGTGACTTGGTTTCCGAGCCTCTCTGGGTGTTTGGTTTTCCGTTGTTTCCGGTTCTTTCTGTGATTCGGTTGATTGAGACTCTGATTTGTTGATCTGATTTGGCAGTAAGTCGGATTCCTGATTTGACAGTAAATCCGCTTCTGAGTTCGAGTCCGAAACTGATCTTGATTCGATCGTGATTCGTCCGAGTCTATTCTCGGTTGGATGACTCGTTGATTCCTTAACTCGTTAGCTTGATTCTGCACGCGGGTGGATTCATTCCATTGTTCGCGTGCGATTTGTCGATCTCATCGCCTCGTTGGTTCGTCGGTTTGTGCCGAGCTGAGCTAAGGGACCTATAAGCAATTTTATATGCCTACAGTCACTCCGATTTCCGAAGCTTCTGAAGGCCAATCTTGCATGCAATGTCTACAAGCAGCGAGGAGTTTACCCTGCATATCATTTACTCAGGAAGATATGTAGGTTAAACACAAGCACGATAGACCGCTATACTACACAGGGTATATCGGATCTTCCGAAATCAGTCGTGTCCAAGTTGACCTGGGTTCAGCGTTCAGCATCATGCCCTACAGGGTCATACAGGTATTAGGGATTCCTATGCACCGGTTGAACACCACCCAGACCACTATCTTTGGTTTTAACGCCAACAGCACTCGACCCCTGGGAAAGATCAAGATCAGGTGTTAGATCGGAGATCTTAAGTTCGAAGTGACCTGTTATGTCATAGATGCGGACACGTCTTACAATCTATTGTTGGGACGGCCATGGATTCATGCAAACCGCATCGTCCCGTCCACCCTACATCAGGTCATGAAGTATGCCAATGATGAGGGAGAGGTTCGAACCCTGATTGTAGAAAAGTACCCTTTTCGAGGGGTGGAAAATTTTCACACCAACTCTGTCTTCTATCTGGAATCCTAGGAGAAAGAAGATGTGGACAGCGGTAACGAAGCTGACATTGAACCGAATCCTGAAGAAGATTATCCATGGGAATTGAATCTAAATGTAATGGATCAGGATGAGAGTTATAATAATGTACCGAGCGAGGGTGAATGGTGCATTAATGAAGATTTTATTTTGGCGTACTTGTCTGATGAGTCAACTAATAATGAACAAATAAAGAATAATACTGATGCATGTACTAACGTGTGGCACACATTATGCGCGGAGGCATCACTCACGTTGCCAATCAAGTCATCCTTCGCTTCAGATGAAAAAGTAGAAGATGCGCGAAAGGCTTTCTTCAAAGTCTCGTCCAAAAGGGAAGGGCAGAAGCTGATTCATTTCGGTAAAGTCAAACCCGAACAACTCAAGCGAGGAAGTTCAGAGGAAGACGATGGAGTTCCTCAGTTCCACTACCATGAACCTAATTACGTCCAATTAATGAAACGAATGTGATATAATTTTAATGAAAAATCGGGTTTAAACTTCGGGAAAGGAAGACGAACACCAATTCGAATGTCTCTCACTCCCGAAGGAAAACCTCCGGACTACTATCAAAAAACTAGAAGAGGTGTGGGCTACGTCACAACCCCTTCTGTCTCGGAAAATGAAATCAGTAATTATCTGCGTTAGGACCATTCATCCGGAACATCTTCCTAGGAATCTGACGTCAGTGTCGGACCTTTCTTTAAAAGTCTGACTGTGAACATGGTTTTAACGAGTCATCCAGATGAAGATGCAGGGGGTGACGAAGAGTTAATCGAATCAACCAATGATCCTTAGATCAAACGCCTCAACATCTTGTAGGATATGCGCTTCGAATAACGTGAACCGCCCACTGAAGATAAAGTGATTCAGGTCAACATGGGAGATGAACATGATCCTAAGCTCATCTTCATAGCTAAAAATTTATTATCATCCGAGAGAGAGGACCATATATCTCTCATCCGAGAATATATAGATGTCTTCTCTTGGAATTATGAAGATATGGCTGGCCTTGACCCAAAAATAGCCACACATCGTCTCAACATCGATCCAGACGCAAAACCCGTCAAACAACAACAACGCCAGTTTCGTCCAGAGGTCATGAAAGCGATTGAGTCAGAGGTTAAAAAGCTTATAGACTCGGGTTTTGTTAGGGAGGAACATCACCCGGACTAGGTAGCCAACATTATTCCAGTTCCTAAGAAGAATGGCAAGGTCCGGATATGCATCGATTTTCATGACCTTAACACAGCTTGCCCAAAAGATGAATTTTCACTCCCCGTCACTGATGTTATGATCAACAATACCTATGGATATGAAAGGATGTCTTTCATGAACGGATTCTCCAGGTACAATCAGATCAAGATGTATCATAAAGACGAAAAGCATACTGCGTTCAGAACTCTACTAGGGGTGTATTGCTACACAGTAATGCCTTTCAGCCTAAAAAACGCAGGTGCAACTTATCAACGTGCAATGAATGCCATCTTCCACGAACATCTGCGTAAGAAGATTGAATGCTACGTTGACGATATAGCAGTAAAAAGCCAACATAAGGGTGATCATCTTACAGACTTAAAGACAATGTTCGATATCATGCGAGCACATCAACTGAAGATGAACCCGACAAAATCGTTCCTTGGGGTATCAAGCGGGAAATTCCTAGGATTTATCGTCACATCTAAGGGAATCTCTCTTGATCCAGAAGAAGTGTGTGCTATCCAAGATATGCCACCTCCGAAGAATCTTAAAGAACTTAGAGGTTTGCAAGGCAGACTGTCCTACATTCAGAGATTCATATCTAATCTTTCGGTGTGTTGCCAACCTTTCTCTAAGCTCATGAAGAAAAGAGTGTCTTTCGTTTGGGATGAAAAATGCCAAAAAGCATTCGAGGAGATTAATAGATATCTCACTCAACCGCCAGTTCTCGTGGCCCCAATATCAGGAAAACCATTCCTGTTGTATGTGAGATCTCACTCAACCGCCAGTTCTCGTGGCCCCAATATCAGGAAAACCATTCCTGTTGTATGTGAGAGCCATGAAACATTCTCTTGGAGCTTTGTTAGCCCCCAATATCAGGAAAACCATTCCTGTTGTATGTGAGAGCCATGAAACATTCTCTTGGAGCTTTGTTAGCCCAGAACAACGATCAAGGTCAAGAGCTAATCCTGTACTACTTCGCAGTGCTAAAGCAAGCTAAGAAGTTCGAATGTTTCTTTATTGAATACATTTCACGAGCTCAGAACGCTTATGCAGACGCTTTAGCCCCGTTGGCAACTTCACTAGCATTGCCACCAGGGGCTGAAACAATAATTCCAGTCACGGGACGCAAGCTATACTGTTCCAAGATTCCTATAGAGGAAAGTTCAGACAAGACAATGACAGGAGAAGTCTATAAAACCTCCATGGAGCTCGAATCTAGGGATTGGAGATTCCCGTATATCGACTACGTCATTTACGAAATTTTGCCCGATGACCCTAAGGAAGTGACCGTTATCAAACGAAAAGCCCTCCGATTCTATTACGACATGGTTTCCCAAATATTGTATCGTAAATCACACGATGGAATTTTACTTCGATGCCTTTCTCGAAAAGAAGCAAAGGAGGCCCTTAAGGAGGCCCATGACGGAACGTACGGAGCTCATCAACCCGGAGCTAAATTAGGAGATCGTCTCCGGCGAATTGGCTATTATTGGCCAAAGATGTTCTCGGACGTAGTCGACTACGCCAAACGATGTCATGCATGTCAGATTCATGGTGACTTTATCCATCAGGCGCCAGGTAACCTACATCCCACATCTACGTCTTGGCCATTCAAAATGTGGGGCATGGATATTGTGGGACCAATCTCTCATCCGACTTCCAAAAGGCACCGGTTCATTCTGGCCATAACCGATTATTTCTCTAAATGGGCGGAGGCAATCCCGCTGAAAGAAGTCAAGACGTCGAATGTAATTAAGTTCATCAAACATCATGTCATCTACCGCTTTGGAGTCCCGAGACGGATAGTTCACGACAACGGGACACAATTCGTCAGCCTTGGATTTCAGAGATTTTGTGATAAATTTAGAATCCAAAGCGTTGCCTCTACGACATATTATCCGCCGGCAAACGGCCTTGCAGAAGCTTTTAACAAGACCATCGTGAAGCTTCTCAAAAAATTTGTTTTCAAGAGCCGAAGCGATTGGGACGAAAGACTCGGCGAATGTCTGTGGGCCTACCGCACAACGGTAAGGACCCCTACAAGAGCTACGTCATTCTCTTTGGTATACAGTTGTGAAGCCGTGCTACCGCTAGAAATTCAGATCCCTTCCTTGAGAGTTGCTATCACAACCGGAATGACAGAGGAAGAGAAACATCAACTGTGCCTTCAGGAACTTGAAGCCTTAGACGACAAATGACTTCAAGCTCAGCAACAGATCGAGTTATATCAAGCCCGAATTTCTAAAGCCTATAATAAAAAGGTTAAAGAACAGATTTTTAAGAAAGTCGATTTAGTTTTGGCCAACAGACGACCCATGGTAATGACCCACAAAACCAAAGGGAAGTTCAATCCCAAATGGGAAGGGTCCTTCGTAATAGAGTCAGTTTATTCGAATGGAGCTTATCGCCTTATTGATAAAAAAAGGAGACAGACTCATGATGCCAATTAATGGGAAGTTTTTTAAGAGATACTTCTCGTAAGTCATGTAGCCCTCTTCTTTCTCCCTCAAACTCCAATCAAGTTAGACTGGGGGTTGTCGATTCAGAATGTATTTTAGGAATAAATACTTAATTTTTCTGTCTTATATGTCGTCATATCAACACTACACCTCTGACGATTGAAATTTTCTGAAATTATTCTAAGTAGTAATAAAGAGAATTTCGATTTCATACTAAGTTAACACTACACTTACATCATTTACATTACTTTTCATTGTCCTGAATTAGAATTCAACAAAAAGAGATGATGAAAGGCAAAATGGTATCATTTTCATTCAATATTGTTAATTTGAATACAAAAGTGACGATAATCGAAATGAAAATGATACAAAATTATTCCCCAGCTAAAAGCAATTCAAATCTTAAGTATCAGGCCCCATCAACCTAAAGGATTTGAGCTTAGACTTCAAAGTTGATATGTTCTCCTCACGAGCCTTTTTGACTTCATCTGTTATCTTGCTCCTGAGCTCCTCTTCATTAGGTGCTGCTTCTGCAATCTCTCGTCGAATCCTATCAGCAGCAATGATCTCATTGTAATAGTCTTTGAGAAGCCCGTCACAGTGAGCAGCTAACCCTTTTATGACTTCCATATCGTCAGTCAGTTGGGCATTTATCTGAGAAAGCTCAACACCCGTGCGAGCAAGTTTTGTTGCAGTATCCCGGACACCCATAGCGAGGCTGCCCATGTCTATTTGTATTTAGAGATGGTCCTCATGCAGGCCGGCAATACGAGACTCTTTCTCGGATAGACTCCTCTGAAGAGCCTCTTGATGTTGTACTCTCAATGCTTTAGCCTGAGAAAGAGCCTGATCCATTTCTGGTCCTATGTCGTCACGTCACAGCATTGAAAGGAACTCTAATTCATATTCTAGAATGACAATGCTTTCACGACAATTATTGGTCCACAAAACATTTCCCTGGTGCCCGATCTTAGCTAGGCACTCCAGCAGATGGGGTTCAAAAACCTTGAAGCTCACTTCCCCGAGACTAACGACATCAATGGCCATTCGCATCCAATGTTCCAATTGCTCGATAAGTTTCCTCAAAGTTTCTGAGCTTGGGGGTAGAGCAATCGGATAAATAAAGCAATTCGCATAATCAGTTCGAATAGGACGATGGACGACTTCAGATGATAACCTTTCAGGCATAGTTGATGCCGAGCCTTTGATGGTTGACCCCTGCCCGACCATTGTCATTTTAGGACCGGAAGGAGCGGCTTGAAGCATAGAATCCTCTTTGTTCTCAGGAGGCGCAGCAGGTGCAGACTTTATAGCGTCCCCCATCAACTTGGCCTTCTTGGAGTTCTTAGCTGTAACAGGCTCCCGTTTGCGAATTCTTCTATCATATTTGCCTTCCTCCTCAGCGGTAAGAGCCCTCTTCCCTGATGATCTTAAGGAGCGAGGCTCAGGAGAGGGTGCTCCCTCAAGAACTTCTTTAGTAGCCTCTTCTTCAGAAGGCTCAGCAGCAGGTAATTCTTGTGGGATCTCCTCGATTCCAACCGCCTCTCGTTCGCAAGATAGATAATCCTCTATCCCTGGTAATCGAGTCCTGGTAGAACCACTTCTTGATTTATAAAGTTCCCGGATCTCATTTATACATGAAGTATATACATCATATTCTGGGATTTGAGAAGCTTTGTCAAACCAATCGCGGAAGTCCGCTACGGTGGAGCAGCTAGGTGGCAAACTGGGCAGAGTGAACTGCGCATGAGTCCCTCTGGCAGAAGAGAAAAACCAAGCACGAGCCCCTTCATATAGGTTCCCGATGTGAGCTAGTCGTGGATTAGGGTTATCAACATAAAGTTGGTCGTACCCGAATTGTCGAGCAAAAAGGGAAGGAACATATGGCTCAATTATACATCTCTCGCCCAGTCGGAAAACTAGGTAGCCTACCCTGATAGCGAGAAGCCATTGGAAGATTCCTGTATTTAAAAGGGAGGAGTCTTTGAAGACCACATCGACAAACTTCGGGCCCTCTTCTTCAGCCCCATCAAAACAAGGGCGGCAACAAAAAAGATCGTAATTGTTCCCTACGGACAGGAGTTGTCTAGCCCAGACTATGTACACAGTCATCCATGTGGCTGACTCAAGCCTCTGCACAAAAGGCATAGAAGTGTTGCTGTCATGCACAATCCCTGTCATCAAAGAAGGACAATGCAGTACAAACCAAGCCACTAAATAAGTATAGGGCATTGGTGCGTAGGGCTGAGGAGTCTTCCAAACTTTCTTCCCAGCTACGCTAATCTCCTTAACATCGAGGAATTCAGAAATCAGATCACGTAAGCCCCTCTACAGACAACTCACCATGGTAGAAAGCAGATTCAAAGGTCTTCCGTGAGCTAAAAGAACGGTTGGATATACGACTTCAGCCAAGATAGACTCAACTGGTTTCGACGGCACAACACACCACTTCAGCCATATCATCAGGAAGACTGCAATGAGAGTAGTATCTGAGATAGGAATCGCGGCCTGATAATGGAAGCTTTTAAACTCAGTGTTAGCTTCAAATCCATCCTCTAGATGCTCATTCTTGTAGATTAAAAATTAAGCGAAAATATCTTCATTCTAGTGTTAAATATAAACATAACAAAAAATATAACATAAATTGACATATATGACATAATGAGAATTAATTTACTTGCTCAACCAAGTGTGGGTAGTCGCGACGCATGTCCTCTTCGCGCTCCCAAGAAATCTCCTCAATGCCTCCTCAGTTCCACTGAACTTTCACTAAGGGAATCACCTTATTCCTAAGTCTCTTGTCCTCCAGAGTAGTATCTGAGATAGGAATCGCGGCCTGATAATGGAAGCTTTTAAACTCAGTGTTAGCTTCAAATCCATCCTCTAGATGCTCATTCTTGTAGTTATCATTAGGAGCCTTGATGCGAGCTTCAATGCTCTTAGAGGAGCTTGTAGTAAAGCGAGTAACTGTTAAGTCCTTCTGACCTAAGTTTTGGAAGAGATAATTTGCCTATACAGTATGCATGATGCCGCCCCCACGCATCCCAACAACCTGAGCGCAGATGTGGAAATGACACATCAACTTCCAGAAAGTGGCGTATATCTCTGGACGAGCAGTCCTCAAAATAGAAAGTTCCTCAGTTGTTGGAACGAATTCTTCATAGGGCATTTGCCCGAAGGATAGCCCTGATACTGCATGCATCTTATGGAGAGCAAATCCCAACTTTCCAACAGGTGTGAAAAAAGTGTAGCTATCCGGATTATACCGCTCCAGCATAGCAAAGAAGCAAGGATAGTTCTGGGTCATTCCACGTCTTGTGGCCAGCACCGGTATTGTAAGGCCAGACTGAGCGAGAGGCTCCTTGAGTTTCTCAAGAACAAAATCCACCATCCAGGTCCACCAGCCATCTTCTCCAGAAAACAACCAGCCAGGAGAACGAAAAGCTTGCGCAGAGAATTCACCGAGCCATACCGATCGTCGCTTGATAACTATTGTTATAAGCGAACTCGACCAGTGGAATATGATCCTCCCACCTGCCCTGAAAATCAATGACACAATGTGACGCCCCTGGGTTCACACAAGGCTGCAGTCCAAGGTGAAACCAAGAATGTCAAACCTGCCATCCAGCCATCTTCTCCAGAAAACAACCAGCCAGGAGAACGAAAAGCTTGCGCAGAGAATTCACCCCGAGCAGCAATAAACTGGCGTATGAAGATGTTTGCTGGAAGAGGAACTTCCTGTGTAAGATCCTTTTTCTCAAATCTTCCAGGTCTCAGACCTTTGAGTTGCCCGTCAATCTATACACGAGACTGGCAATCAGATCCAAATGATATGTTCTCTTTCTCCTTGACAAGATCAAAGGCCAAACCTCTACGGCAACCAATGCTCAGGAAATAGGAAAGCGAATACATTCTCTCCATGTTTGGGAGGAATAAGAGATGATCGTTGATTCTTCGTAGCAAAGGGGAATTTTCTACATGTCTAACTTTGTCATCCGCTGGGATATGGTCCCCAAACAAAAAGGCCGGTTTGACAAATTGGTCCTGACCCGCGGGTGTCTCTAGGTCCAAATCGGTGATCAGAACCCTAAGAGTAGAACACCCGGCAAATCTAATTAAATGTGCCCGCTCCAAGCCAGGGAAAGTGCACATGGGAATTTCTCTATGAAGACCAAAAACTTTCCCCACTTCTGGATCATCAGTGTAACTGAAATGTTGCTCCGACAAAAGTGGCACATTCGGGAAAAACACTACAAAATCAGAAACAGTAGTTAGTAACAGAAATAGGTTGCTAACACGAAAATAGGGTTATAACACAAATGACAAATTCTATGTGTCAAGCCTTAAATACAAGGGTCAACCTTTGTATCAACACTTGAACGCAGAAGTCAAACCCTGTGTCGTAATTTTCAGACGCAGAGGCAAAAGACCCGCGGTTAGAATTGAAACGCAGAAGTCAAAACCTGCGTTCAAATTTCATACCCCAACATAGGGTCTTAACTCTACGTTTCTTAAACATAGAGTCCTAACTCTGCGTTTCCAATTCCAACATAGAGACTTAACTCTATGTTTCTTAAACACAGAGCCTTAACTCTGCGTTTCCAATTCCAACATAGAGACTTAACTCTATGTTTCTTAAACACAGAGCCTTAACTCTGCGTTTCCAATTCCAACATAGAGACTTAACTCTATGTTTCTTAAACACAGAGTCTTAACTCTGCATTTCCATTTCCAACATAGAGATTTAACTCTATGTTTCCTAAACACAGAGTCTTAACTCTGTGTTTTTAATTTTAACATAGAGACTTAACTCTATATTTCCTAAACACAGAGTTTTAACTCTGCATTTTTAATTTTAACATAGAAACTTAACTCTATGTTTCCTAAACACAGAGTCTTGACTCTGCGTTTTTAATTTTAACATAGAGACTTAACTCTATGTGTCCTAAACGCAGAGTCTTGACTCTCTGTTTTTAATCTTAACATGGAGTTACAACTCTGCGTTTGTAACAAAACGAGTCATCTTCCTCGTTGATAAGAACCCATTTAGGGTTTTCAGAAAACTTGTCGAAACAAGTTACCATGGCCACCACTCACCACAACAACGAGGCCCACAACAACGAGGCCCACACGACAGCGACGGTAATGGCAAGGCACTCATGAGAGCAGCAACACCACCGACGTTCTCAGCCGGTGATGTCTTCGAAGCCGCCCTGACGATCTTCTTGGAACCAGAACTCATCCTCCTAGGCGCCATGGATGTGGTTGATCGGAGAAGACGAGGTTCACCGGAGAATCGGTCGAGCTTTAAATGAGAATTCTCGTTCTTGGAACCAAGCCAAAAGTGAAAAAAGTCAAATGACTTTTGATGTGACCACAACAGGTCTATTTATAACAGCCGTCAAGCTGTTAAATCGGTGTGGGATTCTAGGAGAGATTCCCAACCATCTTCAAAACGCGATCTTCCGCGTTAGTAGATAAAGTCGTTTGGACTTTAACGCAGAACTCATCTCTGCGTTCAAATTCTCTAAACACCAGGCCTAGGCGTGCGTTATGAAGGTTCGTAACTTTACGTTTCAATTCCTCAAACGCAAAAGTTACCTTCGCGTTGCAATTATTCTAAATAAAGGATCCACCTTTGTATAGGGTCTTGTCAAAAGAACCTAAATTGTTTATGGTAGATCGAACTTCCACTCATGACAACCATCATCCCCACAGAGATTGAATTTATTTGTCATCATTACCAATATGACTATAATTTCTCTGTCAAGATCCACTTATCGATTCTCGTCAATAGAGCGATAAATCTCTTACCAATATGACTATAATTTCTCTGTCAAGATCCACTTATCGATTCTCGTCAATAGAGCGATAAATCTCCA
The DNA here is from genome assembly GCF_001876935.1 of Asparagus officinalis. Lineage (NCBI taxonomy): Eukaryota > Viridiplantae > Streptophyta > Magnoliopsida > Asparagales > Asparagaceae > Asparagus > Asparagus officinalis. The sequence continues at coordinate 6,986,502 of NC_033800.1, read as the reverse complement.
AAATCATTCAAATCCTGGTCAATTTAAAGATCCACTTATCGATTCTCGTCAATAGAGCGATAAATCTCCAAAATCATTCAAATCCTGGTCAATTTATCAACTCTTCTCAGCAGAGTATCAAATAACCAATTGATCAACTGCCTTTCAGTGGGGTGATAAAATTCCCCAAATCTCGTTCAAATCACAAGTAATACAATTCATCACTCTGACGATAAAACATTTAGCAAACCTCCCCAGTGAGACGCTAAAATATCTCCCTCACAGATGTCACATTAAAATTATACCTCTGACAGAAATCAACTTTCGACTCTCTTCAATAGAGCGATAAGTCCTCAAATTTGCTCAGATCGCAATACCTTTCTTGTCAAGTTAAAATTACACCTCTGATAAAAATTAACTTATCGACTCTCTTCAATAGAACGATAAGTCCTCAAAATTACTCCGATCGTAAAATCTTTCTTGTCACGTTAAAATTACACATCTGACAAAAATCAACTTACCGACTCTCTTTAATAGAGTGATAAGTCCTCAAAATTATTCCGATCGCAAAATCTTTCTTGTCACGTTAAAATTACACATCTGACAAAAATCAACTTATCGACTCTCTTCAACAAAGCATTAAGTCCTCAAAATTACCCCAATCGTAATATTTTCCCTGTTACGTTAACATTATATCTCTAACAGTGTAAACCCCCATGGGAATATCTGTATTTCTCTGCATAGGGATAACAAGAGTTCCCATGAAACCCCCAACAAATCAAAATTTTTCTAGAATTATCTTAAATGATAATAAAGGAAAATTTTTCTAAAAGTGGCACTTTTCATATAATTTTGTGCTTGTAAGTCATAACACAACACATGCAATGAATAGAGAAAAGCCAAAATCACTCTCTTCTTACTTTATTCAGAAATATTAAGAAGTGATACAAAAAGAAATCTTGCTCCTACCGAACAAAAAGGACAAGACATAATTAAGCCCATGGGCTAGTAAAATTGAAAGACGTGAGCCGAGACTTAACAGCAGATAGTTTCTCCTCATGAATGGCTTGTACTAGTACCTCAGCCCTCTTCTTAAGTTCGTTCTCATCCGACGTCATCGCAATAGCTTCCTTCTGGATAAGTTCAAGATCCTGGATTGACGAACGATATGTGGCGTAGGTCTTCACACTTTCTAGTGTAAGCCTTTTTAAGATCTCTTCTTCCCGCACAAGCTCAGCCTTGTGTCGAGCCAACTCCACCTCGAGTCGATTAATTTCTACACGAGACGCTTGTATGACAGTATTAGAAGCAACTACAGCCTGTTGCTTTTGAATGCATTGCCCCTGTAAGGACGCGATCTCAAGTTCCTTTTCAGTGATACTCTTTTAAAGAGCTTCATATTAACGAATCGCTTCAGCCCTGAGATCATCAAAGGTTAATGTGATTTGGGAAGCAAGATCAGCACAGTGCAACTCCTCCAAAGCTCTCAGATCCTTTTCCAATTGATAGACATTCTCGGAATAGTGCTGAAACTAGCGAGCGTCATCCACATATCGAATGCCATTCAGAAAGTGCATGAGTATTGGCTTAAAAGAATCAAATGAAGCTCGTCCGGCACTGACCTCCTCAATCACCATCTTCATCGTATCCTCCAAGTGTCGTATAAGAATGTTAAGCATGGAGGGAATGACCACTGGACTGAGAGATGTCACAGGAGATGTGATCGGGGAGCCTAAAATAGTAGACCCTGATGCAAGAATTGTTGGCGACGATCGTGAAGAAGCCGGAGAAGCCATAGTGATATCCAATTGCGAAGGACTTGAAGGAAGAATCATGAGCGCCCCTGCCTGGGCTGAACTCAACGCATTCTCTGTCCACGCAGATTTGAGAGAAATTGTAAGCGGAGGGGATTCTTCTTGTAAAGAAGTTATCGTTACCGGTGTGGGTTCGGAAATAGAGGTAGCTGATGCTTGCCGGTTGGTAGACAGAGATGTATCAGCAGCCTCATGAGACGGAGAACCTGTACAAAAAAACAATTAGTATAAAGAAAAAAGAAAGCACCACAGAAACCAGAGTGTGTAATCTTTACCAATAGGGGAAGAAGGAATATAAGCGGACGTCTTGTCAGAAGAGGGTGGTGGTGGATCAGCCCAGCCGGAAGAATTATCGTCACCATCACTTTTCTCCCCATCAACATCGGCGCTACGAGAAGAGGTCCCATAATCTAACGGTTCCTCTTCATCTGCAGTCGAGAGTCCGGGAGAACTTGCAGTCGTATCCACTTTAGTCATAATGTCAGTCGTTGGGCTAGGAATAGCAGCCCCCGTCTGTGGCAATAATACAGAAGCAGCAGGAGATTGACTTTCGTCTGTAGGGGGCCTAATCTCTTTAGTAGGAGATGCTGCAGGTGATGTCTCTGCAGTCAGAAGAGTAGCATCTGAAGCCTGACCTGGAAATGGTGAAATAATAGGGTCCATGATAGGAGAAGACTCCACATCCCCAATCAATGAATCGTCCCCGCCCTCTTCTTAATCCAAAGGATGATAAGAAGAAAATTCACTGGAAAAAGCAGGACCCCCAGAGTGAAGTCCTGTGTGGAGGGGACGATTTGCAAGAGCAGATTCTTGTTTCTCCTCTCTCCTAGTGGACTTGAAAGCATCGGCCATTAGTTTCTGAGAAGGAGGGTCTACTAATAATTTCATGCGAGTACGTTTCTCGTACTGAACTGCTTCTTCTTCGGTAAGAGCTCTATTTCCAGCTGCCCTCGTTCTTGGAGTTTCAGCAGCCTTAGGGCTCGCTATTGGAGCATTCTCTGGTCCCAGGTCTTCTTCTTCTTCTTCAGCCTCGTCCTCATAAGATAAGAACCCATTGATTCCTTCAGACGAGATACAGGGGATCCTCTTCTGGATGAATACATCCTTCTAATTTCCCGTAAGCCTGACAAATTCAACTTATAATCAGGTATCTTGGAAGTCGTATGATACCAGTTGCAGAAAGCCATGGAGAGAAGTGAATTGGGCGTCTTGTGAGGTAACCTAAAGGTAGCTCCAGTGCAGCCTGCTGTGGAGTAGTACCAGGCCCGAGCCCCTTCGTATATATTACCAATAATTGCAAGTTAGCCCTGTGGATTTCCAACGTACAATTGATCATACCCAAATTGTCGAGCGAATCGGTACGGTTGATACGGTTCAATTATACATTTATCACATTGCCTAAGGAGAAGATAACTTGGTCTAATGTTCAATAGCCAGTGGAAGACTCCCCATCTAAACGGGTAAAACCATCCGGGCCAGCTGTATCCTGGAACACTTGCCCATAGCCACCACCTTCAAAGTCTAGGAAACAGTGGAATATGTGATAATTGAGGTCTCTCGACAAGATTTGATGAACCCTCACTACATATGTGCCTTCCCAAGTATCTCCTTCCAGTCTCTGCACAAAAGGGACGAATCCTTCGTTCGAGGGAGATGGGGCACTCATCAAATGAGGACAGTGGGATACATACCATGTCATCAAATAGGCATACAGCAGGGGTACTCGAGGGTTTGGAGTCACAAAACTCTTCTTTTCTCCAGAGCCTGTCTCTTTTACCTGAATGAATTCAAGACATAGCTCCCTCAAACCATGCTGCAGACAGTATGTCATAGCTAAAAGTAGATTCACAGGCCTCCCATGAGCCAGGAGAACAGCTGGGTTGACCACTTCTATTACTACAGCATCTATGGGCTTAGTAGGGACGACACATCGTTTCAACCAAAGCATGAGAAAACCCGCCAACAGGGCCATGTCAGAAATAGGCATAGCAGCCTGATGGTGGACACTTTCAAATTCAGTCAGCGCAGGGAAATCATCTTCTAATCCCTCGTTGACATAATGGACTGTAGCATCGTTGATTAAAGCTTGGATCGCCTCAGGGGTGCTCACGCTCCGACGAGACACATCGGCAGTCTTGTGAGACAAATTCTAGAATAGATATTCAGCCCAGGATAGCTGCTTTATACCACGTCCTTGTGTCCCCGTCAGTTGGGTGCAGATTTAAAAATGACACATTACTTCCCATAGAATGTCATAGACATCGGGGTTCATCTCCTTCAAAATCCTAAGCTCACTTGACCCTGGGATGATTTCTTTGTAGTGCAAGTCTCCAAAAGGAAGACCCGAAATGTCATACATTTCGTGGAGGGCAAACCCTAATTCCCCCACAGGTGTGAAGAATGTACACGTCTCCGGGTTGTATCTCTCCAGAATAGCAAACAAAGTGTAATGGTTGTAGTTAATACCACATCTAGTAGCCATTACAAGGCAACTAAGCCCAGATCGAACCAATGATCCCTCTAGCTCTGTCAGCACGAACTCTGTCATTCTTGCCCACCACCCTGTTCTTGAAGAATGAACCCATCCGGGAGTTCTGGATACTAAAGAGGGGAACTCCCCTTTCACAGCCAAAAATCTTCACAAGAACGTGTTAGCTCTACTCGCTGCTTCTCCAACGGGATATCCCCTTGAGAATAGGCAGGGTTCCAAAGCTGACAACTGTCGGTTATAACCTACGGTGTGTACGCCTGTGTAAGTCAAAGCCCCAACAGCTACCTCATCCTGCTCCCTGATAAGGTCCCAATTCATATGTCGAGGGATGGAGGCACACTGATAATAAGCGATAGGAAACATCTTATGCATGTCAGGGAGGAAGAAGTGGCGATCTCCTACTTGTCTCAACCACTTATAATAACCGTCAGTCACGATCTCTTTTTGGATGACGACATGATCACCAAATAGGAATGCTGGCTTGGGGAGCTTTTTACGGGATTCAGTTTCAAATTTAGCATCCGTAACTAGAATCCTGAATACAGCCGGGCTAGCCTGGGATATCAAAGTGACACGTTCTTTGTCAGTATCTTGAAAAATTAGGAGTTCCTGACGCAGATTAAACTGCATATTCAAATCCACACCGCCCTCACGCCCAAAGTGATGACGAAGTGTAAGTGGTTCGCGGGTGTAAGGCACTGCAAAAGAGAAAAACATTCAGTCAATCAGCATAAAAATAAAACGAATGCAACCTTAGTCAAATCCTTGGAGGAATAAGGTCGTTTAAACGCACAGGTCAAACCTGGCATTAAACATTCAAACACACGGTTCAGACCCTGCGTTAAATCTTATCAACGTAGAGGTCGAACCTTGCGTTAAAATATTCAAATGCATAGTTCAGACCATGCGTTAAATATTATCAACACAGAGGTCAAACCTTGCGTTAAACATTCAAATGCACGGTTCAGACCTTGCGTTAAATATTATCAACGCAGAGGTCAAACCATGCATTAAACATTCAAACCACGGTTCAGACCCTACGTTAAATCTTATCAACGCGGAGGTCGAACCTTGCGTTAAATATTCAAACGCACGGTTCAGACCCTGTATTAAAGCTTATCGACGCAAAGGTCAGACCATGCGTTAAGCACTCAAACACACAGACCAGACCCTGTGTCAAATCTAATTAACTCATAGGTCAGACTTTGCGTTAGTCATTCAAATGCAGAGTCTAAGTCTTGCGTTACAAAATTCGAGCGCAGAAGTCGAACCCTAATGTTTCGAATTCGAAACACAGAGTCCTAACTCTGCATTCTAACATCAAAACGAGTTTCCTCGTTGCTCAGATCTTGCCGAAGCAAGTTTTGTGGCCATGGAAGTCGATACTTACCACCGACGGGAGGAGCTAGCATTGGCGTCGCATCAGCTCGAGTGACATCACCACCGACGGTCGAGGTTTGCTGCGAGCTCTGAACAGTAGCAATGGTGGACTTGGAGCGGGAAACGGTCTTCTTTCTAGGACCTATTGAGGATGATGGTCGGAGAAGATGAGTAGAGTTCGCCGGAGTTCGAAACGAAGAGTCTTCGTTAAGCTTTTCAAAGAGAAACAGATGAAAAGTCAGATGACTTTTGATTTGACCCCAGCGGTCTATTTATAGACAGGTGTGAGCTGTCAAATCGGAGCGAGATTCTAGGCCCAGAATCCCGCCAAACGTGGACTGTGCGCCCGTGTTGGTTGAACTTCTGAACGTAGAGTTGAACTCTACGTTTTGATTCTCAAGCATAAGAATCCACCTGTGCGTTTTAACACTAACGAATGAATTTCTCGACATTTAAAACCAAGACCTAGTTTTAAATAAATATAGGAAAGCGGGTCTTAGTTATCAAGGTGACCAAAGCCGAGAAGAAACAGGCGACTCTGCTGTGGAGTCTATTGGATGAGTACAGACAGATTACAATCAGCAGCACTAAAATTGTCAAACTCGATCCGGCACTCAACTCATTCTTCTAAGTGGCTAAACATTCCCACTAAGATTAATGAAACCAGGAATCGCGCGCAACTCATTCTTCTAAATGGATTAACATCCCAACCAAAATTAATAAAGCTAGGAGCTGCGCACAACTCATTCTTCTAAATGGCTTAACATCCCAACAAAGATTGATGAAGACAGGAGCTGCGCACAACTCATTCTTCCAAATAGCTTAATATTCCCACCAAGATCAAGGAAACGAAAAGCATCATCTTGAGTGTTCATCAATGCATACAAGAATTTTCTAGAGAAAAGAATACACCTCATCGCAGATCGAGTGGAGTATCTGAAGGATCCAAACGATATTCGAAAAACACACTTCATCGCAGATCGAGTGGAGTATCTTAAGAACCCAGACAAAATTGCTGTCTTCATCGCTCTTGTTTGGTTCATCAGCAATGACTTGGGCTTTAGCTTGTTTGACTAAGTTTATTATCATCAAGACTCAAAAAAGTTACCTTGTTGAGTTCGAGGAAACAGAATCTCAACATTACAACAATCAGGTTTGCGATGTCTGCAAATCAGACGGAGTGAACAACCAATCAACTAAATTTTGGGGTCCAAAGTATTCCGAAAATTCGTCCCCGTCAACCGTAAACTTTAGAAAACTTTGAAGGGGGTTCTGTAGGCTGTCTAAAAATCACAATAGATAGTTGATCCCTATCAAGCTTCAACAACGAAAGTTATAATCAAATAACTTTCATGTCAACAAATGAAAGCTGCAAACGGAGGACTTTTCACATAGATCGAGAAGAGTTATAATTCAACGACACTTCCGACAACTAATGAAAACTCTATTCAGTAGCCTTCACAACCAACTGTGAGAGTTATAATCTGACAACTTTCACACCCCATAACAGCTAAAACAAAGATCAATGAGCAATAGTCGTCGCGATGCTGTAATAGACGAGGTTACAAGTCAACAACCTCTTCTAAATGCAAAGTCCACCTCTGCGCTTCTCAACTCAAAACGCACGCAACCTGTGCATTCTTCAGCAGACACCCAACTCTACGTCTCAAATCCAAGACGCAGAGTTAAGACCCAGTGTACAAACAGCCTGTGCGTTCTTCAGCAGACACCCAACTCTACGTCTAAAATACAAGACGCAGAGTTAAGACTCAGCGTGCAAACGGCCCGTGCGTCTTCAATTTCTAGCAAGTAGGCAACTCTGCGATGCAGAGTTAAGACTCAGAACGCGAGTGGCCTATGTGTTTTCAATCTATAGCAGATACCCAACTCTGCGTCCCAAGTCTCCGACGCAGAGTTAAAATTCCAGAACGCCAATCTGGGCGTTTGACTTGTTCAAACACGAGCTGAACGGTCTTAAAACCGTTTACCCCATGTTTTGAGGGAGTTTCGCCCACTTAGGAGCGGATTTAGGGGTTGGTTACACCCCTTATTCCCCTATAAATAACCGCATTACTCAACTGAGTAAGGCGTGGAAGATTTTGAGATAAAAACCGCATAAGGTTGGATTTTTGAGTGTGGAGAGTGAGATTTTTGGAGATCAAGGAACTCTTGGCAGCTAGGAAATCAAATCTCGAAGGATTCTTCAGCAATAAACAAATCCACTTGGCTACTAACCGATTCTTCGGTTTTCAACAACTCTTTTTAGAGTTTTCAACTCATTCTGAGTTCTTAAACTCGTTAAGAGTTCTAAATCAAACTTGTCACACAAGTTAGTTCTTAAACTCGTTAAGAGTTCTAAATCAAACTTGTCACACAAGTTAATTGTTCTCGTGAGATAGGACGGTCGGATCGTCAACGGAGTTCTAAATCAAACTTGTCACACAAGTTAATTGTTCTCGTGAGATAGGACGGTCGGATCGTCAACGGAAAGCAAATTCAACGCAAGCATTCGAAGGAGGCACTCCATCGCTACCTTGAAGAACCCAGTTTTAAACAAAGGGGAGAATCAAATTTATTTTCCTCTCTTTTGTAATCAGGAAATCCAATTGTAACTGAGATTAAAGGAATGCAAATTAATTTTCCTTCATTTTTTTACTACAAATTTTTCCACAAACAACGTATCTTTTCCAGAACTTAAAAGAGGATGCCTTGAAGCATCTGGACGGGATCAGAGGCTGGAGATCTCTATTTTCTCTTCTTCTTCTTCTCCCCATCTCTCTAAAAAACTCTTAGATTAGGATTATTTTGGTTTAGCAAACTGCTGGTTGTGGAGATTTGTGTGTAACATCTCGACTTCGAAATTATGGTTTTGTTTTCTAATTCATCTTATTTTCTAGTTTACTGTTATGATTTTACACATCATCATCATGTCTTCTATTTCAATTATCTGTGAGCAATTGTTTTATCTAGGATTGAATTAGGTTCGGCCATGGTTATGAATTGATGAACTGATTTTGTTGTTATCATTAATTATTCGATTTGTATTATTTAGTTGCTAATATATAATTGCTTAGGGTTAGTTCAATTAGCTATTGATTTAATCCTTTTAGGATGTTGATATGAACTAAAAGGTTAAATTGACGTCTGAAAATAGTAATTGAACGGGAATTAATTGATTACGAAAGTAAGTTAATTATTCTTGAGAACGTAAGGGATTAACATGAACTTAATGGGTTTAATTCGGTTCGTTCAGCACCATGAAAATAGGTTGTTAGGCTGAATTAGGCATGACTTTTAGTCATCGAAAGAGACTAATAGTTATCATATGTTAGTCATTCTTAATACATTAAGAGGTTCGATAATAATTGATTAATTTGTTGATTCAAACCATAGTTGAAACCAAAATTCAATCCTAGATTCTTTTAATTGAGTGAATTTACTTTAATACTAGTTAGCGTGTTTGCTATTGATAGTTAAGAATCATACTTTTAGCATGATCGGTTTATATAGTCACGAAACAGTAAAAATCAGTAATTGACAACAAAGTTCCTGAGGATGCGACCTTGTATTGCTACAACGACATTTGTGCACTTGCGGATTTTAGTGAACATCACTCCAAAACAAAATTTTGTGTCTCGTGGTAGAGGAAAGACGCCAGCGATTGTAGTGGATGCAAATCAGACATT
>NC_033800.1:6970048-6976152 GCF_001876935.1 Asparagus officinalis | reverse complement strand
AGAGAGTAGGCAAACATAAGCGGCTTAGATCTATGATTTGGAAACTAAATTAAATGACTATTGCCCTTTTGCATATATATATATATAAATATATACTATATATATATATATATATATATATATATATATATATATATATATATATATATATATATATATTATATATATATATATATATATATATATATATATATATATACTATATATATATATCATTTCTCACCGCTTTAAAAGAGGGGAGTACTAGAAAACTTTCATTTTCCAAAATACGCCTTCCATCTTTCATGATTAAACGCTAATTTACTCTATGATGCATAACTCCGCAATTTATTAAAACATTAATTATAGTGTTTATTACTACTAGGTATAGGGCTATTCTTAAGATTATTAAAATAAATAAAATCAATTATTATAATAGTATTGAGAATTATGCAAAGTGTATGATGTTTTAATATACTATAGGAATTAATATTTATAGTAATGAATGCAAGCTCGCAATTAGATTATATAGTAGGCAAAATTATATTAACATGTAGTATTTTTTAATAGTATAAGTTAGATTAATATATTAAACATTTTTTAAGTGGGCTTGTTGCTAGCATATTAACGTTTATATCTCATCTTAGAGTGGTTTTTAATATAAAAATTGAAAATAGTAATTATGTAAAGCTCGTAATTAAAATTAATAATTTAAATCGTTATATAATTAAATTTGTTAACATAAACTTGGTGGTTTTATGTGTGCCTTATATAAAGGCATAGATCAATACGTTTTAATTCGAGACTTTAATAGGTTATAGTGCAAATATACACAAACCGAATGATAGAAAATAGTTCAGCACTTCTCTAATTCTACTGCGTAAGTGGTCCGCCACAAAACCCTTAGGTATTCTATGGAGTAAGAATTTGAATGTTGCCTTCTAATGGAACATTTCAATAAGAAGAAATCAGCAAGTTTGGAAAAGCTTTCTTTTGCGTGGCATTACACTTTTGAGCAAGTGAGAGCTCTCTTGATACATCGCAAGCAAAATTATCACATCAACACCGACTCCAACGTCCCATTCTGTTTAATTTCACTTCGTGTAATAATCTCCTTACCGGCCAAGGTGCCGCACCCTCTCCCCACTGCTTCAGCATAACAAATACTAGGTCAAATCAAGCCGATACTCTCTTTAAAAGGCACGAGTTCGGGAAAATGCTTTTGATAGGCAAAAAAAGGCCATTGAAATTCAAATTAATGCCATTAAGTAAGAAGTAATTGATAATTGATGATTCTTTATTGGATATCACATAGTATGAAGATATGATAGTAGTTTAAATTAAAATGTAAACTAAATGAATTTATTAAATAACCAAATTTATAAATATATACAAGATGAATGAAAGATGATGGCGGTATATGCAAAAACGCAACAGAATTGGTGAGTCAATTAAAAATGTCCGCTGCAATAGGTCGTACCCAAAAACCTAGACGGCTGGACGAGCTACAAATGTACATTTTAAGTTCATTATAGTGGCTTTCATGGCTGTTGAATTCTGAGTTATTTCACATGGAGACTTACAAACTGATCCTAAAATTTAAGATCTTAACACTGAGAACAAAAATCTTTGAAATCTTTTGATCAGATCCTTGCAACATAAACTTGCAGTGGACATAAATTTGGTTTGAATACGTTCGGTGAGATCTAATTGCACATATATTAGGATAATTTTTATATAATTAATCACTTATGGGTACAACAAATATTGAATAGATGAAATAAAAAGGCCAAAATATGAAAGCAAACTCCTTTTGGAATAGGTGAACAAACGGAAGGGAAGCTCTTCTGTGAACTGCATAAATGTTAGGACAAACCCAGGACCCTATAGAACAAAGTCTCAACAAATAGTAGAAATAAAAATCACACAGATTTATGTGAAAAACCCCCTAAATGAATTTAGGGTAAAAAACACGATCAATGATAGAAGAATCCAATATGAAAAAAAAAAATCTTTGGAGTTACAATCTCTCTTTACAAGGAAAAACTCCCTCTATTTTTCCCTCCCACTCTTTTATATGTGAAGTTTTTTCTCAGATGGATTTTTCCTAAAGAGTTTTGGGCCTATTTATAGTGGCTAGGAAAATACTATTCCTAATTTTATAATATTTTTATTGTGTCAATCTTTCGGTGCTTTCCACTTTTGGTGCATATTTAGAGTGGTGGGGCCCATTCACTTTTCTCCTTCAACAATTTCGACTAACAATCTCCCACTTAAAGATTTCATTGAGTAACAATCACATCTTCACATCATTCTTTCTATCTTGTCATCTTCATGTTACCCACGTCTCCGACAGACCACAAGAGGATCGACACCAAATAAATTTATTAGTATTGACTGTTTTTGTCAAAAAGTCTGCTAGGTTATCTTTGGTGTGAATTTTTTGCATATCCACTGTTCATTCTTCCACTTTCTCACAAACGAAGTGATACTGAACTCGAATGTGTTTTGTCTTTGAATGAAAAGCTGGATTTTTTGCTAAATGCAAAACACTCTGATTGTCACAAAGTATAGAAATCTTTTTTTGTTCATGCATGAGTTCCTTCAGCATCATCTTCAACCATATCGTCTCTTTACTAGCTTGTGTAGTTTCTATATATTTTGCTTCTGTTATTGAAGTTGTCACAATTGACTGTAATTTTAAAATCTAGCTTACAGCACCGCCAGCAAGTGCAAACACATAGCATGTGATTGAATTTACTATTATCACGATCATCTGCATAATCAGAATCAACATATTCATTGATAATAAAATCTGATCCCCCATAACATAATGCAACATTTGAGGTTTCCTTAATGTATCTTAGGACTCTCATTATAGCATTCCAATGCTTTTTATCAGGATTCGTCGTGTATCGACTAACTACTCTCACTACTTGTGTAATGTCTGGTCTTGTACAAATCATAGCAAACATTAAACTTTCCACTGTTGATACATACGGTATTCGAGACATCTTCATCCTCTCTTCTTCACTGTTAGGACTCATAGTGGAGGATAACTTAAAAATTAATAAGAAGCCGGGTAGAAATTGACTTACAATCTTGCATATTAAAGCGACACAAGATTTTCTTCAAATAATTCTTCTAAGAAAGCCAAATCTTTCTGTTAATTCTGTCTTAGTAAATTTGCATCCCTAGAATCTTGTTTGCAGATACTAAATCCTTCATTTCATATTCCCTAGCCAATTGTGTCTTTAATTCTTTGATATGATCTTTGTTGGGGCCTGTAACCAACATGTCATCAACATACAATAACCTCTTAAAATATGCACAAGCGTCTGAATTAAGTCTGTTGTATCCAAGGTTCATGATGAATGAATCAAATCTCTTGTACCAACACCTCGGTACCTGCTTTAAACCGTACAAAGATTTGTTCAATCTGCAAACCAAGTTATGTTTTCCTTTTTCTTTAAAACCTTCTGGTTGGAACACGTAAATTTATTCTTCAAGATATTCATGAAGAAATGCTGCTTTTACATCTAGCTGCTCTAGATGTAAGTCAAATATAGCGTTCATAGTCAGGACTATTCGGACTGTTGTAAGTCAAACTACATGAGAAAATATTTTATTAAAGTTAATACATTCTTTTTGCGCGTATCCTTTTACCACTATCCTTTTACCACAAATCTCGCATGATATCGCTCCACTTGATCATTGCTATTTCGCTTGATCTTATAGACCTATTTATGTCCAATGGTATTTCTTTATTGTAGTAGTAACACAAGTACCCAAGTCTTATTCTTATGGAGAGCTTTAAGTTCTTCCTACATTGTTGTCATCCACAAAGAAGCATTTGTGTTGTTTATAGCTTCAGGAAAAGTTGATGGCTCTTCATCCTCTATTAGAATACTATTTGTGGGAAAATTTGTAAGAAGACAATAAAAGAATTGAAATTGATTTATTCTCTCTAACTGCTTAGTAAATGAATATTTGCAACTCTCTTGATCTCTAACTGATTATAATTTGAATTTTCTGATTACAAAAGAGAAGAAGATCAATGGAGATCCTCCCCTTTATTTAAGTCTGGGTTCTTCACGGTGGCGATGGAGTGCCTCCCTCGAATGCTCACGTCGAGTTTGCTCTCCGTTGATGATCCGAACGTCTTGTTTTACTGGAACGTGATTGATTCCTTTTGATTAATATCGAGGATAACTTACGTGGTAAGTTTGAAACTTTGAACGATTTGATAACTCAGAGCGAGTTTAAACTCTTAAAAAAGAGTTAATTTCAATCGAAAATCGGTTAATAGCCAAGGATGAAAGCTCCCTGTTGTTGAATGTCACTGAAGGATGAAAGCTGATCTTCTTTTATGATTTTATACCAGAAGCCGCTCAATGGTCTCCAATCTTGATCTGCCCAAAAAAGATCTCACCCAAAGCCAGCCCCGAACTCAGTTGAGTTTACCCATATTCATAGGAGGATTAAGGGGTGTAACTACCCCTTAATCTGCTCCTAAGTGAGGCAGAAATCCCTCCAATCATGATGAAAAACGGTTTCTGGAACCGTTTTATCTTGAGCTTGAACGAGTCAAACGTCAAAAATAGCGTTCTGGTCCCGAACTCTGTGTTTTAGAATTGAAACGCAGAGTTGTTCATGTTTAAGGCCGAAAACGCCGTGTTCGTACAGAGTTGTGAACTCTAAAACGCAGAGTTAGGCTCTGCATAAACTTCGCATTTTGGACCTGGGACGCAGAGTTGGGCTCTACATGAACTTCGTGTTTTTGGACCTGGGATGCAGAGTTGGACTCTGCATGAACTCTACGTTTTGAGTCTATAAACTCTGCATTTTGACTCTGAGATGTAGAGACGAGCCTCAGGCGGGCTTGGCAAGCTTCAGGCTAAGTCTAATGTTCCGACGAAGTCTAGTCTTGTAGACGGACTTAGAACATAACTTGCTGCGAAGAACAGGTCATAACTTTCAAACCGTAAGTCAGAATTTAACGAATTATATATGAAAATCATCTATCTCGACAAGACGGAGCCAACCAAACCTACCCTATAGGGTTTGGTTTGTTCCTTATCACACTCTGCTTCCCAAAATATAAGGGAATTAGGACGCGAGCAAGCCCGTGACGTATTAGACTGAGGAGAAATAAGTGCTAGACCATTTCTTCTCAATCTATTACACTAAGTGTCTAGTAATATAAAGCAAAATCACATGTCCCTGATCACAGCAACGAGAATATAATAGACAACTCAGAACAAAAAGATCCATATCACAATACAATATCATCCCAGACGAAATAAATATTCGGGTCAACATGCCCTGATACAAAACGATCTGAATGAAATACTAGAAAATATAATATACATCGATCCGAATGAAATGGTAAGTACTACAAAAGTAAACTAAGGATCAACAGCTAATAAAAATGACTAGGCTTCGGGTTCTTCTGCTACTCTGTCTTTAATGCATCTTCGTCTTAGACCTATCCGTCCTCTAAATTTGACGTACACCAGAAAATAGGTGTACGTCAGCGTGCATGGCATACGGTAAGATCCTACAAAACAAGTAGAACGATAAAAAAAACAATCTAAGAATGATACAAATACAGAAATGATAAAAGAACATGCAACTGGAAATCCAACAAAATCAATCAGGTAACAAGTCGATCAGAACAATCATCTAAGTAACAAGATAATATAACTAAATAGAATTAATACTTAAAAATCTACAACAAGAGACGTAGTACGTCGAGCGAAATAATCCAAATAAGAAAACCCTCATGTATATACCATATGTCTCAAATTATAGATAATTAAGTATTAAACCCGATCTATGTATGAAAAGGAACACAACTAGCCTACATCTCACAAGAATCCATAATCCTCTAAAGAACGAGGTCATGTAACTAGCCATGCTATAACAGGTCACTGGTCACATCTCACACAGAGTCAACGCTCATATCACCGGATAAATGACTGTTCACAAATCTTCTACGTGCATCCAATACGTCACTACACTGGATCAGTCAGAAGGCTACACATAATCTGATTTAAACCTGGTTCGAACTCAAGCTAAACTCGGGTGAATGTTAAATTCATGGACCAAAGTGGCTACACTGG
>NC_033800.1:6954246-6970038 GCF_001876935.1 Asparagus officinalis | reverse complement strand
ACCCCGATCCACTTTGACCCAAAAACCAACCCCAAGCTATACTGGATCTGTTGGACCCTAGAGGGGGGGTGATTAGGGTCTTATGCTAATCTAATCCGATTAAATGTCAATTAAAACTAATTAACAAGTTATCCTAGCAAGTGTGAAATATAACAAGATATGTAAGCTAGGATAAGCAATATGAACAATGAGATATATCCTATATGATGAATATATATATATATATATATGAGATATATCCTATATTGTATGGGAATATATATACTATTATATAATATATATATAATTATATAATATTATATAATATAATATTATATATATATATATTATTATATATATATATATTATTATATAATATATATATATATATATAATATATCTATATATATATATATATATATATATGCAAGGTATTATAAAACTAACACAAGGAAATTATTGAATCCTTACCAAGGAAAATATACAATATGATATATGTAAGGGATATATAAAACTAAACAACAAGGCGAAATATCTAAACAAGAATAGTGGATGAAAAAATTAGATTTTAAATGAGTCTAAATGGGGACAAATTGGCGATTAAGATATGGAACATAAATATGGAATGAACGGCCCAAGGCACACCTCAAACAGCAAATTATGATCACGGGAGTTCGGACACCATTCCGTCCTACGGCTCCCGCTGTCCCCCCACTCCCGGGTGAGAAAATCCCACCTAATCAAAACCGGGTTTTCTACGTTTCACCCGAATTTTAAAACGGGGTTTACACCTCACAGTATTCGTTTGTTCAACGCTCCAACGATCAACGTCCAAACTCCTCACACTCGGTTTCTTAACGGCTCACCTAGAAACCTCACTTTACCAACACTTCCGGTTTTTTCATGAAAAACAGGGTCTGGTTTCTAAAGGCTCGTTGATAGTATGGATTTCTCACCCCTCACCGGAGAAGTGAGGAACGCGTAGCGCAGAATCTACTTAGGACAAACTCGGTTCTAAAGAAGGTCACCAACTCGACAACAGTAGATCACATTGCTCTCTATTTATGGCTCACTTTTAACTATTTCTCTCAGATTCTGGTTTATTATCGCCATTGTCATTCGTTAGCTGAATCTATTCCATCCCCGACTATTTATGTTTTTAGGATTATATATACTTTAGTGAGTTATATATCCTTACATTATCTTTATTAATCGATATTAATGCTTTCGGTTAAGACTTTATTACTACTGGTTGTTTAAGTTATATTCCTGGTGCAAAAAACAATAATAAATTAAAATATTGTTATCTACTCAATATGATTGATAGAAACAACAATTGAAAGGTAATCTCCATAATATAATTATCTCTCATTATATATATTAATATATAATGTTTAACAATATATATTATTATTACTTATTCTTACTAAATACAAACTACACTCCTAATATAATATATTAACTATATAATAAATTATATTAACTATGTATTTGATATTAAAATTATATAAGATATTTAGACAAATTAAAAGGAGACTTTATTTCTTTAATGGTGGATTTATTTTCTCAGTGTGTGATTAGTGGTGAATTCCTGAGCTTATATCTGTTATATGGCACAATACTTAGAGGATGGATGTTTAAGAATTTAAAATTAGGGATGTATATGCAATGAAATCGGAAGTACAAACTAAAACTCAAGTTTTAGACATAAAGTCCTACATTCTAAGCCGCCCTCTTGTAGAATCCACAAGGATACCAGCTCGCAATGATAATCAAGCAAAGTCTATTAAAAATATGTGGGAGTTGTGAGGCCGTTCATAGGTGGGTAGCTGGGTTGTTAGTTGTATGACCAATTGAAAATTGGGACATTAAACTGTTCACATGCACCCAGATTGATATATTAGCTTGAAGACGTATATAATCGGACAGAGTATATTAGAGAATTCAGGATTATAGGTGGTGGCCTTATTGGCGTTGATCTGGAATCCGCTTAGGACAGGCTCAAACTTCCAGATTAGAGATGAATATTAATGTCTGGTCCGGCTTTACCAAGGATCTTTCTGATATACATATTGCCGTGGAGAGGAGCGGACTCGGTGTAGGAGGAATTTGATTATCAACCAAAACAAACTTCTCAATTCTTGCTTAAAAGCTTTATTAAACACCCAACTTAAACCAAACTGTAAACACCAACCGTGACCTCTATAGCATGCAGCTTAGTCTATCAGTTTAGAACATTATTATTGGATTTCTTAATGAATGAGATAATTGCTCTCTTTCATTACATAGGCGGAGGGGACTTTAATATATTATCTTTAAAAATTATAACATAAAAATGTATATAAATGAGGATTCATTATTTTTGATGTATATCTTCTCGCTTTCGAGCTAATACACGTCTTTTGGAATAATTTTTAAAAAAATGACTATTATAGTCTATATTATCTTGTACTTAGTGATTAGTTTCATGACTGACATGTTACGGTCATCGATATTATTTGGATTCTAGATGCTAGTGGTGCTTTATAATTTTCTGTATTGTATCAATTCTTAGATGTTATTTATTTAATCGTTCCTCACATTACTTTCACTACTTACCGTATGACCTGACAAGCGGTCACACTCCTATTTTCTAGGGGTACGTGCAAATCTCTCCAAAGGGAAACGAAATAGTCTAAGACGAAAATACACTTAAGACGCGCTCAGGAAAGAACCGAAGAAAAACTAGTTCATTTTAATTGACCTCTCATCCTTAGAGAGGTATTACTTTTGATCAGGTACTTACATTTTCATCACATATAATGTAGTACTTCCATCTTAAACGTATATTTGCATTCAGATCGATCTCTGTATACGAAAAGAGCTCCTCTCGGGGCTCTGAAAATAATTTATTTTAGGCTATCACATGAGTTCTGTTAATTGTATTTTATAGATTTTATGATCTTGTCTGAGTGCTTATAATTCTTCTCGTGAGTTCAGACCATTTGATTCTCAATTGCATGTTACACGGTATAAGAATGAATTGGTGAGATATTTGCTCAATCCAGTCGTAAACGGTCACGTCCGCGTCTCACACTATAACAGATGTATTAAGGAACAAACAAGGCCAGTATAGGGTGAGGTGTGTGCCGCAGATTATGGATTTATAGATAATCGGGAAAATTCGAGAACTCTCACGGGTCGAAATGGTAGAACCTAGTGCTTCACGCCAAAGACTCTGTCTCACTCCGGACAGAGAAGACTGCTAACGGAGTTACATTTGTGAGAATCCGCAATTCGGCGAGCCGCTAGTCTCTACATACTCAATCAAAATGCAAAACTCAAAACTAATCATCAGAGTCCAACTCTGCACCCCCAGGTCCAAAAACACATCTATCCCCACCCGTGCCCTCGACCGTCCTTGCGGATCGGACGATGGGAGTTGAGTTATTTTCGTCGACCGGGATGACATCCGGCGACCGGACAGGGACCTCTCTGTCGGGGCCCCAGTGAGAATATGAAAGACTCAGGTTACGGTTTCGGACCGGTGGGTCGGACCCGAAATCTTGAAAACATAATTTCAAAAAATTTTGTTTCTTGCTGATTTTAATTAAAACACTGTTTTTTTAAAATATCAAATAAATTCCAAATAAAAATCTTGTTAAAACTTTTGGAGAAATTTGATTGTCAAGACATTTGATTAATAATCAACATGCCTTACAAGTGACTAGGCGGTTTCGGAAAAAAAGGACTTTCCCAAATGAAAACCATATCAATTCACGTTTTACAAAATAGTCCCAAAAAACATGAAAACATTTTATGAGATACTTGAATTTTGATGTTTGACATAAAAACCAACTTTGGAAACCTTTTCGTTGGAAATTTGTTTTTTTTTGTAGCGGGGACCTTTAGTTTAAAACATGATTATAAACTGATATTGGGAGGTTCCTATAATTAAATTTAAGAATACCAGTATTTTTCACAAATTACAATAGGAAAAATGAAAGACCTCATTGAGTAATGTATAATGAAAAAGTATACTTTGTTTTCAATAATCTATTGTAGATAAACCCAATCACAATTAAAAATATTGAAACACATGTAATTTAATGATTTATTAAACATGGAAAAACCAAACACTTGTGATTGTATATATATTGTGGCACACTACCATATATATAGCAAGGGAAAACTTAATTTAAAAATGTTTTGTGTGTATAAGATAAAATTGAGCTGTAGAGTTATAATAAAAACAACACATAATATTAAATCGGCCTAAACTGAAATTGTTACCAAAGGCTAGGGATTCTTGATGTCTTTCAATAAGCTCTTCTAGGTAACACGGTGGCATTGAAGCTTGAACTTGAATCCTTTCACCGAACTTGATATTGTATAGGCTTCAAACCTCCGACATTCCGCACAACCTCCTTTGAGATACTTTCCCCAATTCCGTTTTAAGCGCCAATCCCATCCAACCATCCAACTACGTTCTGTATTGTCTTACAAATGAATAGATAATACAAGCACTAGAACAAAAACCAACAACTTTAGTAGTTAAATTGTTTGGTAAAATTCAATTCAATTCAAAACAAGGAAGGGCCAACAGGATCATTGAGGCGGAAACTTGAAAGATACTTCAAATAGCTATAAAAAATCCGATCACCATGAACAATTGGGCTTCCCCATCCCAACTTCTTCTATGTTTTTTTCTAAGTATTAACATAATTTCATTAAAACTCGGGGGTTTTACCACTAAAACTCAGTCAACGGCACGCACTGTCTTCTAAGTCTGGTTTTGATACGAGTCGCCAAGTGCGGAGCACCTTTTTAGTCACGGAAATTACCCAGTAAAGGGGTGGGTTGAGGAGAGGATGAATCCAAACACCAAGAACACATTTCAGTATTAGGCGAAGGAAAATATTACCTTCTCTAGATTTATCGAAGAATTAAAACTTAAAAGATTAACAATCTTTCTTCCCTCACCAAATCTCCACTAGAATCGAGAACAACTCTTCAATCCTTCTCTCTCTAACCTAAAATACAATTATTTAGGAATTTCTTCTTTGATCAACTTTTTCTTTCTCTTTGAGATCTGATTAAATCTAAAACCCTTAATCCTTTTTTGAATCAGGATTTCACTTAAAGATTATCCTTAAAACCCTTTGGGACTACATCTTTGGCCTCTAAAAACCTCCTTGTTTAGTAACCTAAACATGTCCCTATTTATTAGGGGTTACAATCGTCGGGTGGTTAATCTTGAAATAAACAAGTCCAACAAAGGATCAAGGGGATTCTCCCTGCGCTTCAAAAAACAGAATCCATAAACGACCAGGAAAAGTCTCAATTAATCGTGATTCCGGTCGACCGCAAATCCTTGCGGGTCCGGTCGAAACGGGCCAATGAGCGTTATCTGAAACCCTGCCTTGTTGCAGGTTTTCTCGATCGACCGGGGCTATGGGATGCCTGCGGATCGGGACCGCGCAGAACCCGAACCTGGTGTCGTGTTCCTGAATCTTTCTGCGACGGTCTGTCACGTCCTTCTGGACTTTCTTTCGTCGTCACTCGTATTTGGCTCCAAACCACGCCCTCTATTTTCATAGATATCATTGAATTAACCACCTATCATTTAAAGCTCCCATGGAGGCATTGCTTTTTCCGAAGAGGGAAAAGGAGGGAAGATCCACCCGTATCATTGGGGTTTCCCCCTTTAGAAACTTGGAAAAAGGGTCCCCCTTTTTTCCAAGTTAGAAAACTTCATTTTGGAGGAATAAACTTTTCCTTCCGGAGGGTGGCCCCTTCCTTTCCTTGGGGTTTTTTCTTTCAATTCATTTTTTTTTTTCTTTCCTTTTTCCCCTTATTAGTTCTTTGAAACTTTCCTTTTTCCCAAAAGAAAAATAAAAGGGGGATTTTCTTCGCCCAAGGATCTTGGTTATGCGGATCGAGGTTAAGGGGGAACCATCCCAAAAAACACGGTGGGTTTTCCCCCCTTTTTCCACAGGAATCTTTAATAAATGGGGGGCCTTCTGATTAACCAATCTTTTTGATTATCGGGAAGTTCGCTGTTGCGAGGCACCCTTTATGGGTCCGCGGGGGATTCAAGGGGTGGGTTGGAGGGAGGGGGATTGACCCAAAAACAAGGAACAAAATATCGTCAAAGGGGGTTTTTAAGGGGCGAAGGGAGAAAATTACCTCTTTCTAGATTTTTAATTGAAACAAAAAGATAAGTATTTCTCCCGCAACAAATTTCTCACTAGCGAAATTCGCGAGATCACAGGCAACAAAAACCTCTCCAAATTTCCTTCCTTCTTGTCTTACCCTATTTACCCAATTTTTATTAGAAATTTTTTCTTTCGGGTTTCTCGATTTCTTCTCTCTTTGGAGAATTGGATTACAAAGTTTTTCCTTTTTCTAAACCTAATCCTTTTTTGATCGGGGATTTTTCCACTTTTGGGGCTAATACCCTTTTAGGGGGAAATAAACATTTATTGGGCCCTTCTAACCCTTCCATCCTTGTCTAGTTTCCCTACAAACCAATCCCCCTATTTTATTAGTGGGGGTTTACAATGTTC
Source organism: Asparagus officinalis (assembly GCF_001876935.1). Classification (NCBI taxonomy): domain Eukaryota; kingdom Viridiplantae; phylum Streptophyta; class Magnoliopsida; order Asparagales; family Asparagaceae; genus Asparagus; species Asparagus officinalis. The sequence goes on along the minus strand of NC_033800.1, from coordinate 6,963,511 downwards.
TTGTGGTGGGGGTACATTCTCCTCGTTAAATACAAGGTTTTCCCCCCAAAGGCGGATTTTTCAGGGGGGAATTCCCTGGGGTTCAGAACAGCACCTGCGCCAACATCAAATAACGAAACCCAGGGGAAATTATAACGACCCCGGCGCCAGCCGATTAATCCCCAACCGGGGATCCGGATCGGGGACCCGCCAAATCCCTGGCCGGTCGACACAGCCAGGCGTGACAAGCCGGGGGGTCGCGCTTTCTGGGCCCGCATAAAAACCTTTCGGGGGTTGAGGGCCTCCTGTTTTCTCCCGCGCGCGCGGCACTGGTTTTCATTCCGGCGACCCGGGGGGCTATGTGTTGGGTGTCTCCGCCGGTCGTTCGTAACGTTTCCCAGGTCAAAATCGAAGTTATGCCAGATGCCTAACTCTGCGTTTAGAGTTCCACAACTCTGTACGAACACCCGGCGTTTGGGGTTTAAACATGAACAAACTCTAGCAAGTTATCAAATTTCTAAAACACAGGTTCCCCGGCGACAGAACGCTATTAATTTGAACGGGCTCCCCCTGGTGACTTTGTTTTCTCTCTAATCGCTTAGAGATAAAACGGTTCCAGAACGTTTTCGATCATGATTTGGTAGTGTGTTCTTATCGTTCTCTCCTTTTACGAGCAGCCTTCATCGCGCTTTTGGTATTCTTTATGCCACCTTTTACATCTCCTCATGAATATGGTGCGGCCGGTAAATTCAACTGATTCTGCTGGTGCGGCTTTGTGTGTTAGACCCTCTCCCTTTTGGTCCATGAAATCAAGAGTGGCTTCCCAGAGCACCAAAAATAAGACCCCACCCGGTCTTTTTCTTCGTCCTATAAATCATAAAAGAGAATCAGCTTTCATCTTCAAATGACTTCCGAAACTTAAAGGTTAGTTCATTCCTTGATGCTATTAACCTGATTTGTCGGGGATTTGAAATTAACTTCTTATTTAAGAGTTTTTTTTTTTCAAAAACTCCCGTCCTTTATTGCTGTTTATTCATAATCTGTTCACAAAGTTTTTCACAACTGTCACCACTCGTCAGTATGGGTATACGCCCTGGCGGGGAGGGATTAATGCTCAATATAGTTGGAGGGCTTTATTCTATTCACGGGGAATCCGGTAAAACAAAGACAGTGGTCGGGAATAAATCACATCCAACCGGAGAGCCAAAACCTCGCACCAGGGGTTTGAGCATATCTTGACCCGAAAGGAACCACCGGTTTTCTTTTCCATCTTTTCGACGGCCCCGATGAACGAACCCGACTTAATTAAAGGAGGGATCTCCATCCTGATCTACTGTCTACTTTAAGTAGATCCAGCACCACCATTCAAACTAATTAGAATAAGTCTTGGTTGAGATCAGAATGGGGAATTGCAATATTCATTTACTAAAGCTCATTTTATGATAGAGTAGCATATTAAATCTAATTTTTCTAATTTCTATTATAGGTGTGGGTCTTCTTACAAATTTTCCACAAATAGTATTAATTAGACGGTGAAGAGAAAACCATCAACTTTTCCTAAAGCTAGTAAACACACAAATTGCTTTTTGTGTGATAAACAAGTGTAGGAGAACTTAAAGCTCTCCAGTAAGTTTCTTAGTATCTCTAGAACCAACCAACAGGGAAAAATAGTAATGTTAACTAATGTGCATACTACTACAAATAACAACGCCCAAAAATTTTTTTCAAAATACTCATGTGGTGAGTATATAATATAGGTCAATATGTATAAGATATCTACATGGGCCAAATAGCATATGATCAAGTGGGGGCAATAATTTTCTTTTTTTTCATTAGACTAATAAATTTGAATCGGAGAAGCTTTATCCATGCGCGGAGGGATTGTGTGGAGATATGTGTTTTTAACAAGGAAACTACGCGCAAAAAGAATGGTATTAACTTTAATAAAATATTTCTCAGTGTAGTTTCAGACTACACAGTTCGATAGTCCTGATAATGAAGCTAATTATTGGAGATTACATCTTAGATGCGGGGATATGATTTTTGTATTTAAAGACCAGACATATTACTCATTATGAAATATATCTTAGAGAATAAATTTACGGTTCTTCCATACTTATTATTGGTTTTTATATGAAAAGGAAAACAATAACTTTTAATTGAACAGGTTTATAATTGAAACAAATCTTTAGGTTAACTGGTTATAATAGCATTGTGACTCTCCGAGGTGTTGCGTTACAAAAGAAGATTTTGATTCATTATCATACAAATATGGTAACCTTGATTACTTTATACTCACTGTGATTATAATTCCTATTTCCACATGCTTTGTGGGCGAGGATGGATGTGTTAAAATTTTCGAAGTCTATTGTAGGTGTTGAATGACATGTGGTTATTACAGGGCGCCAAGCAAAGAAGATTCGATTATCAAAATTTGGAAAGACACAATTGGCTAGGTTTCGGGGAATATGAAATTTAATGATTTAGTATCGAGAGAGCAAGAATATTAGGGATGGCAAAATTGTACTAAGTACTCATGAAATTAACGCAGAAAGATTTGGCTAGTTTTAGGAAGAAGATTTGAAGAAAGATCTTTGGTGTCCTGGTGATATGACAAGGTGGGTAGAAATCAATTATTGTACCCGCGGGGACATCTTATAATTTTAAGTAATACCTTCCGACTCAGTGAGGGAATGCACGTAACATGAAGAAAAGGGATTGAATGAAAGAAATGTCGTCAAGGGGAATACCGTTGAATGGTAGTGCAGGGACAGTGGAAAGGATGGGAATGGATGGTTTTGCTTTATGATATCCTGTGTTACGAAGCGCAACAGTACCAGCGGCCTAAGTAGTGAGGAGTAGCTTAGTCGATACACGGACGAATCCTGAATAAAAGTCTTGGGATAGATAATAGAGTCCAAGTATGACATTAGGAAACCCAAATGATTGGCAGGGATTGTGGTGAATGGAGAGGGCATAGATTTATTTATCAAAATATGGGAGTTGGATGTAACTGAGACTTATGCAAGAAAGATCATGAGTAATAGTAAATTCAATCATGGCTTAAGGTGTGTGTGCACTGGCTGGCATGGAGGCGGTGACTGTAAGACTAGATTTTTTAAAATTACGGGTCAATTGGTACCAACTTCAAATAACAGTAAGGCGAAAATATTATTAGAACTACACAGGCTAGGTGGATTCTACATATTGGTTTGAATACAGATTGATCTGCTGATTATGTGAACTTCCTTATGCGATAGAAGGATGACAAGAAGAAAAAATTTGGGGTATACATTGTGGACAATACAGAGAGAGGGTGAATTGGGACAGGGGAGGGCCATATGATGTTTAATAGCCATTTAGGGCATAAGATCCAGTTTTCATTCAATACAAATACATTTTCGGAGTTCGAGTATCGAAATTCGATTAGGAAAGGGAATTGTTAGAAAGGTGGTACTGAAAGAGTGAGGGATGAACAAAAGATGGATATTGCAAAGAATCTCAACCACCAAGGATAACTACAGACTTCTTTGGACAAAAACAGTCAATTATAATAAATTTATTTGGTCTCGATCCTATCTTGTGGTCGTCGGAAACGTGGTAACATGAAGGGATTACAAGATAGAAAGAATGATGTGAAGATGCTGATTGTTACTCAATGAAATCTTTAATGGGAGGGGCATTGTTAGTCGAAATTGTGGAAGTCGAGAGGAATCTAGAATGGTGCTCCCCAGCCTCTAAATATGCACGCAAGAATGAAACGAAAGATGACAGCACTATATAGTAGAAGGACATATTATAAAAATTAGCGAATAGGGGTATTTCCTAGGCCACTATAAATAGGCCAAACTCTTTAAGAAAATCCATTCTGAGAAAAAACTTCACATATAAAAGATAGTGGGGAGGGGGAAGAACACGAGGAGTTTTTCCTTGTAAAAGAGAGATCTTACTCAAATTTTTTTTTTTATATTGATTCTTCTATCATTGATCGTTTTTTTACCTAAATTCATTTAGGGTTTTCACATAAATCTGTGTGATTTATTCTAGTTAATTGGTTGAGAATTTTTCGGTTTATAAGGGTCGCTGGAGGTTCTGTGGGCGCGTAAACAATTTATCATTATCACAGAAAGAGCTCCCGCCGGAATGTATGTAAAGCGCTTATTCCAAAAGGATTGCCTTGTTTGGCCTTTTATTTCATCTTTCAATTTTGTTGTACCATAAGTGATTAATTATATAAAAATTATCCTAGTATATGTTGCAATTAGATTCCACCGAACGTAGAGTTTCAAACAAATTTATGTCCACTGCAAGTGTTATGTTTGGCAAGTGATATGCTGAGAATACATATAGATGTTCAAAGGAGTGTGTTGTGGCGTTCTCAAAGTGATTAAGATTTAAATTTTAGTTAATACAGTTTTGTTATAATCTACGCAGTGGTGTGAAAAAGCTCAGAAGGTCAACAGCCCACGCATGGAAAGCCACTAGTAATGGAACTTTAAAAAAGTAGAAGCAAACATACCTTAGATCAGTGTTTTGAAATAATAAATGAACTATTGCCCTTTGGCATATATATATATATATAATATATATATTTATTATATATATATATATATATAATATATTATAATTATATATATAGGTGTATAGTATATATATATAGTATAGTAGTATATAATATATTAGGGTTATGTATATATATATCATTCTCCCTTTAAAAAGAGGGGGTGGAAGTACTAGAAAACTTTCATTTTCCAAAAAACCCTTCATCTTTCATAAATTAACCAAGTATGGTAGCTCTGAAATGATCATAACTGCCCAAATTTATTAAACAATTATATTTAGAATGTTTATACTGTAGCGTTAGAGAGTCGTGGTAATGTATGTATAAATAATTGAATGATTGTATATAATAGTATTAGAATTATCAGATAGATAATGATAGTAATAAAATACTATACTATAGGAATTGAGCTATTGTAGAAAAGTAATAATGCAACTTCCAATTAGATCTATATATATTTAGTTATTAAAAAAAATATATAACTTCTTTGATATATTTATGTATAAGATTATATACAAACATTATTATGTACTTGTATAGGTTACTATTTAATATCTTGTTTAATTCTCTTAAAAGTGGTATTAATATAAAATTGGGAAATAATAAATCTGTATAATATAAATTAATTAATAATATAATCAGTATAATATAATTATATTTATGGATACTGAAAACTTAAGGTTTATAGAACACCTTTTTATATTAAAGGTTAATAGATTCAAGTTTAATATCGAACTAGTATAGGGGAGTTTTTTATTTTATGTGTTGCCTAAAATTATAACATACCAAGATACGAAATAGTTGCGTCACTTGCTCTCTCTAATTCATACTTTAAGTTTGCGTTCCCACTAAAAACTCTAGGTTATTTTTAAGTAGTTAATCTATATTTGAGTGGTTTCTTCTGATATGGATGACTATTTTTCTTTCAAAAGAAAATCAGCAGTTGAAAACTCTTATATGGTCAAGTTAATTCTTCTTTTTGATTCAATGTGGATCTCTTGGATATTTGATACCGGACGAGAGATTTATTCAGCAAACCCCTCCAACGTCCATCTGTTAGTGTGAACTTGAATAGTATATATACTTCTTTTCCTATCTAGTTTCGCCGTTTCCCACTTCTTTCACATTAACAAGTTACTTTTATGGTCAAATCAACATATCTCTTTAAAAGTATCGAGTTATGTTTCTGGAGAAAACTTTAATAGACAAAAAACATTGAAATTTCAATAAATCCATAAGTGGAGAGAGGGTAAAGCTGATTATAAATTTGTAAAAAATTTTCTTATTTGTGATTATACATTAATGAGGATGAGATTGCTTATTAGTTTAATTTAATCAATTTTAATTACTTAAATGATATTTTTGAGCAATACCAATTTATAAATATTTACAGAGGGATAAATGAGAAGATCGGTTAATGGCACGATATATGGCAAAACCAACAAAAATTGAGATAGATGCGGAATTGAAGTGGTCCGGCGCATTGCGTTCCTCCGAACCAATAATCGAGCGTACTGACTACAAATCCTTACTTAAATGTGCGTTCTTGGGCTATTTGTACTTGTGCTCTAATAAAAAAATACCACAAAAACAAAATAATAAAGAGACGATAGTCATTTTGAATAATTATAACAAAGAAAATTAAATAAACTGTTGGTTGATGATGAGTCGGAGAGGATGACAGACTGAACAATCTCTAGTCACCAATCTTTAAATACAAGTAGTTTCACACACTAAATAGAGATTAGTTTCAGAAAGTTGTAATTATACTATTATTATTGAAATAAACCTCTGATTTATAAATTATTTTTCTCTCACTGAACATCAAATACCATTTAATTACAAGAAACGTACAATAATTTTCTAGCATTTTACTCATTACATGTTTTGTGTTCGTGTTTATTTTTTTCCTTATATAGAATCATATTCTTCACTTGAATGGAGGATATGAAATTGTTGTAGATTGGGGTATATGGGATGTTTGCTTATGATCAAGAAATATCAAAAAAATTTTGATAGCACTTTCATCTATTTTCTTCTTATAATTATATTTATGAGAGTTATTTTAATTAAAGGGTAGAGTTAATTATATCTATGTTTTGATTTTTTTCGTTTGTTCATTGGTGTTGGAAAGATTTCTAGTAAATTTACAAATATGTATCATTTGCTCTTTATATTCGCTTTCAAATATATGTGATTTTATTTATTTTTTAGTTAGGATTTAGATTTTAGATTATTTTTATTCAAATTATGAATTTCAGGAAATGGAATCTATATCCCACCATTTTTCACATTCATTATCTAGTCTCGTTAATTAGATATATTTGTGAGGGATGTAGTGGTTAAACAAATAAAAATGTATTTTATATTCGTATTCTTCCAATAATATAATACATAAAACTATGCTGTAAATAGAGATAGCGTTTATTTGTCTAAGAGAGTAAAAATCTCACACACAGGCTTCAAATCTCAAATTGTAATTTTTATACCATATTCATTGGTAGTGGTTTTTGGATTGGGAGAATAAGGCTTTAATTTTCTTTGTTAAAGGTAAATTTTTTAATGTTAAAAAATTTGGGCCTAACCAAAAAAAACCCTTTTCCAAATGTTTTTTTTTTTGGGGGGGGGTGGAAAAGTTCCGGGTTTGAAAACTGGGTATGATGGATTTTTAAAATTAACTTTGGGGAACTCTTCTTACTTCTTTGGTCTTGGGGGGGGGAGCTTTCTTGGTTGGGGATTCATTTGTCATTAAAAAGGAAGGGTTTGTTTTTCCTTCTCGCACCCCGGTTTCGGGGGCAGCCAACCCCTTTTGGGGGTTTTGAAAAAGGAGAATTGGGCCCAAACCAAAACCCAAGGGGCCCTTTACGTTTGGGGGGGGGAATGGGAGCTTTCAAAGAGAGAAGGAAATTGGTAACGACGGTAAACCAAAGTTTAACTTCAATAGGCAGGAAGAGCTTTTTTTTTCTCAGATTTCACGGGTTTAAAACTCAAAAAACAATTATTTTTCAATCTGATGGGGGGCCCAACACAAAACATTTTTCAATAGGGATTTTTTTGGTAAAAATTCCCTGTCAAGCCATTAGAAATTTGATAAAGGGGGGGGCCAATTATTCAAAACTTTCATTTCCGTGTTTTTGAAAAGGAGTTCAGGGTGGTGGGCTCAGGGGGCATGGTGGGATTGTGTTCTTTTTAAATCCATTTCCCACAATGTAAACGGTTGTTTTGGTGCTAAAAGATTTTGACTTTCCTATAGGGGGATATCTTATTGCTTTATGATTTTTATTTAAAACATTTTTGTAAGGACCTTTATTCATTTACGGAGGGGAAAAAAGAACCGATTAATAAAAACACGTGTTTTTTAGGTGAGGTGGAAAATTTAATTTCTTTTCTAATTAGGGGGGTGGATTTTTGACGGGGATTTAAGTTTTTCCCAACGACGGTGGGATTTTCTTTGGTGTCTTTTTTATTGGGAGCAAAAAGTACTAAAACCGGTAAACGGCGGTGTTGTTAAGGCCGGGGTTTTAGGACTTTTATCCAATAATTTTAGGGGGTCGGAGGGGATTAAAAGGTTCCCCCCCTTAATGTTATTGAAAGACATGGGGGGATTTTTTAGTTTTTGCTCGAATTGTTTGAATATACGGTAAGGATGGGAGGGAACCTTCGTCTTTATTATTAGGGGAATAAAGGTTCCATCGGGGAATTTATTTGTGTTAGATTGCAGGCGCTTATTCCTTCTATTTTTTAGGGAATCAGGATTTTTGAATAAAAAAATTCCCCCCCCCATGCGATGTTATTATGATTAACGTGACAGGGGTAGTTTTTTTTGAGGATTTTTTTGAGATGGGTGTTGGGATATTAAACGTTTTATTCATCTTATTAAATTTAATTGGGACTGATTAAAAGGGTTAATTGGTTTTCAGAGGTCCCGGTGATTATACCGTGGACGCAAAACGGGAAAGGTTTTTACGGATTCGGGGAGGGGGCAAAAAAACTTTGGGGGACTTATCGCCTCTATTGGAATTGAGGAGGTTTCGTATAGGGTTTTTGATTTTTTGTTCAGATTTGGTGGATATTACCGTATAGGGCAAGTGGATATTTGTAACTTGTGGGTTTTGAGACAAGAGGATTTTTGAAAAGGGAAAACTTAACGGTATGGTTCCTTACTTGGGGGAAGGATTTACGGATTTATTGAAGGGGGCATTTTTTGAGTTACCCCTTTATATTCCCCTATTGAACAAAAAAATTGGATTTAATCAGGTTGATTGTCCCAAGGGTGGTATATTACGTGACCATTAAAAGTTGGATGGGCATAGCTGAGATTTTCATACAACTTTTTTCTGTTTTAGGGATATAAATCGTAGAAGGGTATGTATATTTGTTTTAAAAACTCGGATTTGGATCGTTGTAGGATTTGTGGGTTGGGACAAGATGGTATTTTATTAAACACACATGAAAACAAAAACTCAGAAAAATTGTTAATATTTACACTTTAAATAGTTTGGGGTAATATATTAATTTTCTATACCTGTATGCGTAAGATATAATTGTACGTGTTTACGATAATTTAATAATGAGTTTTGTAACAACAACTAATAAAAATAAAAAAACCCAAACACCCCGTTTTGAAACAATTTTACAAAAAAGTGAGGGGGGGAAAAAAGGGGGGAAAGGCTCACGCGCGCGACAGGGGCGCCAAACTTCAACAAAAACAGATCTCCCCCCCCC
>NC_033800.1:6878670-6954221 GCF_001876935.1 Asparagus officinalis | reverse complement strand
CGAAAACTATCCCTATCTGCAACGATCTGAGTCATCATATCTCAAATTTGATCGATGGTTTCCTGTTGTGCTTGAAGCATGGCTTGCTTCTCATCAATCCTCTTTGAGATATCTTCAGGATTTGCTACCATGTAGACAGAGCTCTTATGTTCTACGAAAGAACTTGAAGATTAAGACTCTGTAATGGCTGAGTGTTCATCATTATAATCTACTCCTTTGACCAATCTTTGATAATTGACAGGAAGAATAGCTCCCATCCGAGTTCGAGTGTGCCGATATATTCCTTCAAACTAATCCCGAATTTCCCTGACGCTTGGAGAACAATCAGCCTCTGATTCATCAGAACTAGGGACTGACAACTTCCCTCTACCGACCACATTGATCATGACTTCAGGATACTCGGCCTCTGAAGATTTCTTCTTGTAATGACATCGTTGCTTGTTTGGTCGAGCAACGTTCGTTAATAGATCAAACACTGATCGCCTAGGCATAGAAACACAACATTGGCATTCTGAGAGGACCGCAGAAATAAGTCACTCACATTGACATCAATGAGTGGCTTGTTGCACCGGTCTTTCTCTCGATAAAAATTCCCTTAAATCGGAGAATTGGGCAGAATCTCTTACTAAATGTTAGGTTGAAGATGGAACCTCCTGTCCATCAGTAGACGCGACGTACCACATCGTGGTTTGGAGAAGGGAAGCGAGAGCCACGTTCAGCATTTGGAATGCAAGAACTATGTTTGAGGACGGGAACACAAGTGTCGCATTTTGTTTGAGCAACGCAGGCCTAGGGTCTGTGTTTTTTTGGTGAAACACTCCCTTAGCAGTTGCATTCTAAATGAGTAACACGTCCCTCAGGGTTGCGTTCTGATTGAATAATGCGCTCCTGAGAGTTACATTTTGATTGGATAATATGCTCCTAAGAGTTGTGTTTTGGAGAATCAACGCTTTCGTGAGGTCTGTGTTTTGATTGAACAGTGTGCCACTGAGGGCTGCGTTCAACTTGGCTTTCATGGAGCTCATGCTTGGGCTCGTGCATGTGAGGCACGCGTTTTGAAGAAATACTGATACAAGTCGTCGTGCGAGCACTCTTTGGTCGCGGAATTACCAAAAGGTGGGTTGAGAAGAGGATGACCAAACACAAGAACAATTCAGTATAAGGCGAAGGAAAATACCTTCTCTAGATTATAAAGAACAAAAGATTACAATCTCTCCCTCACAATCTCACTAGAATCGAGAACAACCTCTCAATCCTCTCTCTCTAAACCCTAATACAATTATTAGAATTTCTCTTGATCACTTCTCTCTGAGATCTGATTACAATCTAAACCCTAATCCTTTTGATCAGGATTTCACTTAGACCTAAAACCCTTTAGGACTACATCTTGGCCTCTAACCTCCTTGTTTAGAACCCTAAACAATCCCTATTTATAGGGTTTACAATGTGGTGGTAATCTTGTAAATAAACAAGTCCAAAAGGATCAGGAATCCCTGTCAAANAATCCAAAACGAAACAGGAAACCCAGAATTCACGATCCGGTCGACCGCCAAGCATGGTCTGGTCGACCGGCCAGAGCGCTTCTGCAAACCCTGCCTTGTGCAGGTTTCTCCGGTCGACCGGCATGGGTGTCGCGGTCGACCGGCCAGAACCCAACCCTGTTTTTCCTGATCTTCTACGTTCCACTCCTTCTGACTTCTTTCGCCGTCCTCTATGGCTCCAACCACACCTCTATTCTCAAGATATCATGAGAATCACCTATCCTCAAGCTCCCATGAGGATTGCTTTTCCGAAAAGAAGATACACCCGTATCACCGTTCATGACGCACGAAGCCACTAAGTCATGAACTACTAGGGGTTCTCAAACACAACAGGAAAATAGTAAATACAACCAATCATGTGTAATGATATCATGGCATATCATATAACTAAAATGAGAATCACGAATCACGAGATTTTTAAAAATAATCTTTTAAAATAATAAATTTATTCACTTTAAAATGTTTCCTTTATCCATGAGAATCACGAATCCGAGGAGTTGGGTTCGAAGTTGAGAAGTTTGGAGGGGGAGATGGAGAGGGAACTGAGAGAGATTAAGAGGAGAGAGAGTTTTCTTTGGGCTTGGTTGAGAGAGAGAACGAGATGAGGGAGGGGGTCTTCGGTTTCTTGAAGAGGGAGAGAGGATGAAGAGATGAAGTGAATGGGAGAGAAAGTACGAGAGGAGAGGGGTGTCAGTGGATGAGGGATGGGCGAGGTCAGAGAAGTAAGGGGGTGCTGGAATTGAGGAGTGATTTAGGGAGTGGAGGGTGAGAGAGAAAATGAGAGGGAGAGAGAAAAATACAGGGAAAAATATACTCATTTAAAATAATATTTTAATACTTAAAATACTAAAAAAATTTATTGAAACACGTATTAAAAATTTACGGTCATTACATTCTTGTCCGTTTTTCCAAATTCTTTACGGTTTGAGAGATATCTGCGTTTTGATTTAAAAAGACCGTAAATTTGTAGTCTCTTTTGCTAGAGCGTTGCAAAGATCATCACCTTGTAAACTTCATCTTGGCTCTTTAAAAATATGAGAGTTGTCAGATTGTCACTCCCGATGTTGATTGTGAAGGCTGTTGAATAGAACTTTTATCGGTTGTTGTGAAGATCGTTAGATTGTAACCTTCATCGATCTATATGAAAGTCTTCAAATTATAGTCTTCTGAAAGCCGTCAAATTGTAATTTTCATTGTTAGTGTTTGATGGAGATAAGCTATCTGTAGTAATTTTTAGACTGCCTACAAAACCCCTTCCAAAGTTTTTGAAAGTTCACGGTTGACTGGGATGAATTTTTAAAATACTTTGGATCTCTACTCTGATCTTGGAGCTGTTGATTCATTGTCATAAAGAAGTTGTTCTCTGCACCCGCTTCGCAAGCACCTTGGTTGAAGAGATTTGCCACACAAGGCCTACGTGAGGATGAGCTTCAAAGAGAAATTGTAACGACGGTACAAGCTACTCATGAGCAGAAGCTCTCAAACATCACGTTACAACTCACATCTATTCAGCTGATGGGCCCACACAAACATTCATAGGATTTTTGGTAAATCCTCAGCCATTAACGAATTTGATAAGCATTTATCAACTATCGTTTGAGTCAGGCTAGCATGTGGATTGTCTAAATCCATTCCACATGTAACGTTGTGCTAAAAGAATGAACTCTCTTAGACTTAATGCTATGATATTAAATACATAGACTTTATCATTTTTACGAAAAAAGAACCGATAACACGTGTTAGGTGTAGACTTATCTCTAATTAGGGATTGAGATAAAGTCCCCCAGACGTGGATTCTGTGTCTTTTTTATGACAAAAGACTAACCGGTAACGCGTGTTAGGCGTAGACTTATCCATAATTAGGGATCGAGATAAAGTCCCCTATGTATGAAAGACATGGATTTTTGGTGCTACGATGTTGAATACGTAGACTTCGTCATTATTATAGGAATAAGTCACTCGGCAATATGTGTTAGATGCAGGCTTATCTCTATTTAGGGATCGAGATAAAATCCCCCATGCGTGTAATATTAACGTGACAGAAGTTTTTTGAGATTTGAGGTGTGATATTAACGTTATCATTCTATTAAATATGACTGATAAGTTAATTGTCAGAGGTGTGATATTAACGTGACAGAAGTTTATTACGATCGAAGCAACTTTGAGGACTTATCGCTCTATTGGAGAGAGTCGATAAGTTGATTTTGTCAGATGTGTGATATTAACGTGACAGAAATTGTACTTGTGGTTTGAACAAGATTTTGAAGACTTAGTGTCTTACTGGGAAAGATTACGATTTGAGCAATTTTGAGTACCTATTATCCTATTGACAAAAATTGATAAGTTGATTGTCAAAGGTGTATTATTAACGTGACAAATTAAAAGTGATGCAAGCTGAGTTCATACTCTGTTAGGATATAAATCGTCAGAAGTGTAATGTTAACTCGATGATGTTTGTAGATTTTGTGGTTGACAGAGGTATTTTATTAAACATGACAACTCAGAAAATTTATTACTCATAATCCAGTGGACTATAAATAAACCAACCCCAGTCTTGAACAAATACAGTGAGGAAAAGGAGTAGACAGGGAACATTACCTAGTGGGCCACTATCTGGCGAGTTTAACTATTAGGGGTAACTATTAATGTGATAGTTTTGGTGGACCCGCCATCCTACTGAAGAGGATTGGCTTCCGTGGTCGTAGTATCTTCCCTTTCTGACTGAGAAGATTAGGCTTGGTCACATTGCTCAGGTTAATCCTGCTTACTTTGTTCTTCAGCTTTGATCCTGGCAATGATTTTTTGAGCATGTTCGTCTTGAGAGATTAGTTGTTTCTAGGAAAGGTATTATGCAACTCCCATTCAGGCTAGGAGCTTGGTTTGCAAGTTATGTCGACAGGTCTCCATTAAGGTAGATTGTGTCATACCTAACGAACATCAGAGAACCATGCTTCGGAACCTCTTGACGAAGGTTTTGACGGGCTCTCTCTTCTTTTGCTTAGTGGCGAGAAGGATATGGATGAAGACTTTTGTATCCTCTTCAAAGAATCTTGATAGGAAAAGTCTTTCTAGATTCACCTACTTTTGGATACATTCCACATGCAGTTTTCTGAACCATTCAAAGGTAACTCTCTTGAGGGTGCTAATGAACAATCTAGCCAGTATGATATCGTTTGATATCATATTTCCAGTCTGTAACTTGAAATGATAGATATATTGATTCGGTGATCTCGTGCCGTTAAAAGTTTATAGCGTTGGGACCTCAAACTTTGGATGATTAAAGGGGCTGCATCCCATTCAGGCAGGATAAGGTCGCACTATTATTCCTCTTCTTGGAGCTCGCTTCTGTGGGCTATGGCATTAAGGTGAGCTTCCAATTCTTTTATTTTAGCCGATTGAGGATTTTGCTCATTCTCGGCTTCTTTCTCTTCTTCAGATAAAGTAACTATGTGATGAGCTTCTTGATCAGAGGTCTCGTTCACTTTTTGTTTCGCCTTCGATGTGGACGATCCTCCTTTCCGGGAGGATTCCTATTGAGGCTGTGACTCAGCTTTCTGGAAATTAGCTCTATTAGCAATGATCTGAGCCATCATATCCCGAAGTTGATTGATGGTTTCCTGCTGTGCTCGGAGCATGTCCTCCTGCTCAATAACCCTCTTTGAGAGATCTTCAGAATTTTTTGTCATGTGGACGAAGCTCTCATGCCCAACGAAAGAGCTTGATAATTAGAACTCCGCAATGCTTGAGTATTCATCCTCGGAATTAGTTCATCTGGCTAATCTTCGATAGTTAACCAGAGGAATGGCTCCCGTTTGAGTCCGAGTATGTTGATAAATTCTATCGGGTCTATTTGGGAGGTCTTTCAAGCCAGGAGACTAATCTTTCTCTAACTCATCGTAGCTAGGGACTGATGATCTCCCTCTGTCGACCATGTTACAAGTGACTCTAAGGTATTCATCCTCCAAAGTCTTCTTCCTGTGAGAACGTCATTGGTTATTGAGCAAAGCGATGTTCGTCGGTCGGTTGAACATTGACAAATTGACTGCACATGAGCAACATTGGCTTCTCAAGAGAATCGCAGAAATCAGTCATTTGTATTGGCATGAACAAGCAACTTGTTGTATCTGTCTTCCTCCCGATATGAACTCTCTCAATTCTATTGTAAAAACTTGAGAAGAGTTACTCCCTAATCGTGAGGTTTGAATTAGAACCCCTAGTCTATGATTGGATGGGACTGGCTCCTGATGAACATGGATCTTCTTGAAATACCTTGAATCCATGGACTTCTTATATCCATTCCTCAATCTAGCCGTGCTATGTAAAGTATTCGGGGGTCTCGTTACCCGAACGTATGCCTGAGCTCCAGGTTTTGCTGGTGAAACGCAGTCCTGAGGTCTGCGTTTTGCTAATGAAATGCAGTCTTGAGATATGTATTTTGTTAATGAAACACGGTCTTGAGATCTGTGTTTTGATTCTGGAACGAACTCCTAAGATTTGCGTTTTAGTTTTGGAACGCACTCCTAAGAGTTGCATTTTGGTTCTGAAACACACTCCTGAGAGTTGCATTCGGTTTGTGGAACGCGCCCCTGAAGACTACGTTTTGATTATACAATACACCACTGAGGGCTGCGTTTGTCATAAGCTGAGTCCGCTCCTTCGGAGGAGGGACTGTTCGAGCAATCTTGGCTAAAGGAGAGGGATTCCTTCGGCATAGGAGTAACAATTGGAGCTTTAGTCTCCTTGAACACTTTGCGGATCTTACGCATCGCCTTGGGGCTAAGGGATACGAAGGAGAATAACTCCTTATAATTGGCTTGATCGAACTCGATGATGAGAGTTTCAACGGTCGTTCCAGCAAGCTTGGTATCGGATTGCGCCAGCAGTTTTTCATCGGTGAAAAAGCTTTTCCTTAGCAGAGTCGCTATTTTTTGTTTGTGGAAAAATTTGTAAGAAGATAATAAAAGAATTGAATTTGATTTATTCTCTCTAACTGCTTAGAAAAATAATATTTATAACTCTCTCGATCTCTAACTAATTATAATTTGAATTTTCTGATTATAAAAGAGAAGAAGATCGATGAAGATCATCCCCTTTGTTTAAGTCTGGGTTCTTCATGATGGCGATGGAGTGACTCACTCGAATGCTCGCGTCAAGTTTGCTCTCTGTTGATGATCCAAACATCTTGTTTTACTGGAACGTGATTTTGATAACTCAGAACGAGTTTAAACACTTGAAAAAAAGTTGATTTGAACCGAAAATTGGTTAATAGCCAAGGATGAAAGCTTCTTGTTGTTGAACATCACTGAAGGATGAAAGTTGATCTTCCCCTTTGCGATTTTGGGCCCGAACTCTGCGTTTTAGAATTGAAACGCAGAGTTGGGCATGTTTAAGGCCGAAAACATCGTGTTCGCACAGCGTTGTGAACTCTAAAATGTAGAGTTAGGATTTGTATAAACTCTGCATTTTGGACCTGGGACGTAGAGTTGGGCTCCACATGAACTCTGTGTTTTGGACCTAAGACGCAGAGTTGGGCTTTGCATGAACTCTGCATTTTGAGTCCACGAACTCTGTGTTTTGAGTCCACAAACTCTATGTTTTGACTCTAGGATGCAGAGACGAGCCTCGGGTAGGCTTGGTGAGCTTCAGGCTAAGTCTAATATTCTGACAAAGTCTAGTCTTGCAGACGGACTTCAGAACATAATTTGCTACGAAGAATAGGTCATAACTTTCAAACCGTAAGTCGGAATTAGACGAATTATATATAAAAATAGGCTATCTCAACGAGACAAAGCCGACCAAACCTATCCCATAGGGTTCGGTTTGCTCCTATTCATTTTACCAAATTCCTTACGGTTTGAAAGATATATGTGTTTTGATTTGAAGAGAACGTCAATTTGTAGTTGTTTGTTGGAAAATTTGTAAGAAGATAATGAAAGAATTGAATGTTTTATTCTCTCAATCTTGATTACAATTTAGATTTCCTGATTATAAAAGAGAAGAGAATTGATCTGAATTCTTCCCTTTGTTTAATTTTGGGTTCTTCATAGTGGCGATGAGATACCTCCCTCGAATACTCGCGTTAAGTTTGCTTCTCATTGACAATCCGAACATCTTGTTTCACTGGAACGTGATCTTCTCCTCACAATTTGACGTTGTAGAGAACTTGTGTGGTAAGTTTTAAAGAACTCTTGATGAGTTGATAACTCTAAATGAGTTTGAAACTCTATGAAAGAGTTGATTTAACCGAAATTGTTTTGTAAGCCAAGGATGAAGAAAGCTCCTGTTTTCGATCTCCAAAGCTCCAGCAATTCCCCCAAAAAGCCAGCGGAAGATCTCTTTTTTCTGCCAAACCCTAAGGCATCGAACTCAGTTGAGTTTACTCCTATTTATAGAGGATTAAGGGGTGTAACCACCCCCCTTAATTCGCTCCTAAGTGGAGCTAAATGGGGTGTAACTATCCCTTAAAACTGCTCCCTAAATCGTGGAAAAAAACAGTTTTGGAACCATTCAATTCGTGCTTTGAACGAGTCAAATGCCGTCTGGGCGTTCTGGGTCCGAACTCTGCGTTTTAGACTTGAAACATAGAGTTGGGCCTGTTTTTAGTTGAAAACGCCGTGTTCACATAGCGTTGTAAATATGAAACGCAGAGTTGAGACGCAGAGATGAAGTTCGTGTTTTGGACCTGGGACGCAGAGTTGGACTCTGCATGAACTCTATGTTTTGAGTCCATGAACTCTGCGTATGGACTTGAATGCTGGGAATGGCCTCGGCGTTTTTGACTAGAATGTTGGGCATGACCTTTGTGTTTTGACTCTGGAACGCGGGCATGACCTCTACGTTTTGATTTAAAGAGACCGTCAATTTATAGTCTCTTTTGCTAGAGCATTGCAAAGACCATCATCTTGTAATCTTTATCTTGGTTTCTTAAAAATATGAGAGTCGTTAGATTATAACTTCCGATATTGATTGTGAAGGCTGTTGATTAGAGATTTCACCAGTTGTTGCAAAGGTCATCAGATTATAACCTTTTATCGATCTACGTGAAAGTTTTTAAATTGTAGCCTTCTAGAAGTCGTCGAATTATAACTTCCATCATTGGTGTTTGATGAAGATTAGCTATCTGTTATGATTTTTAGACAGCCTACAGTAGTCTCTTTTGTTAGAGCGTTGCAAAGATCGTCACCTTATAACCTTCATCTTGGCTCCTTAAAAATACGAGAGTTATTAGATTTTCACTCCCGATGTTATTGTTGTATAAGTCATTTATTAGTAGACAAATATGCAATTAGTGGGTGTAAAGTTCATAATTTCATCAACCACTTTTGCCGACAAAACAATGTAAAATTAGTTAAACTTCTTTCGGGGTCTTTGAGCAACAAATTTATTTTCCTTCATAATCTATTTTTACGCAATGTATAGGCAACATGATTCTGATCAAGAAAAATCCTATTTTGGGGTTGTACTGTTGGAGAGAGAGGGGTACGGTGAAGAGATAAAGAGAGATTTTTTGTTCTTTTTTTTTTATGGAATGGGAGAGAGAAAGGAATATGCACTGATTTGGGGGGTTGGTTTGGAAAGAATTCAAAAGATGGGGAGTGATTAGGGGGTTGATTGAGAAATAAATTAGGGGGAAAATATGGAAGGAATTCAAATTCAAATTAGAGGAAATTAAGAGAGGGAAAATAAATTCGAAAATTCATATAATATCTGAATTATATTAATAATTAATAATCAACCAAAAATCTTTTATTAATATTTATATACTATTTTACTATACTCAAGTTTACATCAATAATAACAAGGTCATTAATAATATTAATCACCAAAAGATTATATATAAAAATTATTAAACCGTAAATTAATATTTAAGTAGACAAATATGCAATTAGTGGGTGTAAAGTTCATAATTTCATCCGCCACTTTTGCCGGCAAAACAATGTAAAATTAGTTAAACTTCTTTCGGGGTCTTTGAGCAACAAATTTATTTTCCTTCATAATCTATTTTTACGCAATGTATAGGCAACATGATTCTGATCAAGAAAAATCCTATTTTGTGAAAAAGAATGTGGACAAAATCTATTGTTAGGGATCAACATTCATGAACAAAGCACGTTTACAGAGTAAGGGCATCAAATAGCCATTTACAGAGTAAATTGTGCTCGACTTCGCTCTCCATATGCCTAACAAATACACCTCATCTCTCAAATTTCTACTTACCCAGACTTAAAAGCACTCAGATCATGTATTCACCAAAATTTAACTGACACATTAACAAATCATTCATCTTAAACCCAAAAGCATAAACAAAGGTAACGATGCATGCATCTCATTTTTACCCCCGAACGCCACAATAAAAATCAAATTTCTTTAAATGAAGGATCTTTACCCTAACCCTAACCCTAATCATCCAATAAAGAGCAATCGATACTTCCACAAAGCAGTTTTTGGAGTGAATCTTACCGCTACTTTGAGGTCCTATGATGGACACAACATAGAAATAAAAGAAAACTAAAATATAACAAATTTCACAAATCTATTGCAATCTAAGAGTATCCATTCACCAATCCACCAAATTGACGTACGATTTCATGAATGCAACTTCCAAAATCAAACCCTTTACCGCTTTCTTCAAAATCAACCAACAAATCAAAAAACAAATAAAAAAGGGAAAAGGTCAGAAAATCAAACATTAATTTATTTGGAAACTCTCGTTCTCCTCCTCAGATCTCGTGATCTCATCAATCGATTTCAACGAAGAAACTCTCGTTCTCCTCCTCCCCATCTGCTTTCCCGCCACCCGCGGCCGCCCACCGACGCATCGCGAAGAAACTCTCGTTCTCCTCCTCCCCATCTGCTTTCCCGCCACCCGCGGCCGCCCACCGACGCATCGCTCTGGCATCGACATCAAAATCGACATGTCATGAGAGCTTGAATGGGACTTTATTGTCTCCTACCTCGAAATCGACGGCGCTAGAGAGCTTGGTTCCGTCAGTGCTGACGTAGGTCACCTCTGACGACTCGCGATACATCCGATCACGGCGAAGGAGGGGAGAGGTGGAATTGGAGGAAGGGATCTTGGAGCCGTTTATATCGAGGGAGACAGAAGCGGTTTTTAAAAAAAATGAAAATGGGTTTGCAAATTTCTTTTTAAAGTCGTGGGATTCTTTTTAGAAGGAAAAGCAGGAGAACGGAGACGTGGGAGTTAGAGAGGTTGGTTATTTTTAGTGAGAGAAGTGGGTTGTGTGAAATGATTGGTTATTCATTTTAGTTTTTTCATGGTTCACAACTTTAGATTACTGTTCATTTTATTTTATTTTTTGTTGTTCTCCTTTAATAATAAAGAAGTAAATACGTGAACATCACATTATCACATATGCTCCGAAAATTCTTCTTTTTTGGCAAAAAAACAAAATCTACAAAACTCCAAAAATTGCCTTCCCACGTCACTCAAACACCCACGGCCCTTGCATGCAAGTGAAGAGATCTAGAGAGAGAGAGAGAGAGAGAGAGAGAGGAGATGGGGTTAAAATAATAAAATCAGTAAGTACGGTAGAATCCCAAAGTGATGTGACTTGTCTCTCATCATCTCATAAATCATCTCATTCTCTCCTCTCACACGCCATCTCTCACTCTCTCTCAAAACCCTTATCTTGTCTCCTCTCTCGCGATGCAAGTATGCAGGGCATCTGCCATCACTTTGTCTTTACCGATAACATTCCAAGTGAAAAACTTTTTAGAGAGAGAGAGAGAGAGGGGATCAAGATTGAAACCGCAGTTATTGAGACAAGAAGCATGCAACGCAGTGGGAAAGCACCTCAGCGTATTGAATAGCTGCTGTAGGTACCGGACGTAGGGTTAAGTTTGCTCCCGGCCCCACACTGTCACGTTCCTCAAGAAACCCTAAAAATTAACATCTCCCCCCTACACACGAAAAATGCAAAGAAAATCCATGTTAGGGTCAGTGACAAGACGTAGAGCATGTAAAACTAGGCTAAGTACGTATCTATTGTCGAGGTCAATGTTTAGAATTAAACTCTTTTGGTTTATTAGGTCTTGAGTCGTACGTACGAATGAACTTCTTTAGCTAGCATTCTTAATTTCCCCCTAGAAATGTATAGTATAGTTTAGGGAGCGTCGAAGGCCGGACTTTTAAAATTGTTTTGAGTCAATCGGCGTGGTAGCTTGAGCGATCTGGTCCAGGACTCTCAACGCGGTATTTTCTTAAATCCGGCCAGAGTTTCATATCATTACATCAAAACTTTAAAGTTGTAGATATTGGAAAAAAGTAAACTCAAATCTATTAGATTCAGAATTGACTTTCTAACTTATACTAAAATCATTTAGCCATCTGTAAACAAATTAAATCACGAAGTTGGTTTCAAGCTTAGAACTCATATTTTTGCAGCTTCTGAAATTTCAATTTTGAGATTTAAGAAGGAAAATTAATTTATATTAACGTGTACGCGTACGATCGATGCAGCATCCAACGCAATCTTAGAGGGGAGCCGACCAATAATGAGCCAACCTAGCTAGTCCCCAATCCCACCACGTGAGCCAACTGTTGAGTGTTGACTATTGCACGAGCATCGTCCCTTTCGCGGTGGGCCCCCACATAATTCCATTTTGACCTCAGCGGGCCTCATGAGTTCGTTGCATCAACTCCGCAGAGAGTTTTTATGAGAAGATAGATGCAACCAAAGGGGACATCGGAAGATGCAACCAAATTAAGGGGACACTGGAACAGTGAAACGGCGACGTCATCATCTTTGTTGCCAGTCAACTTTTTTGAGGACATGCATACATTGTTTGCATGTGCTATTGAATTAACTAATGCGGTCGGGGGAAACAAAGTGGAGGGTTACAGAGTTTAATTAATGGGGAACAGTAGTTGTGAACAGATTAAACAGGGGGGTAAGGGTTTTTTATTTCTTATATTATTATTATTATCCCTCGCTGGGGATGATCATACTGTTGGAATCTCTATTGCATTTTGTAGGTGGACTCGTAATTAGCATGTGTTCTGAATGTATCCCTCACTAGCTGGATACATTAAATATAAAATTATGTCAGGTTTCATATTCTAAACCATTTGGATTTGTTTGGCAATGGAGTAAGTGGAGCTAATCTGTCCGGTAAACTCTCAAACACAAAAGATTACAGATGCAGTAAAATGATTACTTATCTTAATTTGCAAGACGTAAGAGTTCAAATAACCTTTCTACAAAGGTTAAAATTAAGAGTTAACCTCTTGGATGCGTCAGGCGCGGCTGGAGCATAAATTATAACCATCGATCCATATCGCAACTTTAGACTTTTGGTGCAGAGAATATTATGTTACGCGTCGTGCGAAAGCGTGCTTGACAACCAAACGAGTCGGTGAGCGATGCGAGAAGAAAACCAAACACGAGTACGTACAATGCACCAAAATGCGACACAAATCAAACCAAACACAGAGATTTACGTGGTTCGGCAATTGCCTACGTCCACGGGGAGAGGATGGGAAGATTTCGCTATATGGAAGAGAAATACAACAGGTTACAACTCACAAAATCACTCAAATATATGGAGCATGTCTTGCTTATTCTTCACGTTTTTCTCAATTCTTTCGCCGTTTTCACATATTAACTTTAACATATACTACCAAAGTAATTTAACATGGTGGAAAATATGGATGTGAAATGCATGGCTGTAGGATATTAATATGGAAAATCTGGATATGGACGCATACATGGTCATGAAGTATTTATATGACATGGGTATGGCATAGGTAAAATATGAATATTATTTAAAAAATTTAAAACCGTTATATATAAATTTAACCTGTTAGGAGGTAAACACGGTAAAAGCCCAAGCCCAAAAAAATATTGGGGCCCTTCAGACGCTAGCCCATATCGACTTACGTAACTCCATCATCGTCATCATCAGAGCTTCTGCCCAATCGTTTCGATGTCAACTCCTCCTAAAACCCTAACCCATAACCCTAACCAATCCTGGACCGTCGTCTCCCATCGCCGCAACCGCAAGCGACCAAAATCCAAATCCAATCCCAATCCCGACCAATTCGAAACCCTAACCCTAAAATCCCCAATCCCATGGACCCCTCTCGATTCCCAACCCAACCCCATTCTCCAATCGAAACTCCTATCCAAGCTCCAATCCTCCCTAAGCAAGCTCAAATCATCCCAATTCTACAACCAATTCCTCTCCCAGCTCCAATGCCCCCAAATCCAGTCCGGGCTCAACAAACTCCTCTCCTTCAATCCCCAATTCGATCTCATAATCTACGGAATCGGCAGCATTGACTCGTACGAGACCCCAAGACTCCAGCTTTCGCTCGATCTCATAATCTACGGAATCGGCAGCATTGACTCGTACGAGACCCCAAGACTCCAGCTTTCGCTCGCCCTTCTCATCCTCGATCGGCTCAAGCCCCAAATTTCATCAATTGAAGTGTTCGACCCGATAATTTCAACAGCCGAGCAAGCGGTTATCGAACAATTGGGAGTCGCTGTAATGGGTGTGGATGAGCGAGGGCGAAGAGAGGTAAAAGTTCCGACTTTGTTCTTTATGCCACATTGTGAGGTCCAATTGTATGATAATTTGTTGGATGCAAATTGGGGATGTGAGAATTTGAACAAAATGGTTATTCTGGGAAATAGTTTTGGGGAGTACGAGAGGTATGTGGAGGAGAAAAAGGGGGCGAGTGGGTCTGTGAAGGTGGAGGAGGCGGGTAAGCGGGTTATCGGCTCGAGGAGGTTCGTTAGGGAGGTGAGATTGGAGGGAGGTGAGGATTGTGATGATGATAACGGGTTTTTTCGAGCTTTTCATGATATTAGTTGGCATTTCTTCGATGTGGGCCAGGATGTCCATTTGGATTTTGTTTGAAATTGAATAAATGACATCTGTATGATTGTTGATTGTTCTTGATATCTTGAACATGTTTCGATTTTGTACGGTTGTATTGTTTATTTAGTTATTGCTTTTGCATGGTTAGATGTTGCAACTACTTGATGAGAACATGCATGAGCTAGGGTAGATTATTGGAACATCTATAGCAAATCACTTTAGGAGTTGCATTATGAAGTCTATATTGGATAAGGCTTTCATGATATGGATTCGCACTTCATTAGGTTTTGGTGGTGTTAGTAGTCTGGATGGATTTTGATGAAGAGTTCTTTGCATGTGTGGGTGAGTTGTTCAAATTTCTAATTGTTTGTTAGGTTTAATGCTCTGATACAATGAAGATGACAATGCATGTCAGCATGTTTAGTATTTTTTTTCGACTTGTATTTTGCTTTTCTAGTTATTAGCTTTTGTATTTATAACTAGTCACAAATACTGATTTAGCCTATATGATTTTCATACTTCAAATATGTTCAACAAAATTAAAAAATTAAAAAAAAAATTCAAGTCAACACATCATCATACATTGTCAAATATATTCCCAGTCAAGTGATGTCTTGAGGTGTGTACTGTGACAAGCGTTAATAAAATGTCAGAAGTATTGATAACGTGAACAAGTATTCTTGTAGAGTTAACGCTAAAACATTATGTTGACCTCAGTATAGTTTTTGAAGGAAATTGAGGTGCTCTTATTGATCAAAGCCTAACTGCAGGATACTAAATGATAATGAAAAGAGCAGTGAATCAATGGTGTAGTGTAAATTCCAGAGAAAATTTTAGTCATCTGTTATTTACTTTATCAGCTAAAAGCCAAGTCATATTTAAAATTCAAATTACATGAGAGCTTAGAACTACTCAGGTATTTACGATTTTTTATGATTATATGACTATGAACAAATACACTTATCTAGTTCTTCTGACTTCTAGATTGTGTATTCTCCGCATTAATTTTACTTGCTATCACTCTAAAGGGCTACTGGTTATTCTCCTCAAATTATGTATATAACAGAATTTGAAGATAACAATCGGTGCTAGGAGTACTCGTGCCTGCTTATTACTTGACATCGACTTTGTGTCTATCATAAGAAATGAAGAAAATCTGAAGAAAAAGAATGGTTATGATTCAAAAAAAAAAGAATAAAAGAAATATTCGACTACATGCAGAGCAAAGGATCCATGGATGTGGAGATCATGAACTGTATCCGAACTTAAGAATAGGGTTGGCAGGTCGCAATCAATAGCAGAAAACAGGCAGATTTAAGTGTTGCAGGGATCTGAAGCTTTATTTGTTTATTTATTTGATCTACAGTCTAAACTTGGAACTGATATCCTATTTGCTCATTATGATCTTTCTAAGCTATATTGGTCTGTAGTAAAATTGATCACAAAAAACTAGTTTTTATTGAATGCATTCATATACCAAAATATACAAAATAGGACCGGTGTAGCGGAATTGAAGTTAATTGTCTACATGCTCAAGTGCATCAATTTGATGACAAACGCGTCTTGCAAAACATGCATACAGTCTATGCCGCAAAAATTTAAAATGAAAAATTATCATCAATCTTTAAGTCAACATTATCTATAATAATATTCTGCGTACTAATCTCCGTAGATTGCATTAAAATTCTAAAATATAGTGGTGAACCAATATGGCTGAGTTGATAACTCCATAGCGCCCATGCATACCAACTTGATTAATGGTACAATTCTGCAAAACAAATCATACTAAATAGTTTTGGGGAGTACGAGAGGTATGTTGAGGAGAAAAAGGGGGCAAGTTGGTCTGTGAAGGTGGAGGAGGCGGGTAAGCGGGTTATTGGGTCGAGGAAGTTCGTTAGGGAGGTGAGATTGGAGGGAGGTGAGGATTGTGATGATGATAACGGGTTTTTTCGAGCTTTTCATGATATTAGTTGGCATTTCTTCGATGTGGGCAAGGATGTCCATTTGGATTTTGTTTGAAATTGAATAAATGATATCTGTATGATTGTTGATTGTTCTTGATATCTTGAACATGTTTCGATTTTGTACGGTTGTATCGTTTATTTAGTTATTGCTTTTGCATGGTTAGATGTTGCAACTACTTGATGATAACATGCATGAGCTAGGGTAGATTATTGGAACATCTATAGCAAATCACTTTAGGAGTTGCATTATGAAGTCTATATTGGATAAGACTTTCATGATATGGATTCACACTTCATTAAGTTTTGGTGGTGTTAATAGTCTGGATGGATTTTGATGAAGAGTTCTTTGCATTGGCGCGTCAAATAATTAAGCGAGCTGTTCAAATTTCTAATTGTTTCTTAGGTTTAATGCTCTAATAGGATGAAGATGACAGTGGATGTGTGCATATTTAGGTTTTTTTTCACTTGTATTTTATTTTTCAAATGATCAATGTATTAGATAGCGCTAGGCGTTTCTAGGTGCCAGACCTTGCGCCTAGCGCCCAGGCGCGTAGACAAACCCTTAAGCGGCACATGGACGTTTTTAACATCGAGAGAGGAAGGATCATTTTCGAAGATTCAAACAATATCCTCACTGTTTTACTTGAGATAGACTTGGACATAGAGTTCTTGATATTTTGAGCTTGTTGTTTCATGGTAAGATATTGCAGCTACTTGATGATAGGTATTTACTATCTTTTATGACCACATGACTATGAACAAATAAAGTTTCTTGTTCTTCTGACTTCTACGTATTTATTGTCCGCATTAATTTACTTGTTTACCACTCTAAAAATGCTACTTAGAGCATCTCCAACAGCTTCCCCATCTTCTTGAAATACTCAATTTTGGGGAATATAGAGTTTTTTTTTGTCCAACAGATTCCCCATCTCATTCCCCAAAATAGGAAAGAATGAGAAAAAATAGGGAGCCTTCCCCAAATCTGCAGCATTCTCCAAATTTTTGGGGAGAGCTTTATTATTGTAATAAATGCAATTTTTCAAAATGGGGAAGTTGTTGGAGTTGGAGCAAAAATAATTTGGAGAATATGACTTTTGTTTTTCCATTTTGGAGAAAATTTTGGAGAAGCTGTTGGAGATGCTCTTATTCTCCTCAAATTATGGATGTAACAGAATTTGAAGACTGTAACAACATGAGCTAGAAGGATTACTCTTGCCTGTTTACCACTTGACATCGACTTTTTGTCTAGCATAAGAACGAAAATCTGAAGAAAAAGAATGGTTACAATTCAAAAAAAAAGTAATAAAAGAAAGATTCAACTATATGCAGAACAAAGGATCCATGAATGATGAATGTAGAGATCTTGAACTGTAAATTCCCGAAATTACGAATAGGGCTCGCAGGTTGCATTCGGTAGCAGAACACAGGCAGAATTTTTTTAATATTGCAGGGATTTGAAGCTTTATTTGTTTATTTATTTGATCTGCAGTCTAAACTTGGAACTAATATGGTATTTGTTCATTATGATTTTTCTAAGCTATATTCGTCTGTAGTAAAATTGATCACAGCTAATTTTTATTGAATGCATTCATATACTTTGACCAATGCAGCTGAATTGAAGTTATTGTCTACATATGCCCAAGCACATCAATTTCACGATCAATGCGTCGTGCAAAACATGCATACAGTTTATGCCGCAAAATTTTAAAATGAGAAATTATCATCAATTTAAGTCAACATTATCCCTAGTGAAATTCTGCGTAATAATCTCTGTAGATTGCATTAAAATTCTAAAATATAGCGGTGAACCAATACGGCTGAGTTGAAGTTGTTAGCTCCATAGCGTCCATGCATACCGACTTTACTACCGGTACAATTCCGCAAAACAAATCAAACTATCTAAATACTAACTTGCGCCAGTGATAAAAAATTTCCAGCATATTAGTAATTTCTGTATGAGCAAGTGATCAAAATTTTCCCGCATATGATGTTGTATTGGTAATTTCTGGATGAGCGCAAAACAGGGTACCTTCGAAGCATCGGGTGTGCTCAACACAACTGGTTATGTTCCCCGACATACGGAGGAGCATTGGAGGCAGCGAGTTCCTGGACCTCGCGAAAACAGCTCCATATATCGCGTCGTGGCAAGGAACGCCGTAATGGAAACATGATAGACCTGTGGAGGGGCATGCCCCTCAACAGCGAGGGCATCAGGAATCCCCGGAACACAATCTCCTCGCGGACACACGCGCCGTAATTGCAGGTATGCCCAATGCCGCAGCTGGATAATCACGACGACGACACTTGCTTGCTTGTTCAAAGCTAGTAAAGTGCTTTTTCGGCGACGCACAAACAAATCTGTGATTGATTGAGCGGGAGGAGCGCAACAAGAGGAAAGAAAAGGCATGCTATAATGTAACAAGAGGAAAGAAAAGACATCGTATCGTCTGAACATAGTCCTTGTTTAGACGATGATCAAGCAATGAAATCTATTTAGTTGTAGGATTGAAAAAGCTTTAGAACGGAGGAGGAGGTGGTGATGCACAAGTGCTGGATGAAACCAAGCAACTGCAAAATCTGACCATTGCGTGGGTTGTCAATTAAAGGTTAGGGGGAAGGAGGAGCTAGCAATCCACAAGTATCGATTGAAGCCAAGGTAATAGTTAACAAATAGTTTGATAACTGTTTGAGTAACTATTCGGTCATATTCGATTCGATGGTTCATTATCGATTCGATAGCTCATTTACCACTTAACAAATATTTTTTTAGTATTCGAGTTTACAAAGGAATAGAATTTAACCAGATGCATATTCGATTCCTTTGTCTATTAAATGTTTGTTTACAATTTCATCACTTATTATTTCTACTTAAGTTTTATGTACTAATTTTGATGTCATATTTTTAACCCACTTACCATTTCTACATACGTTTTATGTACTAATTTTGAGACTTAAATAATCTTAAATACTATTATAAAGGAATACTTTTATTTATGAATAATCTTAAATAATCTTAATTTCTAATAAAAATTTTGGTTTAAATATATATACATCATATATTATATTATAAAGGAATACTTTTATTTATGAATTTAAATACTATTTGAAAATCAAATTCTTTAATGGAATAAATATACTTTGAAATTCGATAAGTATTCGTGAATATTCACGAATATTATCTAATACCAAGTATTTGAGTTCGAATTCAAAAAAAAAACTCCAAATATAAATATTAGAGTCCGCATTCGAATTCGATAATTTTAAACAAATGCAAATGCAAACACCTTAGTATTTGATTCGATTCGATTCGTTTACCACCCCCTAAAGCCAAGCAACTGTAAACGCCAGCCAATGTTCTCAAGAATTAGAGAGACGTATATAGGCAGGAGGATTTATAAAGTAAACTTAAAAATTCTGTTTAGAGCCCAATGATTAATGAGGTATTGGGTTTGTCAAACTAATAGATCCTTATGTTGGGGTGCAATTTCTGGCTAATAAAGCAGTTCTCTCTCGTTTTTCTTTATTTGACTAGCATATAGAGATGTCTCTTGAAACTATGTGAAATTTTTTGTTGGTGCTTTTGGTTTTGTGAAATTAGGAATTGCATGCCAATAGCATATGTTATTCAGTTTCCGCAATTATCTCCATGGTCCTTAAAAAACAACCTAATTATTAAGAATGTCAACAGGTAACTACTAAGCAGTGCATTAACTTTACCCCTTAAGCATGATTACCATTAATCGTATCTTCACGTAAGAATCCTCATCAAATCTAAAATATGCATAATTAGAAAATTCTGAAAATCATCATCAAATCAAAACTATCCATAATTAGAACGAGAAAATCAAAATCTGAGCTTCGAAGGCATCCCCTGAAGGGAAAGCAGAGGCATTTTTTAGGCCTGACAAAGTGGGTGTTCACCTAAAAATAAGTTCAAGTGAAGATGAATTGCGGTGGACATTTAGTGTAGATTCTTCTTCTCTCGGCCAGCAATTAGATAGAATCCACAAAATTACTCTCATGCACGTATGTCAAGATATTACTCAAAAAGACGAAAGCATAGTACACGGTTCATGATTGAATGGAATAAATATCGTTCAACTCTGAATGGAAAAAACATCTGAAGAAAAAGAATAAATAATCAAAAAGAAGAAGACTCACATATATGCAGAACATACATGATACCAGGGTGTAGAGATCGCCAACTATAAAGTTCCAAAGTTAAGAATGCGGAATGCTGCAAGGAGTAGCAGAAAACAAGTAGAATTTGGACTATTCCAGGGATTTTAAGCTTTCATTTATTTCTGATGTACCTGAGGATACTGTCACAAGTAATTTAAACTCAAAAGAAAACAGCAACACGAATGAAGACGTATCGGTATAACACACATAACACTCAGAAATCTCATCTACAACTCAACGGTATGATCTCCAAAGAGTATAAATGTATCCTGAACTTCATCTCTAAGTAATAGATACACACTTGAGAAACAAATATATCACACATGTATATCATGATTCTTTAGTCTCCTTACCATCACAAGCAATTAAGCCTGCAAAAAGGAACAAGAAGATAATGAATGACAAACAATTTTGCTAAACACACTTAACAACTATACCCTCTACCTATTCTGTACATTGCTCTACCAATCTCAAATTTGAATTCCAAATTCATTGCGATCAATTTAAGGCTGTCAGAGGAACTCTTGCTTCTCTAGAGGTCTGTGACTGAGACTCGTGTGACTCAGAAAAATGCTTCATGTCCCCATTTACTTGCTGCTTAGAGGCAGATTTTGCCTCCCAGAAAGACTTCAGTAAATCTTCGAAAGCTGGTGTTCTCAACTCCTCAATTGATGACACACTAGGAAGATTGATTGGTCTCCTTTTTGGTGTTGAACAAGATGGTTCATCTACCTGGAAAAAAAATAATGAATATATGAATATGATGATGTAGGGAGAATCTTGACTATGCAAGGCATAGGGGATAAAAAAACCTGACCTAGTACGAATCTTAATGCATACATCACTATCAGCTTGCACCGATATGGACGATATTAACTGTGCTGATTAACAGTGTTTGACTCAGTATTGGACTAATAGCCGATAGTATTCGACTCAGTATTGGACTAATAGCCGATAGTAATATGTGCATTAAGATTCATACTATGCCCAACATTTTCATCACCCAGCTCCCTATACGATTTTCTCTAAAGTGCCCCCAACAGGCTTCCCCCCACCCCGTGAAATGGATAGTTATATAATCATTATAATCAATATTAATAATCAATGGCACTGAAAGCGTTATCTTTTCATATATACTTACCACATAATCTTCTTCCAAAGACTTGCCCGCATTTTCTGTGATCTCAACAGTCTTGTGGTAATGGCCACTCTGCAAATCTCTCAGCTCTTCACGAGAGGGAATGATCATGGAATCGATGTTTGTGCATGCATCATGATCAAGTTTCAAGGAACCTGCATAAATAGTACAACAGTGAAACAATATAAACTAGTAATCACATCTGTTAAACAAAAATCAGCTATACATACTACCGCCAACTTACTGTCAATGGAGGAAAGGAGACTCTTGCTTGCAACATCAACGTCTTCAAGAGAAGTTGAGACAGCAGAAGATAACTTATCACGCAGTAGCTTATTAGCTTCCATTCCGCTCCTGCTTGAACCAAAAAAGGTCAAGTTTGTATGTAAATAACAATAATGAGTTACACATAATTAGCTCAAATTACCTGACAATCGAATCTACTGATGCAACATTACTTTCTCCAAGGCTCAGTAGTGAATCTTGAGCATTTCTCCATTGTTGTGAGTCCATTTTTGCCTTTGTCATGCTACATGTTAATTGTTAAAAATATGTGATTAGCATCATACGAAAAACATATTGTTTTCGATATTAGTGCCTTAAATCTTTCATATTTTGAAATTAGCCCCTCAAATCATTTAAATTGCTATTAGGTTCCCCCAATTCTCATAAGTCATTTCGAATTAATCCTTCTAGTTGGTACTTCTACTTTTTGATTGGAGGGACTAGTTCCAAAATAACTTAAGAAGTAGGGGACTTAATCGCAAGTTTAATGACTTGAGGGACCAATTTCACAATATGAAATATTTAAGGGACTAATATTGAAAAAAAAAACCTTGAAGAAAAACCCTTGAAGAAAAGGAAATGACAAAATAAGTGTTGAGATTGTACCAATCTTGAAGACCATCTTCCAAGGAACATTTTCCGCGTTCTACTGCAGCAGTATCTTCAAGATAATGGCTTTCGGTGTCTTCCATGTAAGATGTCCAATGTTCTTTTACAGCGGAGGTAAAATCATGAGCAGTTGACATTTCTTTTTTCAGATTACTGGTTCTATCAGCTGCACTTGTTCTGAGGCCATCAACTGCTGCTTGAACCTAAATGAATAAGTCTGATTTAGTACCTAACTTTAAAACATATTTGAATGCTATTTTATTTAATTTGACATCAAACCTTTTCTCATGCTCTACACTAAAAGAAGTGTAAAATGAAAATCGTGTGCATATAGACATGCATTGATCGCTTTTAATTACATTGTTAGCTAGCGCACAACATGTGAAATCATATAATTAAATTAATCATCTTAAAGTAGTGTATCTGCCTTTAAAGAATTGACTGCCCCTCAACTTAGTTTTTGTTTCCTTAACTTCACATTATCTATGCAAAATAGTGAACTTTAACCACTGATAAATTTCGTGTGTATCTTTAAAATTTGACTCTCAACATTTAGTGACTATCTACAGAAAGGGATATAAATAGTTTATGTATCTGACAGTATGGAGAGGGGTGCATACCAGCTTTTTCTTTCTATCACTTGAACTTGCTAACATCTCCGCAACCTTTTCCAGTAGCTGTCTTTCCTCATTAGCAGCACATTCCTAAAAACATATATCGAATTAGATATTATTTTATTAGAGCAAACTAAACAATTTAACATTTAGCATAGTAAAGTTACCTCAAACTTCTTCTCGAGATCATGGAGTTGCTGATCTTGTACAGTTTGTGTTTCTTCAAAAATCTTGTTTAATTTAGATGCATGAACATCCACATAGTGGAAGAAATTAGTTGTAACTTTGGAAATAGATCGGCTCGTTTCCACCGCTCTCAGGTGTCCCTATTCATAAGACGGAAAGAATCAAATTAGTGAAAAGAAATTGCCAAACCCAAAAATAAAATGTTTCCGGGTCTTTAGATAAGTGCTAACCTCCCGTTGCTGCTGGGCAAAAGCAGTTAGTTTATCCCCTTGGTTAGTGAGACTTTTTTGTAGGTCACTAAGCAACTGGTCAGCCTCCAAAGCAATTTTTCTAAAACACTGCTATGGGAAAATGATTTAGAAGACAATGTTCAAAAACATAACCGAGGAAGGGAGGCCAAAAACTTACATCCTCGAGAGAAGAAGAATGCATCTGTACTTGTGCATTCAATTTTCCAAAGGTTGATTGAGAATTCTTATCCAATTCACCAGCTAAACTATCCAATCCTCTAATCCCAGAGCCATACATCTCTTTCAATTTCTCAACCCACATTCGAAGCTCCTCTGTAGCCTATGGACAGAAGGGAAAACGCAGAAAAAATAGGCAAGGTTCTGAATCTCATTTTTGAACAACCAAATTTTTTAATTAAGGGATAATTGTGGATAGACATCCTATCTTATTGCCAAATTGTGGATAGACCCCATGTGCATCTATTGTTGCAGATAGACCCCCTATATTTTCAACTCTGTAAGTTTTCCCATTTAAATTATTTATATGTAAGGCTCATTATGCAAGTTTATAGTAAGTAAATAAGTTTATGGAGCTTATATGTATGAAGCCCAATCTTAACATGAACCTAACAGAGTTGAGGATCCAGGCAGTCTATCTGCAAGAATTGAAGTGGAGGGAGTCTACCCATAATTTAGCTATAGTACAGGAGGTGTATCCGCAATTAACCCTTTAATTAAAGGAACAACATTAATAATAGAAGTACCTCAGCCTTTGTTGAGACGAATGTTTGCATATCTTCTTCCATTTCTTTCAGCTGGTTCTCCTGCTGCATCACAGAAGATGAGACAGTCTTGTGCAAGACATCCAGTTGCTCAGTTAACTGAGACCGAAATTTCTGGACAAGGATTCTGTTTCCATCCTCAATTTTGTCTTTACGTTCTGCAGCCAACAAAAGGTGAGATCATTACTGATAATAAACAAAAGATACAGAATATAGCAAACAATCAGTATACAAATCCACTAACCAATTTTAGAAAACAAGCCAGAAACATCTGCTGCTGAATTCTCTAGCTCAGATCGAAGCTCATGGGCACGTTCAACGAGTGCTTTCTCTGCAGGATAAAAAAGCAGACATTTCTTGATGAGCAACCGAAAGGCAGAAAAGAGATGCACAAAATTGGAAAATTTATGGTAATTTCAATCACCTGATTTCAGGAGGTTAGATATCAAATATTCTTTTTCTTTTATTGTGTTGTTTGCCTGTCTGTATCTTTCCTCTAGGTCAAGCAATGCATGTTCAGTGTCCTCCAGAGTTTTCTGCAGCGAAAGGAATAACAGAGATAAATTTAAAATCTCGCAACAGTATCTTGTTGACTAGGGGAAGGTAACTCACCTGGGTCTTTTCAAGCTTTTCACTCAATTCTGCACTCAATAGTTGTTGAGAATTGTAAAGCTCTTGAAGCCCAACTAATTGCTGCGTAAGATAAAACTATAGTCAAAAAGCATAAAGAGATTTTAGATTTAGCATCGCGATAAAATTATTAAGGCATGTGAAATACTTTATCCTTAGACTCCAAATCTTGTTCCAAACGTTCAATTTTTTCCGTCATAGCCTGAATGGTCACGGATATAATTTACCATTTTAGAAGATGCATAAAGTGAAATATATGGAAGAAGCAATTAAATCTAATAGAACCTTTTTTTCTGCTTCTTCTTGTAGGTAACGATCCCTTGGAATATATATTCCATTCTTCTCTCTTGCAGCATAGACCTCTGTGTCATATGTAAATGATACAATCAAAAGATTTTCTTTGGATAAAAGAACCATAAATGGTGGAAGTTAGACAAATATTTCTGAAAAAGAATTTCAGTGTTTTTAATTTATCTTGAGTTGAAATAGAAGAAATTCTCGAAGCAAATTCCTCGCATCAAATAGACAAACTTAGCAACTTGATTATAAAAGCATTAATCTTTCTGGAGTTTGAATAGAAGAAAAATTTTCAAGCATAGTCCCAACGTCAAGCACACAACCTTAGCAATTGAAATTGAAGTGCACAAATTCAAGTATGCTGCTGATTAGTTTAGAAGTGGGAGTGACCTCACAAGCCATTACATATGAAAACCTAATTTCCAAGTTTAATATTAAAAGAAAACATAACGAAACGAGGAAATAAACAGTAAATAAACAGGAGACCAGAATTCAACCTAGTCTAGATTCAAAAATAACGAAACGAGGAAATGGAATCACTGACATGAAAGGAAAAAGGCTTCAGACCTTGTTTAAGGCGATCAATTTCAGAGTATAAATCCTTCATCACTGCTGTTTTCATCATCTTCTGGTTAATCTGGATAGCAGTAAAAAGTTGATAAATTTACCAGCAAAGAAGAGTTCACAAAATTGAGCATGGAACCAAGTGATATGGTTAGTAACCTCTGGTTTATTCTTGATATTTTTTGCACGATGGGCGTAATCTAAGGTGCTTAATGTCTCTTCCAAACAATGGATTGAAGGTGATACGGTGGCAATAATACAGGTCTTGGTTTTCCCTCCTAATGAGTCCCTTAGTAATCTTGTTAATTTGCTATCTCTGAGATAGAAGACAACACAAAATCTCAGCCCAAATGCAAGATCACGCAGAATAGAAGCAAATGCATTAATACAAAACAATTATGCAAACTACCTGTATGGGATGTGACCCGAATGTTCAACGAGAGCATTAATGACTCGACCAAGTGTAAGCAAACTTTTATTAATCTCTCCAGCTTCCCTTGCTCTACCCTGCAATTAAAAACCATGCTTAATTAAAGAGAGAGAAAAATCAAGCAAGTGCTGTATAATACTTGAGTAGACAAATTTACCCACATCTTTAGCACCAGATCGTGAAATATTCTCAGAACCAGCAAGGTCCACTAGATTAAGCTTGCCGCATTTGATCATTTCTTCTCCCTCAGGAGTGCACTCCTTTATGTGAATGGTAATAGAGAATATAGAATGTGATCTGCTGCTTTGCTTGTTAAGTAGAGTCTCGGCAGTACGCCTTTTTGCAGACCCTTTATCTAGAATTTTGTATATTTCGCTTGCAGAGGACACAATCTCCTCTTCTAGACCTCTCACAAAGACAGCTCCTTTACCATCTTCCATGAGAGCTATTGGCTTCTTAGACTTATCATCTGGGAACGTAAATTTTGACTCATCTGGAGCCAACAGATCAGTAATCTCCTCATTGTATAGCTCGAGAAATGTGACTTTCATGCTGTACTCTGCAAGTTGTGCCTCCAGTATTTCAAAGATTTGCCTAACAGATCTCGGGATGACACCAGCATCACTTGGAAATTCTCCATTCTGAAAAACCAATTCATTAATGACTTAATAACAGGAAACAAAACTCCAATCAAAATTATCAAAAGCAAAGTATTACTAATAAAACACACTGACAAAATAGCTCTTTACCAAACTACTCTACTGTTGGCTACATAAATCATATATTCACAATTCAGCTCTATTAGGGAAACCAAAAAGATGAAAAATGACCTTAGCCTTCCTCCCTCCTCCTTCCATTGTGTAAGTTTTTCCAGTACCAGTTTGGCCATAGGCGAAGATGGTACAGTTGTATCCTTCAAGAACTTCATTCACAATAGGAGAGATAGCTTGATTAAACAAATCCTTTTGCTGCGAATTTGGTCCAAAAACCTAGAAAATAACCCCAACTAGTTATTTTAGAGTCAATATCAAACTCAAAGTGCATGCATATACAATTGAGAGAATAATGATGAAACCTTGTCAAAAGCAAAGGTCCTATCAATCTGCTTGTTTGCAATATTTTGCACTGCAGAAACTTCTCTCCGGTGCTCATTGCAAGATATAACCACTGGAGTGCGCACTCTAATCTCATCATCACTTAATGGCCTGAACCGGAAGATCAACTTTTGTATCAGAACTTTAAATCTATTAAAAGAAATACTCAAAATCACAAAGAGTCCACATTTTTACCTGCATCGGAGAATGACCTGGACATTGACACCCTTATCCTTATCATGCTTGTTGCTTGAACACCCATTACCTTCATGGGCTCGATCTCTTACAAACTTCTCGCTTGATCTTGGGGTTTGAGATGGAGAACTAGGGATGCTTCCTCCTTTCCTGTGTGAACTGTCCATTGTTAAACACTTTGAACAAGGAATAAAATGCAGCAAACCCGACGATACCTGAAACACCAAGAGATTAACATAGTTAAGCAATTATACCACAATTCTTGATAACCTAAAACATATTGAAGAGACCCTAACTCGGCTCTCTCGATTGGAAGACATGTTCAATTCCTCAAGATCCAAATCACTAGGTTGAATTAGATAAGTGAACACAAGAAATCACGCAATGTTAAGAAATTTATTGCCAATAAGAACAGACATCTCTTTCAACTAAAACCAACTCCAATGGCATAAGAATATTCAATCAAATGATGAATCAATCAAAAAATAAACAACATTATCTCTTGGTGATTAGCAAATTCAACGATAAAATCCACGAATCAAAAAGCAACACCTAGAAGCAGGAAACTAGTACAAATATCAGCATCGCTTTCAGAAAACCTATAAATGCCACCTCAAATCCAAAGAACAAAAATCAAAGAACAACCGAAGAATTCAACAAAGAAGCAGACAATTGAACATCGCTTTCAGAAACCAACAATCCTCAGCTCAAATCCAATATAAACACCAAAGAAACGCCACAATCTCAATCTATCGTCACCAAAAGATTATCTTGAAGAAGAAAACTCGGAACAAATAAACCAAGAAAAATATTGTACAAAATAGAATCACTCTCAAGATACCAAAGGCAGACCCAATCCAAGAGCAAATGCCAAGAAAAACAAAACCTAAGACTAATTTAACCCCAAAATGATGATTTTTTTTTCCTAAGCCTGAAACCAAAACTCCATGGAATGACACAATGTGCATCAATTTATCATCAAAAAACAATCTTTAGTCGCGGATTAGCAAAGTAAATCTGCAATTTGACAAAACCAAAAACCATTAAGTAAAACAAACATCGATCTCAACAGAAAAAAACACAGCTCAAAACCTATAAAAAAATCCCAAATGCTGAAACAAATCTACATAAAAAAACGATCTTTTAATAGGGCTTTGAAATAGAAATCTACGAATTAAGAAACCCAGAAAGAAATCACAAAACGGTCAGGAAATTCATCAAATTAAGAATCGAGGGGGAGAGAAAAATGTACCTTGAAAAATCGCGAGGATCTAGAGAGAAGAAATTAGGTCCTTGAGGAGAAGCGAAGACTTGCAGCAGAAGAGCAGAGAGTATAGGCCAGTAGTACTTGGATCCGATCTCCGATCTTTTTGGCTTGGATTTTTTTATTATAGACCAGCTTTACTCTATTTATATTTTTTAATTTAAATTTGGTTTTCTCCTTTTTTTTTTTTGTTAATTTTGTTAATTAATTAAGAGAATAGAGGCGGTACTAATTAAAGTGGAGCTAGTAGAAGGTGAAAGTTTTCATATTATGAAATTATTACTGGATTAATAATTAATAAATGGTTGATTTATTTAAAAAAAAAATAGGCGGTGACGGCGTTATATTGCTGACCGTTATAAGCCAACGATTGGAGCATTTCCCCACTGTTTTGCATTTTTGCCGCTTTGCAAATTCAAAAAAAGTTGCATCCATTCATGACCCCTTCCCTTAATAAATTGATCAAGAAAATTGCATCCATGACACCTAAACACATGTGAAGAGATATCTTGTCTTTTCCAATTCTTTAACATTTTTCTCTTATTATCCATTTTTTTTACTACAAAAATGATATCTTTCATCATTCAACAATACTTCTTATTAAGTAGTACTTGTGTGCACCCCGTGCAAAGCACGATCTTCATTTTTTTTATTTTCACTACAGTAATTATGTTTTTAAATGTTTTTTGTAAGTGATACAGTAACATTTTTAAATGCTGCAGTGTCTCGTCTGTGCTACAGTGATAAAGCTACATTAATATTTTTAAAGCGCTACAGCTCTCGTATATATGCTACGGCAATAATGCTACAGTAATTTGTTGTATCATTTACTATAACATGAATAGTAAATATTTAGATCCTTCTATTATTATAGAAGAATAGATAAATTGTGTCAAAATTATAATTATATATTATATATTAAAACAACATGTTTCGTCATATATATCACTGCATAGATGTGTTAAAAGTCAATAAGTTCTAATATATATTTCTAAGAGGATGTGTCACTACATGATACGAGTTGCCGTGCGAGCACTCTTGATCGCGGAATTATCAAGAGTGGGTAGAGAAGAAAACGACAGAAGAACACAAGAGTTATAATTAGGGCGAAGGAAAATACCTTCTTTAGATTATGAGAATCAATTGGATTTACAAAATCTCTCTCTCACAATCTCTCTAGATCAAAGAACAACCTCCCTGATCTCTTTTCTGATTACAATCTGAGTGATAAACCCTAGAAAAATCGTGTTTCTATTTATACTAAACAGAAATCCTAAACGGTGCAGGAAACAGGCCCAGGCCCATAACCGCTACGCGGTCGACCGCAGTGACCAATTCGGTCGACCGGCCAGAACGTCGATTTCTGGAAAAATCGCTTACAGAGTTTCCGGTCGCCCGCAGCGCCTACAGCGGTCGACCGCTCTCAGTCCAGAGACACAGTCTGGGTCTGTGCACTACGCGGATGACCGCTGTGACCGAGCCCCTCCTTCTCTGTTGAACCACTTAGCCTTGCTAGGAACCTGACCTTGACGTCCAATGAGAAATGACTCCTTCGTCCCCCACCTCGTCTTGGTCGTTTTCCGTTCCAAAATGCAATCTTCTTTCGGTGGCTCCTCTCTATCAAACCACAAGTCTTCAACATGCGATAAGATCATCTTGTCATCACCTTCATCATCCAATAACGGAGGTTCAAACAACTTCAAGTACTCGGCATTGATCACCGAATACATGCCTAAGTAAGGCGGTAAATCTAATCAAAAAGCGTTGTCGCCAATCTGATCGAGAATCCGAAACAGACCATAACGAATAGGCTTCAACTTCTTCCCTTCTTCTTTTAACCTCTCCTTACTCAATTTTAGCTATACCATATCGCCTTTACCAAAGTTACAAGGAACCCGATGTTGATCATGCTTCGCCTTGTACTTAGCTTGTGATTTCTTCAATTGAGCTTCAACCGTGGCATGAATATGTGCAATCTTCTCGAGAAATCGCTGAGCACGTTGTCTCTCACTCCCCTCCTTGCCGTCCACTGTGGCTTCACTTGAAAACACAAGATCGAACGGGCTCGGCGGTAAAAATCCATAACAAGTCTCAAACGGTGACTTTCCGGAAGATCCATGAATTGCCCGATTAAAAGCAAACTGCAAATATGGTAAACTCTCATCCCAAGTCTTAGGATGCCTAGAATTATACCCCCGCAACATGTGCACCATAGTCCGGTTGACTACCTCCGTTTGTCCGTCTGTTTGTGGATGAAAGGCCGTGCTCTTCTTCAATTTAGTGTCCATCAAACTCCACAAAGAATCCCAAAAATGCCCGAGAAAACGGCTATCCCGATCCGAAATAATCGAACTCGGCAACCCAAAGTGCTTCCACACATGCTCAAAGAACAATTGTGCTGCACCCGCTCCCGTCACGGTCTTCTTATAAGGAATCAATATCACCATCTTGCTGAACCGGTCCACCATAACGTACAAATAGTCATGCCCGCGCTTCGTAGTCGGCAACCCTCCTAGAAAATCTATAGAAATGCTCTCCCACGGTCTAGAAGGAACCGGTAATGGTAGGTACAATCCCCTCTTCCTGTTAGAAGGCTTCGAAATACAGCATAACTTACACCCTCCAACATACTTGGTCACATCATCAAGCATCCGTGGCCAAAACACATGTCGTCGTAGATTGAGAAGCATTTTCTGAATGCCATAATGCCCTTGCACACGCGAGGTATGTGCTTCCCGAATCCACTGCAACCTATCACCATCCTCCAGAATGCTTAGTGATGTCCCACGATACAACAAGTCATCTTCTCCAAGTGCATACTCCCCCCCCTTCGACCAGCCTTCGCCTGCTCAAACACACTACCAAAGTTTCTACTGAATGCGTACAACTGTACATACTCCAAAGGAACTAAGGGCTGAATACGCGTCGCCACCAATAAAGACCTCATCGGCGGACGAGATAACATATCGGCCAACTTGTTCGCCGTTTCCTTCTTGTACCTAATAACGATGTTGAAAGTCATCAAATAAGGCATCCACTTTATGTGTCGTGCCTGCTGTAGCTTCGTCTGGGCATGTAAGAACTCCAACGGCTTGTGGTCTGAATGCACGACCACCTCCTTCCCCAACAAGTACACCCTCCAATGCTTAATTACTTGATATAGTGCATAGAACTCCTTATCGTAGGTTGGGTAGTTCGCAACAGCACCCGAAAACTTCTCAGAATGGTATTCCACCGGCTTCCCATCCTGAATCAACACCGCGCTCATCGCATAACTAGACGCGTCGGTCTCCACCTCGAAAGTCCGCTGCAAATTCGACAACGTCAACACCGGTGCCTCCGAGATCTTCCTTTTTAGCAACTGAAAAGCCTCCTCGTGCGTCCTCCCCCACTCAAACTGAACTTTAGCCTTTGTGAGGCCATGTAACTGTGCCGCATAAGTCGAAAAATATCGAATGAACTTGCGCAAATACGGGCAAGCTCCCATGAAGCTCCTCACCTCAGTCACTGTCTTCGGCGTCGGCCACCTCGTGATCACCTCCACTTTGTCTGGATCTATCCTCCGCTGGCCCTTCCCTACGATGAAGCCGAGATACACCAACTCGTCCTTCCTGAACTCACACTTCTTCCCGTTGAGCTTCAGCTGTCCGTCCTGCAACACTTCAAATACCCTTTCAACATGAACGAGATGCTCCTCCCAAGTCCTGCTATACACCAAGATATCATCAAGGTAAACTATCACAAAATCCTCTATAAAAGGTCACAACAAATCATTCATAAGCCTCATAAAGGTAGCCGGAGCGTTGCACAATCCAAACTGCATCACCAACCACTCGAACAGGCCCTGCTTGGTCTTGAACGCAGTCTTCCAAGTGTCTTCCTCACGAATCC
Organism: Asparagus officinalis; assembly: GCF_001876935.1. Classification (NCBI taxonomy): domain Eukaryota; kingdom Viridiplantae; phylum Streptophyta; class Magnoliopsida; order Asparagales; family Asparagaceae; genus Asparagus; species Asparagus officinalis. The sequence goes on along the minus strand of NC_033800.1, from coordinate 6,921,479 downwards.
TCACCTGATGGTAACCAGACTTCAAATCCAGCTTCGTGAAAAACCTCGCTCCCTCCAACTGGTCCATAAGATCATCGATCCGCGGTAATGGGTAGCGATTCTTGATGGTTATCTTGTTGAGCGCCCGGTAATCTACGCACATGCGCCAGCCTCCATCCTTTTTTGGGCACCAACAACACTGGTGACCCGCAAAACAAACAACTCGGCACAATCACTCCCGTCTCTAAGAGCTCCTGAACCTGCTTCTTGATCTCCTCGGACTCCTGTACTGATGTGCGGTATAGACCTATGTTAGGTAAGGAACTCTCCCCGGTCAACATAATCTCATACTCTACACCTTAACGTGGTGGTAGTCCCGTGATCTCCGAAAACAAGTCCGCATACTTGGTCTTTAACCTGTCAAGATCTCCCTCCTGAAGCTTGCTCAAGGTGGACAAGCACATCCTACTCAGCTGCTCTTCATACGGTCGAATGAACAATAAAACGAACTTCCTGCCCGCATTCACCAACCTCTTAGCCTGAGTCACCGTCACCAAGCTCGTCTCCTGTGGAAGAGATGCCGAACGAAAAATGAATTGCTCGCCATCCTTGGTGAACGTATACTTTTGGGCTCGCCGATCATATACTGCGTATCTATCCTACAAATAAGGATTGCCCAAAATAACTTGGCAAACATCCAACGGAACCACGTCGCATGTGACCTCGTCAATATACGACTCATGGAGTGCAAATCTGAATGAACACTGGTTCACCACACTCAATCCCGCCTCCTTCTGAATCCACCCTAATGGATAGGGCTTCAGATGCTTCACCGTCTTTAATCCCAGCTTCTGTACTAATGCCTCAGATATCAGATTTTTCTGACTTCCTGTATTTACAATAGCATCCACTAAGCTGGTCTTGACCTGTAACTTCAGAACAAAGAGCTGCTCCCTCGGGTCGTCATCTTCTTTAGTGGCCTGCTTCCTCGCTATAAGGTTGAGACTGCTATTGGGTTCAGTCATCCCGGGAACCTCCTTCGGACCCTGTGCTATCACGTACGCCTTCTTCTCCTCCTTCTTCTTCAACCCTTTTGGCTTTAGATGAGGATACTTATCCCAACAACGATCAGCCACGTGCTATGTCTGTTTGTAGTGATTGCATGTCAATCCTGCTTTCCCCGAGTCACCCTTCTTCTTCTCATCCTTAGACTGAGAGCCGCCCATCTTGCTCCCCGATGGTTTGGAATCCCCGTTTGTCTCATTGCCCTTCTTCTGCCTGCCCTCAATGGCTATGGCCTTCATGCTTGCCTCTGCGATTGTCTCAACCGAAAACAGCTTCATCTCCTTCCGGATGTAATCATTCAGACCCGCTATGTACTTCATGAAGATGGAGTACTCGTCCGTTGCGATGTTTAGAACCATCGCCTGCTACTGGAACTCCGTCGTGTACTCTTAAACGGTCTGATTAAACTTTTGGCGCAAGTCATACCACTTGTACCAACGCTCCTCAAGGAACCCCACTGGATAGAACTATTTCCGAAGTAGCTCCTTGAACTTGTTCCACGACGCCGCTTTCTTCTCCTGTTTGTAATAGGATTTCCACCACGTCAACGCGTGCCCTGAAAGCTTCAATGTTGTGAACACTATCTTCTCCTTGGACGAATATCCGTAGAAAGTGAAGTACATCTCTATACGTTCGATCCAATCATCAAGCTTCTCCACATTTATACTCCTATCATAAATAAGAATCTCAACATTGAAGTTAATCTTCAGATTCTGGTAATTATTCTTACCCCCTTGATGTCCAACAGTCTTGACAATCTCAGTCTCCCCCTCTGAATCAGATTCCTCGCTCTCTTCGTCGGATTCGACGAGTTTCTTCTTACCCTTCGAAGAAGATTCCTCCTTTTTGTCTCCTCCGTTGATGAGACCCACGAGTTGAGTAAGAGTCGTCCCGATCGTCTCAATCTGCTTCTCCATGGTATCAAGTCTTGCTGAATTATCTGCTTTAGTCATCTTCTCCTTCCTTAATTTCTGGACTCCCTCCAAGGAAATAAGGATCTCGCCAAGCTTCTTGTACTGTGAGCGAGTAAGGACCATACACAGGTTCCCCCTTCACAGGATCTAGGTGCTCTGATACCAACTTGATACGAGTTGCCGTGCGAGCACTCTTGATCGCGAAATTATCAAGAGTGGGTAGAGAAGAAAACGACAGAAGAACACAAGAGTTATAATTAGGGCGAAGGAAAATACCTTCTCTAGATTATGAGAATCAATTGGATTTTACAAAATCTCTCTCTCACAATCTCTCTAGATCAAAGAACAACCTCCCTGATCTCTTTTCTGATTACAATCTGAGTGATAAACCCTAGAAAAGTCATGTTTTCTATTTATACTAAACAGAAATCCTAAACGGTGCAGGAAACAGGCCCAGGCCCATAACCGCTACGCGGTCGACCGCAGTGACCAAGTCGGTCGACCGGCCAGAACATCGATTTCTGGAAAAATCGATTACAGGGTTTCCGGTCGACCGCAGCGCCTACAGCGGTCGACCGCTCTCAGTCCAGAGACACAGTTTGGGTCTGTGCACTACGCGGTCGACCGCAGTGACACATGCGGTCGACCGGACAGAGCCCAAGCTGTAATTCCTGCAGTTTGACGAATCCTTCGACTTCGCCACCTCCAATGACCTCGTCCACGACTCCTCTACTCTATTCTCAAGATACCATGAGAATCATCTATCCTCAAGCTCCCATGAGGATCGCTAAGCTCCCGAAGAGAAGATACACCCGTATCACTACATTAATAAATGTGCACTTCAAAAGAACCCTCTACCTCCTGGACTTTCCCTCCACCAACCCTTCTAAAACTTTCCAACATCTCACAAAAAATTCCAAAATCTTCCCTAAAGCCCCCCTTAACAGTGTTTACCGACATCATGGACCGTTATCTTGATTAATAGGAAATAAGTATTTGTTAGTCAATTAACACGATTTAAGGAGTCTATTGTAAAATTTAAAAGTTTATGAGGGTTTTGTGAGGCAGTCCAAAGTTTAGAATTTATTTATAAAAAAAAGTTTGACGAATTTAGTGAGAGAACCCCCTAAGTATTGGCTATTGTGAAATTAACTGTAATAAATTTTCAATAGTAACTAATGAATTTCCATAGTTATAAGGATCAAACATTTTGCTATTTTCCATTAATTAATTTACAGATGAAAGAGGACAGTTCTTAGTCAATTTAAGATATGAGTACTTACTCAAACCAAAGCCACAAAAATAAATAAAAAACAAAAACAAAAAAAAAACTTATGTAAATAAAATAAGGGCATCTATCTAAAATTATCCTGTAGCGGGACCCGGTGCAGGGACGTGGGTCTACTTGTCAGTGACTGAGACGCTGACTAGTGAGCTGTAGATATTTCGATTGTTTTGCGGAAAAGGGACAGGAAAACGTAAAGCAAGAGGGAACAGCTGGAGAACTTCAAAAAAGTAAAATTTTCTCTTATTTGTTTAATAAGTCTCAATAAAATATTAAATATCACGTGATCAGCCAAAGAATATTCTGGAATTTTATTACCGCTGTCACTGATCACGTGCCATGCTAGTTGGGCGGTTGGACTGAGATATCTTTCACGAAGTTTATGTTTGGCATTAATCTAATACAAATATAATAATTGGCTAAATAACACTAAAATACAGATTCACTCCGTTTGCATTTATATATTCTCATTTGTTTTTCACATTATTTATATATTCCAAGACCTAAATTATTTAAAATTTGCACATTAATACTCTCTATTTCAAGTAAATGCATCCTTATGACATTCACATACTACTAATTTATGCTAAGTGTCGTAACATTCAAATAAAAAATTTCACACAATTGAGGGTATATAAATACAGAAAAATTTAAATTGTGGAGGTGATTAATATGTGAGTATAGTTCCACATCGGATAAGATAAGAAAGAGTGACGAGTTTAAATAGAAATTTGGGTCAATACCTGATAGTTATAGTTTTTGTGTTAAAATTGATTTCTAACTTCTGTTTAAGGCCCATCAACTCTATATTGGGCCCGATTTTCCCCTAACACATATAAGAGTATACAAATGTAAAGTAGGTGTAACTATAAGGTATTTATATGCTATTTAGCCATAATAATTTGATTAATTTGGCAACCAGCGCTGTAGTTGCTGTTTAGTCATAATAATTTGAGAGCTTACTATGAGAGAAATCAAAACATCAAACCAGTCCCTTTCTATGTTATAGGAGATTAAGGGGCCGTTTGGTTGGTTTCCTAAAAACCAAGAAAATGAAATCGGTACAAGGAAACTAATAAAATAATATTTTTATTCATTTTCATCCCTAAAACTCACCCACAACATCCAATAAAATAATATTTTTATCCTCTAACTCATCTCATTTCTTACCTTTAAAAATGAACCAAACACAAGAAATGTGTCACATCATCCAACTCATCACATCTCATCTTATCTCATTTTTAAAAATCACACACATCATCCAATAATATTGTGACAACTCATCTCATCTCATTAAACATTCATTTCCATCCATTTCCTAAAAAAAACAAGAAATTGATTTCCTTAAATATGTGTCACATCATCCAATAATATACCTCCAACTCATCTCATCTCATCTATTTTCTTATTTTTAAAAATAAACCAAACACAAACAACCTCAAAACATTATCCAATAATATACCTCCAATTCATTTCCTTATTTTTTTAACCAACCAAACAACCTCAAAACAAATTTTTTTTTTAAATCACTTACATCATCAAATAATAAGATGACAACTCATCTCATCTCATCTCCTATTCTATAGTTTTCTTCTTTTTTAAGCCAACCAAACAACCTCAAAACAATTATTATAGGAAATAAGTTTCCTATTCTTTGATTTCCCAATTTTTTTTTCACAACAATTCTTTTTTAAGCCATTTTATGAGAGTTTGTTTTGTCAATGTACTAATAGGAGGCTACTTAAATTTGCTTTTAGGTAAGTTTTCTCTATTTGGAGAGATTTTCCTCATCACTACAGTTCCTTCTTCCGAGTACAAAGGCTTTGTTTTAGCATCTTCGATGTTCTTACTACCATTTTAATTTTACTCCTCACAATGTTAAACTTATTGCCATTTGTTAAAAAAAAAAGAAAGAAAGAAAGAAAGAAGAAGAAGAAGAATTACATTTATGAATTGCATGCAAAATATAGTTGTTTCAAATGGTATACAAAAAAGATATTGGATCTCACATTCACATGGGTTGAGGAATGGTTGAGAATTGGAATGAGCGGATGAGAATATGATACCTCACTATTAAGCATAGTTAGAGTTTTTAGAAGAGAGTGGGGGCTTTGAAGAGAACATGAGTGGAGACTATGTGCGTATGTGAGGTTGAGAGAGGATTAGAGATGAGTGATTATTTTGTATTGTTATTCCTCTAACATAGTATATTTCTCGTGTTTTTTTGTCTCGAGGATGTAGGTCAATTTTGGTTGATCGAACTACGTAAATCTCATCTTCTTCTTCTTGCTTGTGCTTTTTTTTCTTTCTTGTGAACTTGTGATTTGATCTCTAGATTGTGTAGATAGGAAAAGCCCAACAATTGGGTGGAGACTATATCTAAGAACATGATCTGACATGTTTGCTTTTATAGTCCTAATTGTCATTGTATTAGTGAAAAAAGGGCTCATTAGCAATGCAAACTCTCTTCTTCTTCTTTTTAGGGAAAAACTCATTAAATTGAAATTTGAAGAGTTAGGTTTACTTAGTTTTCTTAAAACAAAGTGAGGGGTATCACAATGACAAGATACTATCTCAGTATCACAATTACTTCACGGCTACACCAAGATTTCCCATGTGTTATCCAACTATTTAAAAATACATTTTTTTTGGCTTTTGTTAAATTTGGAAATTCGTTCATCGAAAGCAATCAAAAAAAGAGGACCACGGGTACCTACAACTTGTAGAAAGCAAAGAGACAAATTGGGACAAATTAGGGCATGGGGTATTCCTATATTTTATGAGACACTTCAATTTGAAGACCAAATGTACGAAAGCAAGATTCCATATTGAGAACCATACCAAAAGATTGTAATGAGTTCTTAACTAACCCTCACCAACTTTGTTACGTTTTATATTTTCACATTTTGAAATCAAACTAATTTTTTTTTCCCATGTGAAAAAAGTTATCATCTAACCATAGAAATTAATGCAAGGTTTTGTGGGGGTTAGGACATGTGCGCTTGCGCCTTGGGCAGCCAACACTTACGGTGTCCAAAGGTTCTTCAACATTAATCAAACACACCCCTCATCCTCTGATCACGCACACCATTTGTCTTTGCCTTTTCCCCCTTGTTCCCCTTTTCTCCTCCTAATTTGCCATCAATCACTCATATAAGCCATTACTCCAAATTCACCTTTTTATTGAGATAATGATGCGTGCCAAGTATCAGGTGCAACCATAAATTTGGAAGACCCACACATGGCTCATCCTTTCTCAAGTAATCAGAGGAATGATAAATCCCAATAAAAATAAAAATAAATAAATGAAAAGAAAGAAAGAACGGGAAAAAAAAGAGAAAAGGAAAACATCTAAAGCCGATAGTAATTTAGGAATAAATTCGAAGGTGCGTACACTCGTACATTCTTCGTTGGCTGATTGTACGTTCATCTAGGCACAACAAATAAAATTATGAATATTCCAGGCACATGTTTAGCAAATTTTTACGAAGCTTAAAAGCTCAAGATCAAAGTCAAATCTAGGATGATACCAATTTAAAAGGTTGGTTGCCATTTCATTGTTAATGTTGAACTGATGAAACTAGTTAGGTGAGTTCTTATTTTGAAAACAAAAGGAAAATAAGAAGTTGGTTTTGTTTTAACTTTATGAGGAAATGGGAACTAATATATTACAGCATATCATTTATCTTGATCTCCATCCTCCAAAATGTAAATATCTAGAGAATAAAAGTTATTAAAAAAACTTTAGTCATTAGCTATATCTTCTACCTCTTTGGATAAAACAGATGACATCTTAGATTCCATTTTCATTTATTTGTCACCAAGATGTGTAAAAGTCAAGATGCCATATTCTATTCAACTATTCTTCGTCTATATAACTTGCACTTATATCCCTCAGGTCCACATGAAAATAATTGGATATTGAATGCAGGTAGTTGTTACCTTAAAAATTTTAAAATCCACCCTGCAAAAAAATTTGGTCCTTATCCACATATATATCTCCATTAAAGAGACTCATAACTAACAACCGAGTAACATTAAATCTAGTTAATGATAATATTATCACTCTCTTTCTTTTCCGGAGGTTGTAAATTCATGTCCATATAACTCAACTTGAACGAATGAGGAGAGATTTTCAATTAATATGCAAAATGCTGGCTGGAATACCTTTGGGGTATTCCATCCTTTTTCTAAAAAAAAAAAAAAAAATTAATATGCAAAATTTTACTGATGTCTGATTCTATAATAAACTAAGTCTAGAATGCATCAATATTGTGCTTTTCCTTGAAGAGATCGATCTCTTTTATAGGATCCTGTCTGGCAACTTGAATAAGTTTAATGGAAAAAAAACCCCGAGGTAAATAATTAAACCTGGATTAACAAAAAACCGGATCAAAACTTAAACCAAGTTTCGTTATACCATTTTTAGCCACTAATCGGGACAGTTTCTTCACTCTCTCTGGTGCGTAACTAAACTGGTTTAGGCTAGTTTCACATTAGTACGTAGGGGTAGGGCTATCCAAAAAGCCCGCGGCCCAGGTCCGGCCTAGTGCCCGGCCTGGGTTTTGCCCGGACACCTGGGCCAGATCCGGGCCAGAATCTGGATCCACGAAAACGCGACCGGTTCGAACCCGAGCCCGGCCCGGAACAGCGCTGGCCGGGCCACCAAAACCGGGTCGGGTGACCCAGGCCCGGACCTGGCCGCAACAGTCACCAGAGGTGACGTTGCTGACGTTGCTGGAAAATGTCCGGATCGGCCGGCCCGGCCGGCACCAACGGTCACTCTGGTGACCGTTGAGGCTGGGCCGGGCCGGGCCCATAATGGCCAAAAATAGGGGTTTGACCGTTTTGCCCCTAAAAACGGTGAAAAAAAGGCTAGAATATGAGGGGTTTTTTTAGTCATTTACCTAGGAGGCTGCCTCTATAAATAGAGGGAGGTTTTCACTTCTTCTCCTCACACCAAAACTCATCTACTTCTCTCTAATACTCTCTTATACTCTCTTATAATCTCTTATATTTTCTAATACTTCTATCAAATGACTTCTCGATCTGATTATGAAGAGCAACACATATCTCCTACCGATCCAGAAATAAGTCCTCCTACAATAACTACTACTCCTACCGGTGTTAATCCTGAATCTGATAGCGACGAATCTACACCAAGAGCTCCTAAAAGGCCGAGATCCGATGTGTAGAATTTTTTTGAGAAGATAGACGTCACCAAGGATGAACACAGTAGGATCATCACCCAGAAGGCTAAATGTGCGTTGTGCGGCCAGACTTTCCAAGCTCATCATAAGAGCGGCACCAACAGCCTCAAACGCCATATAGAAAAACACAACAAAGGCCAGAATCCTCAAGGTGATATCCGACAATCTATGATTTCTCAATCCTCCTCTTCTAGTAGTCTCGGTAGTTGGAATTATGACGCTGCCCGAGCCAGGAAATGCGTAATCAAGTTTATCGTTATTAAAAATCTTTCTTTTAAATTAGTAGAAGATGATGAATTTGAAGATTTGTTTAGATATGACATTTACAAAATTTTCTCGTCAAACCTGTCAATGTGATATTTTAAAATATTAGCAGGAGGAAAAAGGAAAAATAATTTCTTATTTTAAAAATTTAAACTGTAAATTTTCTTTAAATTCTGATATTTGGACATTTAGAGTGCAAACTGGTTATTTATGTATCACAACACACTTGATTGATGAAAAATTGACAAATGTTTAAAAGAGTTGTTTCTTTTATTATAATTGAAGAGTCACATACTAGTATTAATATTGCAAATTTAATAATTGAAGAACTTATAAAACTAGAAATTGATCAAAGAATATTTTCTCTTTCACTAGATAATACAAGTAATAACAATGTGTTAGACCCTAGAGGGGGGGTGATTAGGGTCTTATGCTAATCTAATCCGATTTTATACCAATAAAAACTAATTAACAAGTTATCCTAGCAAGTATGAAATATAACAACTATATAAGCTAGGATAAGCAATATGAACAATGAGATATATCCTATATGATGAATATATATATATGCAAGGATATATAAACTAACACAAGATGATATATCCTATCAAAGAGATATACAATATGATATATATTTATGCAAGGATATAAAACTAACACAAGGGGTAAACAATATGAACTAAATAATGGATCATATAAATAATGAGCTATGGACAATGGTGATATAAGATATGAACATAAATATAAATGAACGCCAAAGCACACTCAAACACACTATATGATCACGGAGTTTGGACCTTCCGTCATACGTCTTCGCTCCCCACTCCCGGGGAGAAATCCACTATCACAACCGGGTTTTCTACGTTCACCCGAATAACGTTTACACCTCACAGTGTCGGTTTTCAACGCTCACCGAAAACTTTAACAAATCACGCACTCTTGCAATCCCACTCTAGTCTACTACGAAACGACCTCTCAAAGTGTTGAACGCTAGAACGTTGTTTGCGTCCAAATAGTTGGTTTTGTCATGAAATTCATTAATATCTTCCAGTCGATTTACTAATATAATTCAAAAAGAAATAGCGCTTTTTATAAGACTCTTTTACACAAAAAAGGAAAATACAACTGCTTGGAAACAAACGGCAGGATCGTTGTTGATCGCTGCTTCGTGGGATCTTGCCTGTGGCCGGGAGCGCTTTTGAACTCGTGGACGCACCCAATCACGGATCTGATTGAAGTCGTGAGGGGTTTGATGATTCTTCCTTCGTTTATCGACAGTGAGAATTTGAAAGCGATATCTTATCAAAGTAAGATAGTGCGTTTTTCTTGAAATCAAGTCAAAGCCGAATATCAAGGACATGGCCGAAGCTCGCAGAACTCTGGCTCTGTCTGCGTTGAAGTGCTCCAAATGATGCACCCTCTTCCAAAAATGCGCTTCGGGGTATTTATAAGCCCCTAAGGAACAGTTGGCGGAAAACAGCTCGCTGTAGATAACATTTTGCCTGTCTCGGCCTGCCGAGACAGTGTGTTGCTGTCCTCGCGGGGCGGAGACAGTGTTGCTGTTCTGGCCCGCGAGAGCAGTAAACACTGGTCCTCGGAAAGGAATATTCCTGGCAGTTTTCGCTGTAATGCTCCTTGGCTCAGACTTTACAGAATGCGTCCGCCACGTTATTTTTGGCAGTTATCAAACGGTGATTCTCGCGCCGACGACGTTTTCCGACGTTCTTGAAAGCAGTTAGTGGTCACAGGTGGTTGGCGGTTATGGCAAAGTAAATTTTGGACCCTCTGAGAGTTGTCTGACGTGCGAGACAGTAAATTCTCTGTCTGGCGCACGGGCGAGACAGTAAAGACTGTCTTGCACCGGGAGCAGACAGGTGAAGACTGTGCTCGCATGGGTGAGAGCAGTAAAGTTTGTCCTGCGGCTCGCGAGACAGTAAAGACTGTCTCGCATGCGAGACAGTCTATACTTGTGTTCTTTTTGACATTTTGGATGACTTCCTTTTGAGCTGTGTTTAGATATTTCTCAGTATTTTTTGACGCCTACAGATACCCCCTCCAAAGTATTCCAGACTCATTTTTTGTATAGAGGAGTCTGGGATACTTTGGATAAGATAGGTCTTACTTATGGTGGTTTCAACACTTGATCTCTTTGTCTCTCAGTCTATTCAGTGCTTTGTAGAATAGCTAAGATTCTTTCGGCATGGCGTTCATCGCTTGACCGTTGTCGGGATCTTGAATTGAAGCTGGAATTTGTACTTGTGAGTTCAGCTTTTGTCATCAAATTGATACCGCATTGTTAATCACTGTATCAGTCTTCATAGGAACACAGTTTATACTTATGTATTTTTGGAGTTCTCGGGAAATAGTTTAACCTCGTATACCCGTTGGGAGGTAGCCAAGTTATTCTTAAGAATATTTTAAGAGATATTCTCCAGAAACTTCCTGTTGGGGGTAGGGAAACAGTTTAGACTCGTGTACCTATTGGAGCATTTTGGTCTCTTTTTTGTTGGTAGAGGTGAACCCGATGATGGAGAGGAAGAATTTTATATTCTATCTCCTGATCTCTTGTTTGTTGGTAGAGATGAACCCGGAATCGGAGAGGAAGAATTTTATATTCTATCTCCTAGTCTCTTGTTTGTTGGTAGAGATGAACCCTGATGATGGAGATGAAGAATTTTATATTCTATCTCCTGGTCTCTTGTTTGTTGGTAGAGATGAACCCGATGATCGGAGAGGAATAATTTTATATTCTACCTCCTGGTCTCTTGTTTGTTGGTAGGGATAAACCCAGAATCGGAGAGGAAGAATTTTATATTCTATCTCCTGGTGCAAAGGAAACTCGAAGTGGGATCTCCACTTAGAGAATCTGGATTGGTTTGAATAATTAAAGGTTTGATCGTTCAATTTGTGGACCTCTCGTTCATGGAACGAATCGAGAGGGGATTTTGGTTTTGGTCCTACCTGTTTAAAGGTTTGACCAAGATGGGAATTTGAGACGATCCTAACTGTTTAAAGGTTTGATCGTTCAATTTGTGGACCTCTCGTTCATGGAACGAATCGAGAGGGGATTTTGGTTTTGGTCCTAACTGTTTAAAGGTTTGACCATGTGGGAATTTGATACGATCCTAACTGTTTAAAGGTTTGATCGTTCAATTTGTGGACCTCTCGTTCATGGAACGAATCGAGAGGGGATTTTGGCTTTGGTCCTAACTGTTTAAAGGTTTGACCAAATGAGAGTTTGAGAAGGAAGACTGATCCAACGAAGTGATCGAATCTCATCTCAACATAGGAGTATTCAGAAATCACCGTGGGGATGTAGTGTTTATCACTTTGTTTGTAATGATTGGGTTATCCCTAAGAAAATTATATATAACATTCTTTTGGGAACTTCCGTTACACGAACCATCCACCCCTAGCTTTTCTTACGAAGCTGGGTTTATCATCATGTTTAGCTGTATGATCGGGTTATCCTTAAAAGTACCATGCATGGCATTCTCCAGGAACTTCCCGTGAAAGAAAGGAAATAGTTTAAACTCATATACCTGTTGGAGTATCGAGGAGCAGTTTATACTCGTATACTCTTCGGAGTGAGATGGAGAAGCAGTTTATACTCGTATACTCATCGGAGTCTGAGGAAACAGTTTATACTCGTGTATCCAATGGAGTTAGGGGTAAACAGTTTATACTCGTGTATCCCATGGAGTATTTTGGTCGTCTTTATTTGGCTTGTTTCGCCATTATGACGCCGGAGTCAATTAATGCTTGGATCTTATTTTTGAGTCCAAAGCAAATATTGGTGGGATGAAGAATCCTTCTGTGGTATGCACAGTAGTTTGGATCTGTAATCATCTTAGCACCCTCCTGATCTTTAATAGGCGGTAGCTCGATTTTATCATTCATCTTCAAAAGAATACTCCTTTTGGAACCTCGGATCGAGAGTCGCGTTCACAGCGATTGTAGATGTCGTCGGTTGGCTTTTCTCAGCTTTCTTTCTTTTAAGAAAGTGTTCAGCTTGTTCACCACGTAGTTTTAACTCTTTCCAAGTGGTGGATGGTACGACCCCCAGAGCTTCCAGGACATCGATAGAGAGGTTATTGTGACATGTTTGCAGGATGAACTCATCTGTAATAGGATCTCTGCAATTCATTGCTTTGCCACGGAAGCGCTTGACAAAATTATCGACTGACTCTCCGTCTTTTTGCTTCTCATCCAAAAGGGTTCCGATTGACACTTCGGTGTCATCATCGAAGAAGTTGCTGAGGAATAAACTTTCCATGTCATCCCAGCAATTGATGCTCCCAGGCTTGAGACGTCGGTACCAATCGAAGGTGGGCCCACGAAGGGTGCCAACGAATGACCGGACCATTAAAGCCTCGTTTCCAGAGATCATGCCCAAATGAGACTTGAAATAAATCAAGTGTTGAATAGGCGAGCTCTTCCCCTCAAACGGTGTGAAGTTAATCGCTGACTGGACTCAGGAGGTTGAGGTTATTGAGTTAGCAACTCTCTCATTTGTTGAATAGCTAACTTCATCTCTGTCTTCATCTCAGCTCTGATTTCTTCATGTTGCTTCGCTAGAGCTTCTTGAAGCATTTGAGAAAATTGATCAGAGGTGATCGTGAGTACTTCTCTGGTTTGTCCCGTGCTATACATTGTATCATCAGAAGCGATTGCAGAATAAGTATCCGAGAATTCATCCTCCGAGGATATTCCTTCTTGCATTCTTTTGTAATCTCTGCGTCTGATGGCTCCTAATTGGAGTCGAGACATCCTTTGAGCAATTCTTGGATTGACTTTTCCTTTCGGGGAAAAGTCGGGATTTGAGTCACTTGAATGCTGTTTAGACTTTCTTCTATCAGCTACGTTGATGGTGACTTCAGGGAATTCATCATCTTGGGCAGCTGATTTTCTTTTGCGGAAATGTCTCGGTCTCGGCTTAGGCTTCGATAATGCAGAGACTCTTCGTGGGATGGCTTCTCGTTTGAAACAGTCACATTCTGATAATGCTGCTTTAACGAGTCGTGCACAGGAACAATGAAAGTTTATTTCTTGAATAACTCTCTTTCGAAAATTATTCACAACCCCAACTTGATAATACGATTCATCGGTATGATTGCCAAAAAATCGTATCGTCTGTTGGCATGACCTCCCAGGTATAACGATATCATTTGATGAATGTGTCTTCTTCTGGGGGTGTGAAACCTTGTTGGCATTCTCAGAACAATTTATTTCTGTCTTTGAGCGATCCAAGGTTATGTCGGGAGTCGCACGTTTAAAACTACCCCCTTGCGGGTATGGAGTCTTAACGGGCTCCGAATGCTGATTTTGCATAAGTCCAGACTTTGGAATCCAAACTTGGCAGAGTTTCAGTGGTTCTTTGGCCACCGTTTCCTTCTTCCTTTCTCATCTTTGTTGTAAGAGAGGATGGGCATGAGCAGCGTTTGTACGACGTTTTTGTATACGTTCTTTGAGGGTCGAACGAACCCTTTTGACAATAGTCCATTCCTCTGTCGTGAGTTTAGTAGAGACATGAGTGATTAGTCATTGAGACAACTGAACCACTCGATGCCTCCTCGACTCTAAGTCTGCATGATAACGAATTCTGTCGGTTTGTTCCAAGGCCTTAGCCATTTGGCGAGCGCGGCGTTGGCGTTGTCTCTGACGAGCTCTTTTCGTCAATGCCGGCGGGCTTTGAGTTAATGACTCCTTAATTGGAGAAGAGTCATTATGAGCAGAGAGGTTGCGAGTAAAATCCTCAGCAACAATCAAGCGAGAGTCTTCATCTGTAGTGTTTGACAACTTCAACAAAGATGAAATCTTCCTGCATTTGCGAGGCGAGGAATACTTTACAGATGAGGATGACAAATACTCCTCAAACTTCGCTTGGTCGAATTCGTACTCGACCGTTGATTCAACCGGGATCTTGATGATTGGTTGCGACACGACGATCTCGGCAGCGAGACCGTTGGCTCCCACTGTGGTCGCTAGCTTGTTTGCGTCAAAAGTTGGTTTTGTCATGGAATTCATTATATCTTTGGTCGATTACAATAAATTCAAAAGAAATAGCCTTTTTATAAGACTCCTTTTACATAACAAAAGGAAAAATTACAACTCTTGAGAAACAAACGCAGGATCGTTGTTTGGATCGCTGCTTGCGTGGGATCTTTGCCTGTGTCGGGAGCGCTTTGACTCGTGGACCACCAAATCACGGATTCTGATTGAATCGTGAGGGGTTTGATGATTCTTCCTTCGTTTATCGAAGTGAGAATTTGAAACGATATCTTATCAAGGTCTTATGCTAATCTAATCCGATTAAATGCCAATTAAAAATAATTAACAACTATATTCTTGCAAGATAGGTATACAATCTATTATGGGCAAGAATATGCAATATACACAAAGTGATATATCCTATATGATGAAATATATATGCAAGGATATATAAACTAATACAAGGGGTAAACAATCTAAACAAGATAGTGGATGATATAGATAATGAGCTAATGACAATGGCGATATAAGATATGAACATAAAAATGAATGAACGCCAAAGCACACTCAAACATGCAATATGATCACGGAGTTCGGACCTTCCGTCCTACGTCTCCGCTCCCCACTCCCGGGGAGAAATCCACTATCACAACCGGGTTTTCTACGTTCACCCGAATAACGTTTACACCACACAATACGGTTTTCTAGTTTACCGAAAACTCTACAACTAACACACTCTTGTAATCCCACTCTACACCCTCTCAAGTGTTGAACTAGACGTGTCTCCCTCAAGTGCTCGGTTACAGCCTCTCCCTAGGTTCATTAACCGACGCCACTCCTCTTGGGACGATCCCCGACTCTCTCGCCACACACTTCTCTCGGTATACAAGTGTATTACAAAGTGAATCTCACAATAAGGCTCAATACAATAAATGTTTGTTCTCTACTATGGATGAGAACACAATGAAAGCTCACACTCAATTATTACAACTCTCACCAACCCAAAATATATTATGAATGTAAATACAATAAGCTCAAGTGGGTGTGTGTAATAATGAGATAAAATCAAATCTAACTCAATTAGCAAACTAGCAATAATAAGAATATGAAAATCAACAATAAGATTGCTAGAGAAAAGAGTTAGAAAACTCCTCAATAGATCAAGAGGTAGAAGGAGAATAGTTGGATGCCCAAACACCAATAGATGATCTCCTCAAGCTCTTGTGAAATTAATTTCTCAAACTCAAACTTCCAAATGCTTAAAAGTTTCTTAAACACACTTATAAAAACCCTTAAACAAACTTGTAAAACTCTTTTTAAAACTCTCTTAAACATCCATGAGAAACAATGAAAGTTGAGGGCTTTTTATAGCCTCTTAAACCAGCCACAAACCCCCAAAAACCGAAAATATCAAAAACTAGCCGTTACTAGCCGTTATAGGCTGAAAAGACCAAAATACCCCAAAATCCAGCATTCTGGAAATTTGCGTATTTATCTTTTTAAAATCAATTAAAAATAGTAAATGAGATCCAAAAAATATGAAATTTTGTGGGAAAATTATAGACATGTAGAATAACATGTTAGAGAAAGAATTTCTGAAAAATAATTTCCCAGTTGAGAGAAATAAATGTTTGAACACAGATTTACAGTTTCTGAAAAACTGCTGACATACACGATTTTGTAAAATCAATTGGGCATAGTAAATCAACTCCAAAAATAGTAAAATTTTAAGGAAAGTTTCTAAACATGTAGATAAACATGTCAAAGAAAGAATTTCTTGAATACCACTTTCCATTTATGAAAACTCATCTGTTTTGTAAAACATGCACGAACATGTGCACGAACAAAAACATGATTTTGTAAATTCCATTAAACATAACAAATCAATTCCAAACTTGATGAAACTTTGTGAAATGTTTATAAACATGAAAATAAACATGTTAGAAAAAGAATTTCTCAAATTGAATTTTTATTTGTGAAAACTCATGTATTTTGCAAGTGTGTCCAAAGCATAAAAACTTAAAACCATGCATGTATATATATAACTATATATATACATAGAAACCAAATACGTGTGTGTATATGATGTTGAGCTTAAGGTACTTAACATACATAATATAAAATCTAAACTAGATTACCCAAGCTTGATCTTGATCTTCATTGTAGCTCAACTTGGTACACATGCAGATGAAGCTTGAACTTGATCTTTAACTTTGAATTGCAAGGCTTCAACCTGACATTCCACTAACCTCCATTTGATATGATCATTATGGTGCAATCCATCCATCCTCCAACTCGTTGTTTGTCTATAATAAATAAAAATATACCAACACTAGACAAACAACATTAGTGGTAAATTGTTTGTTAAACATCATCAAAACAAAGAGGCCAACACAATGTAGTTGTTGATTTTGTCAAAACAACTCTGTCATTACCATATCATGGTAAACTTTTTCATATTAGATGTATCTGTCATATTTTATATTTAATTATTCAAAGTGTATTTTCTGAAATTAAACTCATGATAGAAAATGTTAGAACAATTGCTAATATGCATAATGCTTCTGAAATAAAAATTAAAAGATAGAAACAATGTTGTAAAAGAAAAATTATAAGCCTAGACTAATTCCAAAAGATGTTGACTATAGATAGAATTTTACCTATGCAATGTTAAGTATAGCAATAGAATATAAAGAAATTATAAATGATTTTATAAATTTTTATGCTTCTAGTTCTAGCTCTAGTAGTACTTATGGAATAACTGAAGATGAATGGACAATTATATGTAATTTAAATGAGATGTTACAAGTCTTTTATGATGCTACAATGTTATTATATAGCTGTTATTATCCAACAATTGTAGCTGAATATTTATCTGAACTTGGTGGATCTGGACTTGGATCAGCATTAGAGGTTTCTAAAATAGATGAATATTTATCTGCTTCCTTAGTTAAATGTCAAGAAAATGTTGTAGATATTTTATAATGGTGGAGAGTATATGGATCAGTTTCATATCATATACTTTCCACCATGGTTCGTGACTTACTAATAGTGTAGGTTTCGACGGTAGTTTCGGAATCCTCCTTCAGCACAGCAGGACGTTTGATCGACGACCACAGGACATGCTTAGATCCGTATACTTTACAAACGGTGATGTGCTTACAAGATTGGTGGAGGTATGAGAAGCGAGCGCAAGGCATCAATCGGATGGCTGGAATTGCAGATAAATTTGAAGAGTTGGGACTGGCAGATAGGTATAAAGATTAGATAATATTCATTAAATTATAATATTTATTTCTTAGCTTTAATTTTATAATGAAATATTTAGAAAAAAGTTACAGTGATATAGGTGAGTAGGTACCAACCTAGTTGGGATGTACTCATCTATTGTGATACGACGAATTCTGAAATAAATTTATACTTGTAAAAGATTTATTAATTATTAATAAAGAAGTTATTTTTTATCATCTTTTATTTTTATAATTTTTTGTACTTATAATTTATATCATTTCAAGTTATTAAAAAAAATTTATGTCATTTTTTGTAATTTTTATGTATATTTTATGATTTATTGGGATTTTTAAAAATTTTAAAAAATTAAAAAACCAAAAAAACCGAGCCGGCCCGGCCCAGATGGATAGCCCTACGTAGGGGTGTTAGTCAAGTAGAACTCAAAATTAGAACTGGGATAAATTGTGGGATAATATTTTATAGTGTTAGTCCATTAGAACTAGAACTAGAATAAAATTATACAGTGTTAGTCAACAAGAACATGATAAAAAGTAGAACTGAGATAATTGTAAAAATTTATCCCACTTTTGTTAAATTTATATAGAAAAGAGAGAGTTTTAGTCTCTCAAATTGCCCCAAGTTTTAAGCTAGAACTACATGATAAAAAACTAGAACTTTATTATTTACTTTTTTATTTTTCGTATTTCATTTCTCCGTCATCTTCAAACCACACCATAAAATTAGATCACATCTCTTCTTATCATTCCCTTCTATTTAATGTTATTTTTTATCTTTTATTAAATATTTGAATTGTATAATTAATTTAAATTTAAAAATTACAAAATTCATATTTTATTAAAAATTAATTAAAATTAAGAGACGATGGAATGATGTATGGTAGATCAAAAAAGAAAGAGAAAAAAAAGGAAAAACAACTAATTTTTAAATTTATATTACAATAATAATTCCAAAAAAATCAAAAAGTTAATCTAATAGTCTATCTAATAGTTGTTCAAGATTAATTACCACTAAAATAATAATAATGATAATAATAATAAGTTTTAAAATGTATAATAGTAGTATGATCATCAAAATACATGACTTATATGCTTATTGATTTCTAAAAATTATCCTTAATTATACTAACAATTGTCCCACTAAAATATCATGTTTTAAAATATCACTCTCAATTATCCCATTAAAATATCCCACATTAAAAAGTTACCCCATAATAAAAATTGTCTCACTTCTATCAAAAATGTTCTAGCTGAGACTAACACCCCCGGTAGTGAATACTTTTATTATCAAATTAAATCTAAATTAAATACTCCAACAATTAAATTACATGTACAAAGCACAAAAAAACAGTCACATGCAACTCTGGATCTGGCGCTCATAACAAATCACGTGCCATCAAACCAGAGCCAGGGACTCATTTTGGGGCACAAAGCAAAAAGATCAAATGATAGGTGTGCATGATAAAGGTGAAGGCGAGCTATAGTGGTGGAGTTTATCTTGGTTCTTACTCCATGTGGAGATTTTTAGGATACTCGGCTCTCACCCGAGAGACCCGGGTTCAAGTCCCGGCAACGGAAATTTACCGTAATCTTTTTTTTGGGCTTTCCCCAAGCCCAATTGTGCACTAGATAGGCCCATCAACTCGATTTCGTTTACAAATGCAAGGCCCACCGTCCTGACTAGAAACTAAAACTAGTGCAGAATCTTTTTGTGTGTGCTCGGGCGGAGAATGTGTGATGTGCACGTGCCCCGAAATTGATTGGCCAAAAAAATAAAAATAAAACAAGAATGGTGGAGAGTATATGGATCAGTTTCATATCATATACTTTCCACCATGGTTCGTGACTTACTAATAGTGTAGGTTTCGACGGTAGTTTCGGAATCCTCCTTCAGCACAGCAGGACGTTTGATCGACGACCACAGGACATGCTTAGATCCGTATACTTTACAAACGGTGATGTGCTTACAAGATTGGTGGAGGTATGAGAAGCGAGCGCAAGGCATCAATCGGATGGCTGGAATTGCAGATAAATTTGAAGAGTTGGGACTGGCAGATAGGTATAAAGATTAGATAATATTCATTAAATTATAATATTTATTTCTTAGCTTTAATTTTATAATGAAATATTTAGAAAAAAGTTACAGTGATATAGGTGAGTAGGTACCAACCTAGTTGGGATGTACTCATCTATTGTGATACGACGAATTCTGAAATAAATTTATACTTGTAAAAGATTTATTAATTATTAATAAAGAAGTTATTTTTTATCATCTTTTATTTTTATAATTTTTTGTACTTATAATTTATATCATTTCAAGTTATTAAAAAAAATTTATGTCATTTTTTGTAATTTTTATGTATATTTTATGATTTATTGGGATTTTTAAAAATTTTAAAAAATTAAAAAACCAAAAAAACCGAGCCGGCCCGGCCCAGATGGATAGCCCTACGTAGGGGTGTTAGTCAAGTAGAACTCAAAATTAGAACTGGGATAAATTGTGGGATAATATTTTATAGTGTTAGTCCATTAGAACTAGAACTAGAATAAAATTATACAGTGTTAGTCAACAAGAACATGATAAAAAGTAGAACTGAGATAATTGTAAAAATTTATCCCACTTTTGTTAAATTTATATAGAAAAGAGAGAGTTTTAGTCTCTCAAATTGCCCCAAGTTTTAAGCTAGAACTACATGATAAAAAACTAGAACTTTATTATTTACTTTTTTATTTTTCGTATTTCATTTCTCCGTCATCTTCAAACCACACCATAAAATTAGATCACATCTCTTCTTATCATTCCCTTCTATTTAATGTTATTTTTTATCTTTTATTAAATATTTGAATTGTATAATTAATTTAAATTTAAAAATTACAAAATTCATATTTTATTAAAAATTAATTAAAATTAAGAGACGATGGAATGATGTATGGTAGATCAAAAAAGAAAGAGAAAAAAAAGGAAAAACAACTAATTTTTAAATTTATATTACAATAATAATTCCAAAAAAATCAAAAAGTTAATCTAATAGTCTATCTAATAGTTGTTCAAGATTAATTACCACTAAAATAATAATAATGATAATAATAATAAGTTTTAAAATGTATAATAGTAGTATGATCATCAAAATACATGACTTATATGCTTATTGATTTCTAAAAATTATCCTTAATTATACTAACAATTGTCCCACTAAAATATCATGTTTTAAAATATCACTCTCAATTATCCCATTAAAATATCCCACATTAAAAAGTTACCCCATAATAAAAATTGTCTCACTTCTATCAAAAATGTTCTAGCTGAGACTAACACCCCCGGTAGTGAATACTTTTATTATCAAATTAAATCTAAATTAAATACTCCAACAATTAAATTACATGTACAAAGCACAAAAAAACAGTCACATGCAACTCTGGATCTGGCGCTCATAACAAATCACGTGCCATCAAACCAGAGCCAGGGACTCATTTTGGGGCACAAAGCAAAAAGATCAAATGATAGGTGTGCATGATAAAGGTGAAGGCGAGCTATAGTGGTGGAGTTTATCTTGGTTCTTACTCCATGTGGAGATTTTTAGGATACTCGGCTCTCACCCGAGAGACCCGGGTTCAAGTCCCGGCAACGGAAATTTACCGTAATCTTTTTTTTGGGCTTTCCCCAAGCCCAATTGTGCACTAGATAGGCCCATCAACTCGATTTCGTTTACAAATGCAAGGCCCACCGTCCTGACTAGAAACTAAAACTAGTGCAGAATCTTTTTGTGTGTGCTCGGGCGGAGAATGTGTGATGTGCACGTGCCCCGAAATTGATTGGCCAAAAAAATAAAAATAAAACAAGGATTGCAGATTTTTAGGATTCACTCCATCGAGGATCCAAGACCACATTTTGAGAGGTTGTGGTGATGTTTCTTTAGGTGAGCATTTTACTTCTGTCTGGGCCTTTCTTCAAGCCAAGTTACCTGAGGTTGACATTCTTCAAATCACTACTAAAGGGTTTGTCCCTCCAAAACCAATGTATTACTTAGCAGACATCTTTTTGGGTGGCGTTTGTAGAGATCTACCGACGGAATTTGACCTATCAGAGAGGAAGATTGCGATTGTTGGGTGCCTGCGGGCAAAGCACGTCCCGGATTTCTTGTTGGTCACGCCTACTGAGGGATTGTGACAGTGTATGACTCTGGGGGAGTACCTGGCCATCCTCAGATACAGGTTGTTGGTTCCTTTATTCGTGGAGGGGACAATGTGCAGCTTGTGTTGATCCTCACTGGGGTGTCTCTGTTGGTGGAGTTTGATAATTGAGTGTTCACGATTGGGCGTGCAGCGGATAGGGCGACAGAGGTAAAGGTGGGCAAACATGATCAAGCTTGCAAGGACAACCACCACAGTTTCATCCCGTTCGCGTTCGATACAACATGATCAAGCTTGCAAGGACAACCACCACAGTTTCATCCCGTTCGCGTTCGATACGTTTGGTTACCTTGCAGCTACAACCACCACAGTTTCATCCCGTTCGCGTTCGATACGTTTGGTTACCTTGCAGCTGATGCGGTGGAGTTTCTCAAGAGGGTACAAAAATCCATGAATATGAATGTGGCGACAACATGGTCAGCTGAGTACGTGTTTCGTAGGTTGAGTTTTGTAATTCAGAAAGGATTAGTGGCGCACCTTGTTGCCCGCTTGTCATCATCACATGTGTAATATTTTGTAAATGTTACAAAGATAAAAGAAATAGTAAACAAGGAATAAAAATACCATATTTAGTTCATTTCCTGCTACAAAGCTATTATTTTGTGATTTCCTTCATTTTATGTTTAACATGATAACTATTTTGCCGTATAATTCATATTTAATTGGAGGAAATCACAAAGAGGGAGGCCATACAGCTGAGGAGTTGTCACTAAATATAACATGATTGTAACAAAAAGAATTGGAATTTCAATCAAATAAACAAAGATTGCAGATTTCTTACGAAATTAAACTCTACAATGTTATTTCTATTTGTACGTATCCCCAGCACCAAATAATACACACCAAAATGTGCCATAAGTTGCATCGCATACAAACAAACAAACAAAACTGTACAAAAATAATATTTTAAACCCATCACCCATTATTAAATGATTCACGCCAACTGTACATTGAAAAATTAAAGCTACCTCACATAATTTTCATTTACTACCTAAAATTTCAAAAATTCTAATCCAGACAAAAATACTGTCCAAATTCATCTACCACGTCCATGTTCACACTATGAACACCTTCATCGTTAAAATAGCAAGCCAAGCTGTCACCTTTCCTAATTCTGCGATGATCACTGTAAACATCCTAAAACAAATCTAAAACCGTTGGTATTATGCATTGGAGTAATCCAACGGTTAGTATTCGATTATGTATAGTCAGGGCAATTTCGTTATTTTTCTTGATTAAGAGGCCTAATCTAGAATGGAATCTTGGTTTACGTTCCTCACGAATTAAAGATTCGGCTGCCAGCAAAATGTTAAGGGGATCTTTTGAGCGACGTTACCAAAATACCCTCGTTCCATTTGTCCAAAGTATTCTCTTTAAAGTTTAAAAGGTTCTCACCTTTCAATCCTCTCTCTGATTCCGATCTAATAAAAAGATCACGAAGGATCCGAGAGGTACGGAAACAAAATCCTCATGTTGTTTTCTTTGGTTAATTTGAATATTGGGTTTTCAATTTTATTAGATTGATCTCTTCTAGATATTTTCCCTTTGAATTTTGATGTTTTTAGGGCAAAGCTTGAACCTTTCGCGGATTTTTAGGATTCCCCACTAAAAAAAAATTGTATTTTAAAGACGGATTGAGATTTTTATGCACTCCTAATTTAGAAATTTCTAATAAAAAAGGTAGTCTCGGTTGAATGTGCAATGGATAATTGTGAATAAGAAAAAACAAAGAGGGCAGGCCGTCCAATAATTGGAATAAGGATTCGGAGAGTAGCTTTTGAGCTCCTCATGAGTTAGTGAACTTATTGTTATTTGTTCCATGGAAATATCTCTATTTTAGGTCCAAAGCCGCTGTGTATTACTTCCCTTTAGAATTATCTTTGTTCCTTTGCCGTAGATAAGTTAACCAGATTGTGAATAATCAACTAGTTTGTGAGGTTTTGGTTTCAATTAACCAGCTTGTAGAAAAATGGCGAAACCCTGTAAACTGCTAAATCTTATATACTGCAAAATTGCGGAGGAACTGCTTTTCTGAAGACGCGGCTTTGAAAGTTGTGCAATGACATTATCTGTATATTATGTTGCTTAATCAAAGCGTGTACATTAGAACATTGAAGCAGATGGTAGAATATGTATGTATATTGCATAGGATAATTTAATCAATAAAAGACCGAAAAAGAGCAAAAGTATAAGACATAAGACAGAATATATTTGAAGAGCTTATAAGTCATTGTGCTGAAATGATGGAAGACATATTACATTTATGAATGCTGTAGTGTTTGTAATATGTGCTTGCTAATTGAATTTATCATCAGCATACTATGGTGCTGACCTTGCACTAACTTTGCTAAAAGAAGAGGAGCAACATTCGTGTTTTTCAATTTATAGCACTACTTTAATGTGCAATGCTTTCTCTATGTTATATTTTCGTTTTTTTTTGAGTGTGGATTATATAATAGTTATCTCTGTAGCTTTGTCTTTTCCTTATCTTTGTCAAGATAATCTTATGAATTTTCTTTTACATTTGTCATTTGCAGAGGTATTGATTGTGCTGGTGTAATGGCTTTAAAACCCCTACAGTTTGCTCTTTTTGTTTCATTCTTTGGTGCATTGGCCTTTATATTCGGTATAATTGCTGAAAATAAAAAGGTATTTTCATCTTTTGCACTTAATTTTTGTCGGTGTGCAATGAAGACTCACTGTTATAGTTGTTAGTTTCTTTGTTCTAGAGCATGCGTCCAACTTTAAAAATTGCTAATTATCTTCTTTTATATATTTTAATTCATTTTAGATTTTTTAAGCTACTGATAGTAAAGTGTTGAAACTGTTGATATCAATACCTAAAGTGAGGGATGTTAATATTTCTTTTTTGAGGGAAAATAGGACCTTAGCCTCCATTTTATAAAAATGAAAGAGCAGAATATAGAATTATATCCATTATATAACAGTTTGATACCGAGAGGTCTACGAGAACAACAAAGTTACACTTTCCTCTAGGGGGTGCAGGCAGCTCAGGTATGATACTTACCTATCCCTATATGCTTACCAATCACGAATATGGATATGAATATGTCAAGTAAAATTCATTTCCATATCCGCCAATATTGAATACTGATACGGGTCAAATAATGTGGATATGCAACAGATATGACAAAAACAGGACATTTTGAAAAATATATAGGTAATGTGATACCGGATGCAAATATTTAGTATCCATATTCATATCCTGTCGAATACAGATACAGTACAGTTTTTAGGCCACCCCTACTTCCGTCCTAAAGTGTGGGCCAGAATTCTCCAAGAGATATTGTGACTTTGAAACTTGATTTTGTTTCATGTATTTACATTCCTGTCAAGCTTTTCTTCGATCGCTTTATAGTGATTTAGTCACCATTTTATAACTGGATTCTAATGTTCTAGTAAATATATCCCAATTTACAAATTTCTTTCCTTTTTTATCTTTATTCTTGGTGCTTGGTATATAGCCTGCAGAAGGAAAATCAATTAAAATTGAAGGGAAAGGTGTTATCATCTGCAAGTATCCAAATGATGCAACAGTTGCACTTGGAAGCCTATCTGTTGTTGCACTTCTTATAGCCGCCTTTCTTGGCGTGGTTGCTGTGTTTTTCCCCTACAAAGGCCAATCTGTTCCAAAAGAAGCTTTGTTCCGCAGTACGACATTGACTGTTTTCTTTAGTATTGCAGGGTAAGTTGTTTTCATCTTCCTGCTCTGGCTGATGGTAAGAGAAGTAGTTAGCTGATCTCTACTTTCTATTAATTTAAGCCAAGTTTTCATTATATGAATTCCTCTCTTCGTAGATGTTAGCATTCAGCTAGTAAATAATCTTTAACTTGTTTGTATTACCATTTCATCGTGGTACATTTCTAGAAGTTAGCATTCAGCTAGTAAATAATCTTTAACTTGTTTGTATTACCATTTCATCGTGGTACATTTCTAGAATTCCCTTGATTATTCGTTAGCAATCTTTAACTTGTTTGTATTACCATTTCATCGTGGTACATTTCTAGAATTCCCTTGATTATTCGTTAGCCTAAGAACAACACTTTATTCTGTTCTGTCACCATACTTGCCGTAGGTTTGTATTTTGCTACTTACTATTGTATTCCATATGCTGCTTAGCCCGATGTTTCCTCCAATATTCATGTATAATTGGTTATCCTCCACGATATTTACATTTGTTCACTACTTTCTACTAGTTTCTAACAATAGAAAATTTTCAAATTTTATTGCCTATATTCAGCTCTACTAGTATCCCAACAACAACAATATTACTATATGATAGAAAACTGCTTAAATACTGGTAACCATAAAAAGATTCTACCCTTTTTATTTATTGTTATTATAAACGTCAGGACAACTATACCTTCTCTTCTCCCTCCCTACCTCCTTACAACATCAAATTAAATGAGAATTGCATCTCTCTAACATGTTACTTCTCATACATATTTTGAAATCAGCTTTGTTCTTATTGTTGGTCGTATTCATACTATTCTCATGCTCCCTCTGAAACCAGAGTTGTGACGGTGTTAGCTGAGGCAATGATGCTATGGGCAACGATCACTGAAGGTCTTCACCGCACCCATAACATCCACCATAATCCTGATGCTGAGTGTGCTACTGCCAAGACTGGTCTCTTTGGTGGTGCTGCTTTCCTAGCTCTTGACGCAGCCCTATTCTGGCTCGTCTGCCAGATGCTGACCGATAATGCTAGAGCCGATTATCTTGAGGATGAGGATCCTAAAGGTACTTATGGGCAAGTTCTCGCTACTGATTACGACGCAAATGGGGCTGGACATACTGCCTCTAGGGTTTGAGAAGAAACTGAAGTTCTGATATATACTCCAGGACATGGATTTATCCTTTTCTTAAGCTTATCTTATATATGTGAATATATCGATGCTATTACAAACATGCCGTCGCCAAAAATTTGGGATAAATTCTTTGTTATTGTTGTTGTTGTCGTCTTCCAAACATGAATTCCATGCTGATTTATCGCATAAGTTTATGGTTTGCATTAATGATTTCTTCTTCTATTGTTCTACTGTTATCTACATTCTCTTAGAAGTATGAAAACCACGTAAATTCGCGATGAAATCAACAAAGAAGGCATCAGTTGTGTAGTTGTATTTGACATGAATGACTGCTAGTAGTGTTTCATTTCAGATTTTTCGTACTGTGCACAGGTAACACCAAAGCGAATCTTTTACATTCGTCACTGTTAAATAATCCGCTCAAATTTCACAAGATAGGCACAAAAAATGGTATGATGCTTACCCTGCTTTTTACGACCCAGCATATTCCCCGTCTTCACAGTTGCTCACTGATACGTGCATTGTTGCTTTCCCTGAAGACAAAATCTTACAGCAATCCCTTCTTGGCGACTGCAACAACAAAATACCCAACATCATTCTCTAATCTCATACAAATTAACTAGGGTAAATTACATATACAGCCCCATATTATCATAGTGCAGTCATCTATACCCCCTAATATTTGATTAGCATTGTACCCCTCAACATGGGAAAAAAAAACATTGGTAGATGTATTAAGTGCTAATAAAATAGTCTAGTTTAGAATGTATATGCAAGTGTCAGATATTAGCGCTTACCTTATCCCACCGAAACGGGTCTGGTCTTTTAAAAACGACGACCGTCTTTATCGTCTCCGGGGATGCTTGCTTCCATCGGCAACCGGGAAACCTCCTCCCATGCAGCAAATGCCTGCTCACCGTCTGATTCGTAGCCCTGCTATACCTCACACTACTCACATAGTACGTAAAAGGTTTCTGGCAAGGATGCCGAGCCACAGGGCGGGTACTGAATGAGTACGCAAAATAGTTCGCCCCTCGATACCAGTTCACAAAAGTCCTTGCGGGGAGCTCGAGCTCGCGAGGCGAGAGGATGCCTCGGGTGATCTGGACGACGTAGCCCCAGGAGATGGAGATTGACCACTGGCGTCGATGGTCGTAGCAGAAGGATTGCTGCAGTATGCTGGCAGAGTCCTGGTTGATGGACTCGAAGAGGCGGCGGATAGAGTCAGGCCTGTTCGTGTCGGGGAAAATCGGGTTGATGGCGTCGACGTGGTGTAGGGAGATGAGGGGAGCGACCGGGTGGGCGGCGAGGAGGCCGAGAGGGTCGCCGTAGATGTCATACTGTAAAGAGAGTGTTCCGTTGATTAGTTTGATGGCTGGTATGGTTTGACATAACTCAGAGATGTATACTCACAGTAGCACTCATCACATTTCAATCAGTTGATGAGCCATTATCATCCAAATTGTCATTATCAAATTACCATATATAGTGAACCAATTGGGTAGGTGGAATTTACAATCGTCGTCTCTAACTAGGTGGTAATTAGAGAGCGTTCAATTACTGCAATCATTATTATACATTCCAAATTCGAGGGATTGTATTAGGCCAAATAGGATTCCGCTGTAGTGATAGTGGTTTTTAAAGAATAGTGGTTTTCAAAGTTATAGTGATTTTCAGGATAATAGTGGAATCCTATATGGTCTAATCTCATTTCTTAAATTTGGAATCCACGATAATGATTAGAGTATTCGGATACTCTTCAATTACCACATAACTGGAGGGGAGAGAATTGATAAGTGAAAAGTGCTATTGAATGCGTTCCCTAGATTTTGATCGCATACATGAAGATGAAGAACATTAAAAAGTAGGAGAGCACAAAGCAAATTTATTGACATCGATAATCAGAATTGTAACGTTGGATTTAATTTTTGAATGCAGAGCGAGGATGGCTGCAACTAAGGAACTTATGGCAAGTGCTTAAGTTCAGGATAAATCATAACCATCTGCTAAAATGACAGTTTGGTTAAAAATAGCGATCTCTTTGCCAATTTTTGATGGTGCAGAGCGATGGCTCCGCTACTTTTTCGACGACAATGCAGAGGATCAAAATCCGAAAACGCAACAAAGGTATCTCAACCTCACCTGATGAAACCCAGGGTGCTTCATCAACGGCACGCCAAGCTCAGCCATGCACGCATGTATCCGATCATCGCTCCCGTACAACCCTGCATACCTCCCCATACACCCGTCCTGCATCTTCTCCAACTCCACCGCCAACGCGTAGCTTATCGCAAACCCTCCCCCTCCATACGCCATGTTATACGAAAACAGCAAGTTCTGTATGTGGCTCTCCGACGAGCTCCCTACATAATAAAACCCTCTGTGATCAAGCCCCTTCAGCAGTCTCACCACATTATCGACAACGAACACAGTATCATCGTCCCCCATCACCAGCCATCTCACATTGCCCAGCCCCAGCCTCAGCGTCTCCGACACAATTCTCGATATTCGCAGCGCTGAACGGCTCCCGCGCTTGTGCTTGTACGGGAACCTCGAAGTGTTGGAAGAAACTCTGATATCTGGCAGGCTCTCGTTGCGATAGGTCCGAACGTTTCTGTCGAGCCAGACAATGCCACGCGTGGATTTCGGCCGCCACCATTGCTCGATGTACTCTTTTCGGGTGTCCCAAAACTTGGAGGTGGCCGCGATGCCGAAGACAATGTGGCTTACGTTGGTTTCTGCTTGATCTTCGACACGCACTTCTTCTTCTTCTTCTTCTTCTTCTTGTGTATTTGTTGTGGTTGCATTGTTGGTGATCTTGGTTACGGCGTTGGCGAATGCCGTAGGGTTTGAAGGGAGGGAGAAGGAGCAGTCGGCGTTGTGGTTGAGGTAGGCTAGGCGGAGTACACAATGAAGGAGAGGGAGACGAGGAAGAAGGTGAAGATTATGAGACCACGGATGCCCATTTTTGGGTATGTGTTTTTATTGGATTATTGTTTTTTCTTGGGCTCTTTTTTTTTTTTGGTGGGAGAGAGATTGGAGGGAGGCCGACGGAGGAGGAGGCGGGGGTTTAACTAGAAAGGAGGATCAATGGGGGACACATCAGAGGGGGTTTGAATGGGTGTTAAATGATAAGTTCCGTGAGAGATTTGGATCATATAAAATAAAATTCTCTAATTATGTGATGAGATCAAATTCATATGCAAAAATGCTACGAGTATTATCGGTGTACTGTGTGCATGTTAGAGAAAGGAAAAAGATTCTGAAAGAATGAAAGTTTGGGGAAGTACAAGTATTATACTTAAAAATTTTAGTTATGATAATGAAACAGATTATTTGCGGATTAATAACTTGAGAGTTTTACCCGTTTTAAGATAAAATATTGTAAATTTTGAATTTGTTAAAGATGATACCCAAAGTCTTCTTTCTCAGCCTCGTACGTAATTTTGAAGGATTTCCTCTAAATTTCTAAATGCGATTAAAATTGTCCTCAAGAAACATTCAACGTATATCTAGTTTAATCGTTTTCAACGTATAAATGCAAGGGAACATAGACTTGACCACATTCAAGAAGGTTTAATTCCTGTCAAAAACCAAGATCAGCACGCACACGACCCGGGCTCATTTTCGAAGAGATAATGCGGAAAAAGAATCGAATTGTTCTTTGACCTTTTCCGTCCTTAGCCAAAATGGACGATCTCTTTCTTTCCAGTAATCAGTCACGTTCAGCAATCTGTAGAAAAATCACAATACATGCTCCTCCAAATCTGGACAATATCCAAGCAACCCCTGCAACGGATCCTAACCGCAGTAAGAACCCTGGGAACTTCAGTACTAATGCCAAGGAGCAATATTCTACAAGGCTGAGAATTTGGCAGCATTTTGTTCTCTACCGACGTTAATTCAAGACCTGTAAAGGATAAACAAGTTCGCAAATTCTTTCATCCCTGTTAATAATAGAGAATCACTTTAATTAAGAAAAACAGAAGCCATCACGCTCAACTTCAGTCTATTATATTCTTCTGCTGTAAACTGAAGTTACCAAGTATATACAAACAACGTACAACTGAGGAGCATCAAACTTAACTACAAATATATGTCAGATGATACAAGTAGTAGTTGAATTACTACAAATATTTCCAAAATTGCAGGCTTCTTCACAAAGAGATCATATTGCATTGAAAAAATTCTAAACTGAAAAGAGGTAATATCTAACACCGATGTGGCCGTGAAATAGAAAATTAACAATACCACCTGCACCTATCATCTGAATTCCCTCCAAAACTTCACCGAGAAGCTGAGAACGATCATACTGCCAAATGGAAAAGTACCATAAGATGGCTTGCTAAAAATGGTTTCATGAAAATTTTAGCTACAATCGCCTAAATTTACCTCGTTATCTGCATTCTCAAAGTCGAATCCCAACAAACCATTACAACACCGAACTATTGCTATCTGCTAGCTATATCCAGTGCAAAATGATGAATCCATTTCTTGTACTGCAAAGGTTCTTAGCTTTTACTGCCTCTCATAGAGGACAGAAGAAAGAATTAAGTCCCGTACCGGACAAACTAATTCTCTGCATTTTGAGAGCTTCACAGAAGAAAGTTGGAATTGGGGAATGAAGCCCCACCCTTTCTTAATGAAATTGTAGGGCCACTGTAATTAGTCTTACGGATAAGACCAGGGTCTAGATATAAAACTACGACAGTAATATCATCGTGGAAATGCCTCCTGATGCCTCGTTCAATCTTCTTAAGGTCAGAGTACCTCATTTCTCTTTTCTTTGCTGCCTCTTTTAAAGCAGCCTTTATCAATCTCCTCGCAATTCCCTGTAATTTATATGATTAATGATGATATTGATCAGCAAATATCAGGAAGAGAATGGTCTTCAGAGAAAAACACAGAACGTGTTGAATTACTAGAATAACTTGGCAGTAATAAATCACTTAATAAGAGAGTAAAAATCTTCATCAGCTAGTAGCAACAGAGGGAAGTGGCAGGTTGTGAGAAGATTTTGACAGTATAATGCACATGATAAGAGAGAATATAGATCTTCAAGAAGTGGAGAGTTTTATAATATTATCATCAATCACTAACAACGGTGGATTGCCAAAAGTAAGTAGCCACCTTGAAGATGAAGGTGATCAATTCCATTGAAAAAGAAGAGTCGTACAAGATAATAAAGCAGAACTGAAAACTGGCATCTATATACAAAGGGAAGGTTTAATTGGAAAGGCAAAGCATTTATATGCAAAGATACTGACCGCCGATATCCGGAACAACTATCCATAGGGCGAAAAATGAAAGAAACGAAAAAAAGAAAAAGAAAAAGAAGAACCTTTTATCTATAGAAGTATACATCATATTTGTTTAAAGAGAAACATTTTTGAAGTGTTTCTATTTGGCTAGACTACGAGAGTTAAATCTCAAAGTTCGATACTTCCCTTAATTAGTCATTAATCATCATAAAGATTGTTTGAACTGTAAATTGGATTTAGACCAACCAGTACGGTATTCATTTTAACGACTTCTTCAATCTGTAGAGTTATGAATTTTTACCATACAGAGTGCAAACCTATACCTGATAAATATAAAAGGCATTAAAGTACAAAAACATGAAAAATATAATGAAACAAGAAAATATTTCAGTGGAATAGAATCTTACATTACGAGGTGAATTGTGAACCAAATCTACAGCTTCTTGATTGCTCAGGTGTTCCCATAGACCATCTGATGCAAATATGAGAAACTGGTCTTGTGGAGAGAGTTTATGTGTAACTATAGATGGCTCGGCACTAAGGATCGATTTATGAAATGGCCTCGATAAGCGAAACCTTGAGACTAGAGGTGCCCGGTTAAATTCTGCATCTTTTAGATAAGCATCCCCGATAGATCTGGAAATCTGCAATAAAAAATGAAAATGTAAATTTGGAATAAAGTGATGTGGACCAAGTAACAAGTGCCCTTATGGTTTAGACAGCAAGAAACAGAACAGCTCCTTCAATGCAAACTTCAAAACAATCCCAACATGGGTGAACTTTGGTTTTTTTTCCGGATGCTAAGGTAATTTTGGGTTTTTTTGGTTTAAGTAACTTATTCTTTAACGTAGGGGCTAACTTTTTTGCTGGGGGATTTTCCTCCAATGAAAATTGTGGCTCACGCTGTTAAGGGGGTATTTGCCAAACTTGAAAGCATTTCAGGGGTTTTTTGAGAAGCCCAAAACTTAAGCAGGTTTGCCAAACTTCAAGGGGTTTCGTGAATTATACCCTAATTTATTTAATGAACGCAAATTAACCTCTCACCCACTTAACATTCCACTAAGATAAAGAATACAGAGACCATTTTATGAGGGGGAAAATGAAAAAAGAAATACACAAGCATAATCAAGAAATGAAAATACCTGAATGAGACCCTTCACACGCCAAACTTTATGCTTAAGGACTACAATATGTGGATCATCAGGATGCAAAGATCGTAATTCCTCCCTCACAGACTCAATGCTTGCATTATGTTCCGTTGACATTTGAACTGCTGAAATTGCTCGTTCGCCTCTCATCCATCTCCCTAACACTGCACGTGAATCTCCTGCATTTGCAATGTAAAGCATCCCACCACATATTATACCGACCAAACAGCACGAGCCAACCGATGCAATCTGTGGCATGATGCTCCATTGCTTTTTTACAACAGAGATAAAGCCTTCTTCTGTGGCAGCATATGCACTCTTTATAACATCTACTGACATGCCTTGTTGTTCCGAAGCAAATCCTACAGTATAAATTATCTTATCACCATGAGAGAGTACTTGAACACAAGCTTTCAGATTACAGTGTTCAAATTGAATCTACACAAGGGCAAAACTAGAACATCCAATGGCATAGTTGAAGGACAAATAGGTACTACCCTGAGAGTTTGAGCTCACAGTGGTAAAGCATATGGTCCAAAAAAAGTTAGAATAAGCAACTAAATCATGATCTAATAGTTAATTCTAAAATTATGCATCAGCTTCTCAACCAAAACATCTTCACAGTTCATAGTCAGGAATCTAAATTTGTAAGCTCCACTGTATATATCTAACCTAGTTGTAAGTTCTTATCACGTAACCTCTTGTTTCGCAAGAGAAATAAGCCTTAGTATTAAGTCTCACAAATAAACATGTCTTTCGATGAATCATTACAACATAAATTGCATAGTAGATTCCAGACATAGAATAGTATTTCCATACTAAATAAAGGAATGCAAATCCTAACATACAGAGACATTCCAAATCCTGGGAAATTACAATTAGACACCAACTATCAGGAGTATCAAAATAATCACCAAGGAGGAGGCCATTTCTGCAAAATTCTAACTTTTATACACACTACAGATATAATTAAACAAAAGATGTGAGGCCAAGACAAATGAAAAACTCAAATCATGTTCACAAACATCTAATGACCGCATTAAACAAAAGATGTGAGGCCAAGACAAATGAAAAACTCAAATCATGTTCACAAACATCTAATGACCGCAAAATCATTGCAATTCCCAAGACAAATGAAAAACTCAAATCATGTTCACAAACATCTAATGACCGCAAAATCATTGCAATTCATAAATCTATACCACAAATCCATCAAATGGTTATTGAAGAAAGGAAGAAGCTCAGTTCATTCATATAACTCTTCAAAGATATTGCAATTCATAATTCCAACAGATCGAATTAGTCAAAAGAAAACCCCAATTCCTCACGCAAAGGAAAGAATCCGCGGAATCAAGGCTAGTAAGCAAACAAATTCTTCATAAGATAATTCATTTCTATTATGAAATGCCAAATAAATTAACAAAAAATGATCCAAATAAAATCCAATTCAAATCTAACCAATAAATAAGAAAAATTAACCACGTACTCTTCAGATTCCGGAACAAATTATCGTTAATATACCGCGAGGTCTCCGGCCCACCGTGACCATCATAAACCCCAACGAAAGTCCCACAACAAGAATCACTCCCAAAAGTCGAATTCTCCAAATTCAACGGGCCCGATTCAACCTGGCTCGAATCTTCGAGCAAATTGTTCGCCTGAACCACCGCCATCGAGAATTCTCCCGCCACGTGGCGCCCTAGGTCCTTATACCAAAGCAATCCATCGGCTCTACCGCGACCTCTCGATCCATCGTCGCTGTATTCGTTGTTGGCCGATGAGGGCCTCCAGCAGGGGCTCACGATCTTCATTAGGTCATGAATTGGGGTACAAGGTGAGGTTTTTATGAGAATTTGGGGGAAAGCGTGAGATTTTTATGAGAATTTGGGGGAAAAGGTGAGATTTTTATGACAATTGGGGATTAGGGCTTTTTTTTCCCTATTTAATTTATTTCGTGCTGATATGATTTTTGTTTGGATGGGTTGGTTTTAAATGGGTGGGGGAATTTGGTGGGTCGATTCTTTTACGACCTTCGGGTTGCTTTCTTGATGAGTAATTAATTGAGTAATTATTAAATTGGGTGTTTTAATTGTATTTTTTTAAATTGGGTGTGGAGGTGGCAAAGGAAGTTTGACCGGCCGGAACAGTAACGACCGCTCCGCCCGCCCATTTTAGCAACGTTTTTGTTTAAGGGTAATTTCATGAAACTTCCTCAACTTTTAGGTGATTTGCACAAAATCTCGCGAACTTAGATAGGATCATTTCGGTGTTATCACCCCAAATGTTTAATATTTCTATTTCAGGCCCCCCAAATCTTTAAAGTTTAACTCTTCAATATTTCGAAACTAGCCCTCAAATCCTTGAAATTGACCTCAGCCCCCCCAAATACTATTAGTATATTGAAATAAGCCCCTACTTAAAGTCTAGTTAAAATGGCCGATAATTCGCCAGTTATACCCCTCCCACAAGGACTCAAACCCAACCACTTTAACTTATATCTGTTAAGCTCTCTAGATCTGTTTAGTAAAACCTAACTCAAGTCCATTTTTTCACTTCATCTTCTCCAGCGTATTCTCTGATGTCTTCCCCAGCATGAATCTATCTGATGCAAACTTAGGATTAGAGCTGAAGAGAGCCTAGGGAAGATGTTGGAGAAGATGAGGTGGAAATAGGTACGTGTTTGGTTTTATTAAACAGATTTGAGGAGCTTAACGTGTATAAGTTAAAGTGATTAATAAGTTTGGGTTTGTATGAGTATAACTGACAAATCACCTAAAAAGTTAAAATAAATAGAATATCCTCCCCTTTTTGCTGGATTTTTAACTAGGCGGTTATTCAACATACTAATATTTTATTTGCGGGCTTGAGATCATTTAAAGAAGTTGGGGGGGGGGGGGGGGGCGGGTTACTACAAATAATTTAAAGATTTAGCGAGGGGCATGAAGTAATTTCAAAGATTTGAGGCACAAATACAAAATATTGAAGATATTGTATTTGTCGGGCTAATATCGAAATAACACAATTAGATAAAGCCCTCTAAACTTTCGGACTAAACTTTTGAATAAACACCGTCCTACAAGTTGGGAGAAGGAAAAGATAGAGGGAAATGGGGGGAAAATTGGGAAATAATCTTTTAATACTTTGCTGAGAAAAGGAGTTATCTTAAACTGAGCTCTCAAACGAAACATATATAAAAATCAAGCAATCTCAACTAACAGCAGTAGAGAATCTAACCGTAGGGAAAAAAGGAAATACAAACTTCACTGCAAGGATCTCCTTTGGACAAAAAACAGGGAATAATCTCAATGCTTCGCACCATTTCCTATTTGACAATGTGTCTTTGAGCTTTAACATTTCGCTGCAGATGATCTTTATCTCATAAGCGATAAGCACCATTATCTCCTTTCTGGTTCTTCTTCTTTTTGCTTGAAATAATCAAGTTCCTGCACATCCATAGCTGATATATGCAGGAGGCAGCATCAGACTTTTTAATGCTTTGTTATTGCAGAGACCCCCCCCCCCCCCCAATTATCTCCTTTCTGGCTCTTCTTTTTTTTGCTTGAAATAATCAAGTTCCTGCACATCCATAGCTGATATAGCAGGAGGCAAGCATCAGACTTTTTAAATGCTTGTTATTGCAGAGAACCCCCCCCCCCCCTCCCCCAACTCCCTCCATTTCTTCAACATCCATTCAAGAACTATTTTTATCTTCTAGGATAGCTAGTCATCTGAACAAATTTCAGAGCATCCTCTATGCTACAAAAAAGAACGAACTTCCATCAATTCCGTATATTTCGAAAGAGCTGTTTTGCAAAAGCGACCTCTTTTTGGCCTGTTGGCTAAAAAGAGGTCTACTTTGCTAAATATTTAGTAAAATGGTCTGTTTTTACTAAATATTTAGTAAAATAGGTCTATTTTACAAATTTCTTCATTTGGTCTCTCACTTCATCCAAAAGAGTCTGGTTTGAGAACTATTAGGCCGTAGAGATGTTTGAGCATCATAGAAACACTTTATATAAATGGCTATCTTTATACAAAATAGCCCTTCGGTTTGTGAAACTCTTTTAATAGTTAGAAGGACTTTATGAAACTTCTCGAAAATTAGGGGTCTTCCTATAATTTTTAAAGTTCAAAAGTTTTACGTAAATCACCCCAAGTTCAGGGAGTTTTGTGAAATCCACCCTTTCTCTCTCTCTCTCTCCTCTTCCACCACTAGGCTTACACTTCGGCCGAACAAGTTACATGAGTTTTAAAAGTTGGCCCAACACAGACATAGTACTAGTGGGTAGGCATATTCTTCATGTGCTAATGATGATGATAATAATAATAATAATAATAATCAGATCATTCGTCCATGAATCATAATTCTCTGATTCGTGAATAGGGCAAAGGAAATTCCCTTAATTATTCACTGCACATAGGCCCCTGTAATATCCTGTTCTAAAATTTGTCGCCCTTGTATTCAGACCTATCTTTGGTGGTGAAAGAGTAAAACAATAATCACTCAAGTAGTCTATCTACCAAAATCAAAATTGCTGATGATAAACCTAAAGGTATATCCAGTTTCATGAGGAGGTTACAGACCTCTACTTAGATTAGACTCTTAATGAATAGATTACTGGATTCAGATCTTTTCCACTATCATAAAAAAAAAAGTCGAGTCACCACTAGATTAAAACAACCATTAATTCTAAAATCTTTCAGTGAAAACTTAGGATATTACCAGTGGCGGAGCCAGGATTTTAATCTTATGGTGTCCTATAGATACATCGGTAATGGTGGAAAATACATCTCTCTCAACATTAGCCACCAAACTATCATTAAGCTGAAAAAATTCGAACCCACGCGCATGATGGATTCCTTGCGAGATTCGAACCCGCGCGCATGCTGGGTTCCTTGAGACCCTTTTCCGCTAAACCATCTATAGAACCCGCGCGCATGCTGGGTTCCTTGAGACCCTTTTCCGCTAAACCATCTATACTTTTGTTATTTTTATGTGTGCTCTCTGGTAGATATTCAGTTTTTACTGGTGTCATGGGAACCCAAAGACACCCATTCAGCTCCGCCCCTGGATATTACGAAGCTTTATACAGTATCTTTACAGAGAAAGGGAAGTCAATAGTTGTGCACTCTCCTGAAATGACGGAATTGATGGAAATTATTTAATCTTTCTTTGAGGAATAGAGGCAGCAGATCACCCATTTTTGTTAATCTAGCTTTAGGATTAAAAATATAGAAGAATAAAAACTCAGTACACTGCAAAGTTTTGAGATCATAAACTATGATCAAACGTTAGTCCTGACGTCACTACTGTTTATTTTACGAAAATGTTACTGTTTCAGATGTTATGAGATTCAAAATTGATCCGAGGATTTCCGTCTCTGCAGTTGATTTTTATGATAGCGCTCAAGTTTATACCTAATCTTTTTTTTTAATAGCAGTATATACCTAATCTTGTTGCAAGGCATATTGGAAAAAGTTAAACAAGAAATCTATAGTTTTGCTGTCTCTAATTTTAAAAAAGAACAAACTTTTTACTAAATAATGAAACCTATGAATTTGCTTGAATATTGATTTTACGCAATTGTTTTGTCGTAAATGATACTATGGAAACAAAGATTATTCAACCACAAGGATTCATGGTCATTAAAAGTAATCAAGGGAGTGTATTGTGAAAAGTAGGGGTAAATTTCACCTAACCCCCCCAAAAATTTGAAACTTTCACTAAATCATCAATTAAGTCTAGGAATTCCAAAAAAACTCTCCAAATGTTTTGATAACCCTCATATAGCACAGTATGTATTTTGAATTCCTAAACAAAGAATATCACATAAGCAGATAAAGCAGTCATTTTGGGGATTAAGTGAAAAACTTAAAATGTTTTGGGCGGTTTTTTTTCCTAGAATTCCCTAACTTTTGGGGTTTAGTGAAATTTACCCTAAAAATTTGAAGGATCAAGTCCTATAAACATCAAAATCAAAAAAATGAAAAATCCAGTTGAACATCCTAACAAAATTCACCAATCCGCTCGAAAATAAAATCCACCATAGACATGGTATTATTACTTGACATCACAGTAAAAATGGACTCAACAGAAAGAAGATGGTCCTTTCTTTTCTTTACAAAATCATTACAGAATTTATTAGTAAGATCTCCAGTGAAGAAAATTATTACAAAATCATTACAAAAGGTCTTCAAGAACATGTCACTTAATACTGGCCATAAAGCGCTTTTGTGTAGGATAGAGAAGCACCTTTTTTCTCTCCATTGAAGTTCTCAGTTTCTCTTTTACATTCCGAAGTGCAACGAGCGCATTCTGTACATTGTCGCCATTGAAATCTGAACGTCGGGGATTGGAACTGGGCAGCATGCTCTTCAAAGGAACTAGAGCAAGCATATCATTTGAATGTTCATCCTGATGCATTGGCTTGTTTTGTTCGTTAACATTGTGTGAAGGTTGTCTGCAGAGATCAGTCAAACGCTACCTTGATGAGCATCAACAAAGAGAGTTGCTCGTACAAAAGCAGGAGAAAATTTCTCTCTTCAACAATCTCTGATTTTTGACGGGTAGAACATAATGAAGGGAACAAAACTTTTGATACTTTTGCTGTAAATATGGTTGTGGGTATGAAAACTGTTTTAGGATGTAAACGTTGATACTGTCACGGCCATGGTTTTGGAGTTTTGCTTAGATGTACAACCAAAACTTTTCTTTTATACGCTACATGCCTAGGTGCATGCTTGCTCCCTATCCTTTCTCCTCCCAAATTATATATATAAAAAAGGAGGACATTACGGAGGGAAAAATCTAAATTTGCAGAGAGATTGATGAGAAGAATCTTGTATATAACATAAGTTATCCTATATGATTGCTTCCGAGTTGAAGTTGAAGGGGAGAAAGCTGTAGTATGAGTTTAATAGTTTAACCGATAACATTAAACAAAATTTATGCAATATCTATTATTTAGGAACAGGGTAAGAGATTCTTGCAATCAAACTGTTCCAAGAGGCACAAAGTTATGTAATTTTCCTTGCAGTATTGATGATCGAAAAGTTAGTTAAAGTCATGGTACAAAAGTAGTCTAGAGTTCAAGCTGTAACTGACTTCTCAGAAACATGATAAAAGCATGGTTTAGAGATATCATAACTGAACAAAACTGTCCTATTTAACAACTTTAGTCCAGCTTTTCATGGAAAAACTATAATCAAAGAGTAACTCCGTTCTCACTTAGATAAGCATGAAACGACATTCAAGCCTTAGATTACCAATGATTTTGGTGGCGTGGAGAAAATCAATCTAGTTGGATTGAAGCCGCTTTCTGAATTACCAAATGAAGCCTTTGCTTGTCGATGATTCTATAGCATTCATGCATGTTAAAAATTTGTATAGCTCATCCAACAAAGCCTAAAAGTAAATGACCAGCTGCATCTAGTTTTAGTCTCTTGATGACTAGACTGTGTTATGTATCTCATGCTTCTTCTCAATGAATCTCGAAGTTCTTAGAAAACCTCATCATTTCTATAAATGTGGTACTATCTCATAAATCAATACCGCACCTGCTCTCCATCACGCACATGTGAAATCATGGGAAATTAGGATCTAACTTCTTTGACTTGTTAACAATATGAACCCTCATTGCCAAGAAACCAAACCACAGTCATGTCATTATTATTGAACCTTTAGTACTCAACAAGTAATTCTCAGGCATCAAACAACCGGCGATAAATCTCTTTATAAGAATAAGCAAGGATTCTAATCTGGAGCATTCAAGTGTCCTCTGAGAATAATGAGATATTCACAAGAACAAAGAAATGCTCCAAATTTTCAAAAATGAGATCCTAAGTAAGGACACTCCAAACCAAGACTTCTAACTGTTCCTAGTACTCAGAAGATATACGAACCGTATGAAGCAAACACATGAAAAACACTGTAATCTTAATCTTGAGAGAAATTTAGTGCAGAAAGAAAGACATCATTGCGCATAAACTTACCTCGAATCATGATCAACCGATTCCTCATGGTCTTTGCCACTTTTATCCTCATCTCGACCACGCCATTCCTTAATCCAAGAATTCCCAGTCCCAACAGAACTCCAGCTCCCTTCATCAAAAGCCCCCATCTTATTTGTCGAATCACCGGAATAACTATCAACTCCATCATCTCCTTCGACGTCTTTCACTCCCATTGATCTCCTCCTCTCTCCCCCCTCTTCCCCTGATCCACATTGCCCAGAAGAATCAACGGTCCCTGAATCAGCCTTCCAACTCTCTAATGAACCCGCCGAGCTCTCTGATCGATTCGATAGATTCAGTGATTTCAGCTTCTTCAGAGCATAGTTTAGCCTCTTCTCAGCCCTATCCCTAAATTTGATCTCTTCTGCGAGTTGCTTCTCTAGCTCATCCAACTGCAAGGCCATAAATCAGGCAAGAAAAATCTTGAAATTACCCATCTTAAAGAAAGATCACATTTTGATAAACACCCAGATGACAGAAAGTGGAGAACCAAAAAAAAAGGAACAAACTTTCAGCGATGTCGTAAATGACCATCATTGTTTTTGCTAATTTGGGTGGATGAGCAGATGTACATAAAAGTTCACATTTTGGAGCCAAGAGAACGGTATCATACCCTTTTGGCCATGAGGTCCGCTTCATCTTTTGCAGCCTTTGAGGCCACTCTCTCTGCAAGCAATCTCCCTCTCAAACACTCTACAGTCCTAATGCCATCACCTTCTCCTTTTCCCATCGTTTCTCCTCTGAGGCCAAACCCAACATTTTTTCAGAACTCTAATCACAATGCTGGAAACTTGCAAAAATGGGAAATGGGGAACTGGGTTTTTACCTGAAATTGCTTTGAGGTGATGAGTCCAGCATCTGTTTCAGTGTGAATCTCTCAAATCAGGCAACAAAGAGTACTGCAAGTCACGGTTTGTAGGAAAAAGATGGAGTTTGGGAAAAGGACAGAAATAAATTGAAAATAAATGGGACCTTTCAGTTTCTATTTAAAACTTTGAAAATTTCTTGGTTGGTTTTCACTTTGTTTGGTAGCTCAACAGATTTAAGGGAGTCATCACGTGAGTGTAGTGAGATGTAGTAATTGGAATCCAGTCTTATTTGGGGCAAAGAAGAAGAAAATAAAGATTAAGCTTAATCTTTCTACTGAAATCAATAGATAAGTGTCACACATCCCATTATATTAATGCAATTATTTACTTTCTAAAATTAAGAAAAAAATTCTTAAATTATTACTATATTACTATCTAACAAAGAATGCAACTATTTACTTTCTAAAATTAAGAAAAAAAATTCTTAAATTATTGAAAAAGTCCTAAGTGATACTGATAAACTGGTATCTGCTTAACTCAATCGACCATGATAATTTTTTGTTGAATTTTAATAAAGCGTTGAAGTTTCTGCAAAATT
>NC_033800.1:6866718-6878660 GCF_001876935.1 Asparagus officinalis | reverse complement strand
TCTTCATTTAAGAAAACAAAACATCCCATGTGTGTTCTTCTTGGAATTGTAAAGTTTTGATTCTCGCAGGAACGGGCCATGTTAGTCCATAGGCCATCAGCCCTTATAATATATTTCTCTTGAGCTTTTCTCATGAAGGAAAAAAGATCCAACAGAAGTTAGTGTTGGGGAATCCGAAACAATCAAATCAGATCCTTACTCTTTCTGACCTTATGTTGAAAGTAGGAAAGTAGAAAATTCACCAAAAATAAAAATCAAAACTTGTAAAGAAGATAAAAGAGACGAACACACAGATTTAACGAGGTTCGGCAACGTGCCTACGTCCTTGGGAGCCACACCACACAATTCCTTTATTAATTGAAGAAGAATTACAAACTCTCAAACTAGAGTTTTATCTCTCCGAGATTCTCTCTCTTTTCTACAGTAAAAGACTCTCTTTTTTCGTGCTCTATCAAACCCTAAAACATTTGGGTATTTATATTAAACTCAGCCCAAACAGAATTCCTAAACAGTTTAGGAAACTGTCAAACAGCGTCGCGGTCGACCGCTAAGTTCCCGCGGTCGACCGTGAAAATTGACAAAGCCTAGAAAGGTTACATGGTTTGGCGCGGTCGACCGTCAAGCCAGGCGTGGTCAACCTTGATCAAAAGACAGAAACTAAAATCCTACAGGGTTTGTGCGGTCGACCGCCACGGTCGATCGCGATCAGCTCCAGACTCTCCTGAGCTCCTGTGCACGTTCGCGGGCGACCGTCGCAAACTCGCGGTCGACCGTGGATCAGTCTGGCAGTTTTCTTCCTCGTTCTGATTCCAGCTCCGGCTTCGACTTTGGGTCTACACTTTAGACTAACAATCTCCCACTTGGAGACCCAAGTGCCTTCAGTGAGTTCACCTGAACTCTCCACTTCTTCACATGTATCTTCTCCTCCCCCGAAAAATTATTTCTTCAATCAACAATATCCCGGCGATCTCCCCGATCCTCGTAGTTTGGCTCTGCATTCGTCTTCTACTCATGAAGGCCAACTGAAGTTGCGCACAACTCCAGTTTCTCTATGGTGACTGCCTTCGTCATCATGTCCGTCGGATTTTGACTCCCTAAAATCTTCATTAAATGTAACTTTCCGTCTTCAACTAGCGAGCGTATAAAATGGTATTTGACGTCGACGTGCTTCGTTCTGGCATGATATACTGGATTCTTGATAAGATGTATAGCGCTCTGACTATCACAATAAAGAACCCCTCTCCCTTGCTTCAAATCTAACTCTTCCAAACACCCGTTCAACCAGATCATTTCCTTGCTTGGTTCGGTCACCGCAACATACTCAGCTTCAGTTGTAGACAAAGGCACAATCTTCTGCAGACGTAAGACCCAGCTCACTACTGTCGACGCTAAAGTATAAACATACCCTGTAGTGCTTCGCCTCGTATCATGATCATTGGCGAAGTTCGCATCCACGTATCCCTGCAGCACCAACTTCTTTCTCCTGAAACATAGTGGTTTGTTAGTTGTTTCCCTCAAGTACCGTATTATCCACTTCATGGTCTCCCAATGCTGCTTCTCTGGATTGCTAGCAAACCTGCTCACAACTCCCACTGCATGGGCGATGTCCGGCCTCGTACAAACCATCGCGTACATGAGACTCCCAATGATCGAAGAATATGGCACCCTGCTCATATACTCTCTATCTGCATCTGTCTTAGGCGATTGCTTTTCAGATAGCTTGAACTGACTTCCAAGGGGCGTGCTAATAACCTTAGCATTCTGCATATTGAACCTCTGAAGTACCTTCTCGATATGTTCAACTTGGCTCAACCTCAATGTTCCTTCAGCTTCATTCCTACTGATTCGCATCCCTAGAATCTGCTTCGCTGCACCCAGATCCTTCATTGCAAACTCTTTTGCTAGCTGCTTCTTCAGACTGTTTATATTTTCTAAACATGATCCTGCTACCAACATATCATCAACATTAATAACAAGAAAATGAAGCTTGACTCGAACCTTTTGAAATAACAGTAATGATCCGAATTGTATCTTCTGTAGCAATTGTTTTGATTGAA
Organism: Asparagus officinalis; assembly: GCF_001876935.1. Classification (NCBI taxonomy): domain Eukaryota; kingdom Viridiplantae; phylum Streptophyta; class Magnoliopsida; order Asparagales; family Asparagaceae; genus Asparagus; species Asparagus officinalis. The sequence goes on along the minus strand of NC_033800.1, from coordinate 6,876,603 downwards.
GTTGTCAAACTTCTTGTACCACTGTCTCGGAGCCTGTTTTAAACCATATAAGCTCTTCTTGAGCTTGCACACCATTTCTTCCTTTCCTTCTTCAATAAAGCCAACAGACTGTTTCATGTAGATTTCTTCATCCAAGTCACCATGAAGAAAGATAGTTTTCACATCTAACTGCTCAAGAAAGAGATCTTCTGCAGCTACCAAACTCAATATCACTCTAATGGTTGTGAGCTTCACAACAGGGGAAAATATCTCCGTGTAGTCTACTCATTCCCGCTATTGAAACCCCTTCACTACTAATCTAGCCTTGAATCTCTTGCTTACACCACTCTCTTGCTTGACCCGATAGACCCATTTGTTATGTAAGGCATTCTTCTGTGTAGGTAGTTGGGCTAACTCCCATGTCTCATTAGTGAGTAGAAAATCCATCTCCTCCTGCATCGCATGCTCCCACTACTGAGACTCACTCACTTGCATTGTCTCTTCATAGCACTCCGGTCACCGTTGTCTGTCAACAATAAGTAGTCAAGAGATAAAAGATATCTGTGATTTGGTTTGGGTACCCTAGATGACCTCCTAAGCTCCATGCACTAGGTAGTTTCTTCTGCACCTGGAGCCTCCTCCGTTCTGTGGTCAGAACAAATATCATCACCCCTATCTGGAAGTTCCTCTATATCCATGTATCCGGATCCACCTACATCCGAAGTGCTGCTCCCACTGCTTTGGCTATCCTTAGCATTTTCCCTGTTCTTGTACATCACCTCCTCATTGAATATCACTTCCCTGCTTCTGATGATCTTCCTGTTCTTCTCATCCCAAAGACGATACCCGAACTCATCAATACCATATCCAATGAATGTGCACTTCTGTGACTTAGTTTCTAGCTTATCTCTGACATGGTCACTGATATGAACATAAGCCACGTAACCAAATACCCGCAAGTGTGAGAGATTTATCTTCTTTTTACTCCAAACCTCCTCTGGAATCCTAAAATCCAATGGAACTGATGGCCCATGATTAATAAGGTAAGCTGCTGTATATACCGCATCAGCCAAAAATATCTTAGGCAGACCTGCATGTAATTGTATGCTCCAGGCACGCTCCGTCAAGGTCCTGTTCATCCTCTCTGCAATGCCGTTCTGTTGCAACATCCCTGGAGTAGTCCTCTCTAAACGAATGCCATTCGTAGCACAGAACCTCTTAAACTCCTCCAGCTCGTATTCTCCACCATTGTCTGATCTCAGACACTTCACCTTCAGATATGTCTCGTTCTCCACCATGGCCTTCCACTTCTTGAAGACTCCAAACACCTCTGACTTATGCTTCATGAAGTAGATCCACACCTTCCTCGAGTGATTATCGATAAATGTGACACAATATCTCGAACCAGCAAAAGAAGACACACTGGCTGGACTCCATACATTTATATGAATCAACTCTAGCTTCTGAGCCTTAGGCGGCCTTCCACCTTTCTAGAAACTAACCCTTTTCTGCTTCCCAAAGATGCAATCTTCACAAACCCCGACTTTCACGGCGTTAATCCCGGTTAGCTTTCCCTGTGAATGTAAGATCTTCATCCCCTTCTCGCTCATGTGCCCTAGCCTATTGTGACACAGATCTGTACTCTTTTTTGCCAGCTGTAATTACGAGGGTGTTACTCGTATATAAGATGAGGTAGAGAGTTTCTAGTTTGTTGCCTCGAGCAACAACCATTGTACCGTTGGAGATTCTCCACGAATCCCCTGTGAATATCGAAACATAGCCTTCTGCTCCAAACTGTCCCACCGAAATAAGATTCTTCTTCAGCTTCAGTACGTATCTCACGTTTTTCAAGTTCCACTTAGAGCTCTTCATCTGAATCTACACTTCGCCCTTTCCAACAATATTACATGGCTCGTTATTCCCCAAATACACTTTTCCAAAGTCCCCTGCTACATAATTTTGAAAAAGCTTCCTGTTAACAGTGGCGTGAAAAGAGGCTCCTGAGTCGATGACCCAAGAATCCGAGTCGCTATCCATAGCAAGGATCAATGCATCCTGCACGATATGTACCTCCTGCTCACCCGCATCCTTCTTTGGACTCTTACAGACTGAAGACATATGACCCTCTTGACCGTAGTTCCAGCACTTCCCTTTAATAGGTCTAACCTTCGAGTTCGACCTTTTCTTCATTGATTTCGACCGATTCCTGTTCTTGTTTCCTTTCTTCTGGCTTCTGCCTCTCTGTTCAAAGTTTAGGGCTGAACCTGAACATTCTGATTCAGACGATTTTCTTGTAACATCCTTGGATAGAATCATGCTAATAACCTCACTCAGTTTCAACTTCTCCTTCCCCACCGAATTGCTAACTGTCGTCACACAACCTGCCCAACTATCTGGTAACTGCGATATAATCAATAGGGCTTGCACTTCATCATCAAACGTGATGTTTACAGAGATGAATTGATCAACAATCGTGTTGAACTCGCTGAGATGCATCGTGAATGACCGTCCTTCTGCTATCTTGAGGTTAAAAAGAGTTTTGACGACATGTACCTTGTTTGCTGTCGACGGTTGCTCATACATCTTCACGAGCGCTTTCATAAGCCTCACCGTCGTCTTCTCCTTTAATATGTTGTGGGCTACTGATTTGACGAGCGACAACCGGATTCATAAGCCTCACCGTCGTCTTCTCCTTTAATATGTTGTGGGCTACTGATTTGACGAGCGACAACCGGATTTGCCCTAGAGCCTTTCTATCCAGTATCTAATATGTTGTGGGCTACTGATTTGACGAGCGACAACCGGATTTGCCCTAGAGCCTTTCTATCCAGTATCTTCCAATCACCATATGATCCTTTTTCTTCTGTCCCTTCTCCTTGCCCATCAACGGGCGATACAAGTCCTTCTGGTACAGATAGTCCTCCATCAGCGACTTCTAGTAGGCGAAGTCTGAACCGTCAAACTTTTTGATCTTTGATTTGATTTCCTCTGCCATGGCTTTCACACAAATTACTAAACGAAACTCTGATACCAGTTGTTGGGGAATCCGAAACAATCAAATCAGATCCTTGCCCTTCCGGACATTGTGTTGAAAGTAGGAAAGTAGGAAATTCACCACAAATAAAAATCAAAACTTGTAAAGAAGATAAAAGAGACGAACACACAGATTTAACGAGGTTCGACAACGTGCCTACGTCCTCGGGAGCCACACCACACAATTCCTTTATTAATTGAAGAAGAATTACAAGCTCTCAAACTAGGGTTTTATCTCTCTGAGATTCTCTCTCTTTTCTACAGTCAAAAACTCTCTTTTTTGTGCTCTATCAAACTCTAAAATGTTTGGGTATTTATATCAAACTCAGCCCAAACAAAATTCCTAAACAGTTTAGGAAACTGTCAAACAGCGTCGCGGTCGACCGTCAAATTCCCGCGGTCGACCGTGAAAATCGACATAGCCTAGAAAAGTTATAGGGTTTGGCGCGGTCGACCGCTAAGCCAGACGCGGTCGACCGTGATCAAAAGACAGAAACAAAAATCCTACAAGGTTTGTGCGGTCGACCGCCACGGTCGACTGCGATCAGCTCCAGACTCTCATGAGCTCCTGTGCACGTTCGCGATCGACCGCCGCAAACTCACCGTCGGCCGTGGATCAGTCTAGCAGTTTTCTTCCTCGTTCTGATTCCAGCTCCGGGTTCAACTTTGGGTCTACACTTTAGACTAGCAACCTCCCACTAGGAGACCAAAGTGCCTTCAGTGAGTTCACCCGAACTTTCCCCTTCTTCACATGTATCTTCTCCTCCCCCGAAAAATTCTTTCTTCAATCAATAATATCCCGACGATCTCGCCGATCCTCGTAGTATGGCTCCGCCTTCGTCTTCTACTCGTGAAGGCCAACTGAAGTTGCGCACAACTCCAGTTTCTCTATGATGACTGTCTTCGTCAACATGTCCGGCGGATTTTGACTCCCCAAAATCTTCATTAAATATAAATTTGGGTCTACACTTTAGACTAACAGTTAGCAAAAAAATAGACCATGCATCATTGTATCGTACATAATCTCTCTAAACATGAACTTGGACGGAATTAGGTGCCCTCATCCTCATGTGCTTGAAGAAAATAAAAAAGATGTGAAGAGTACCAATACACGGATCAACAATGTGCGAACCACACCACTTAGTGTCGCATGATTAGAGTAATACACAAATATGTTACTCCTTAGAGGGCGGAGAGCACATGATATAAATTTAACAAAAAATCTAATTAACGAAATTTGGACAGGGTATCAAAGCTAATATAAAATTTTACACCTCAACCTTGTTTCCCCAAACAATTCTTATTTGTATGTCAAAAGATGTTTGAAAAGAAGAGGAAATGATGGAGAAGCTAGTGGATCATCATAGAGCTTGCTTTGATTTGGCTTTCACTTGAAGGCCTTTAATGGCTAGATCACCATTAAACCAAGGGTAAACGTAAAGACCACTCCTCAATAACTCTAATCCCTCTTTGCCAAAATCCCATAATTAAGTGCCATATTCATTATATTTTATATTAAAAAGACTGAAATGGGATCACGTCATCTTGCTTTAGTTGGAGGAGATAACTTCCAAAATTCCTCTAGCAACCGCAGGCGCACGGAGTACCGTCTGCATCCCATCGAGACAAAAGAACCGTCAGAAAATCCACTTAACGCAAAGTTTGTTTGTTTTCTTCGGAGAACGTTTCAAATGCATGTGAACCTTTGCAGCACACAACAAAGATCTCAAGCTAAGTACACAATGCATGAAGAAACAAATTCCAAATGTGCAGATCGAGCTCAATTATTACCAGTTCTACTGTTATGAATCACTTCATCTGTATTTTTTAACCATTGAACGATTACAAGCTTGAGAAATATAGAAACTTTTGAGGTAATGTGAAAAGTCCTCCAGTTTTCAACTTCACAGAAAAGGAAAAACACAGAACACAGTAAAGTCTTTGAAGCCTTACAGGAACATAATACACACTAAATTGGCATTGACAACTGTTTCTTATGAAGAATATGGTGTCAAATAATTAATAGCTCTACATTATTCATCTCCTACAAGAAAACTATTTCGATCAACTTTTTTGTTATTCTGGTTTTAGCTTGTTTAGAAAAGTTGAGTGAAATATTTGAATAAACTTTGAATTTATTCTACAACAATGTCAGGATGAAATTTGAGTAACCTCAAATTTCCTGAAGATCTTTCATTGTCAGTTTTTTTTTTTAATTTACGCGCTTGACATGTGACACGCTAGGCTTAACAGTGTTACGTTGGGGGTTAAAATGAATATTTTTCAGAATGTTTTATAGATTGAAAGAAGTTTAGTGGTTCATGTGAAAAAGGCATATGGTTCAGGAGGTTTGTGCAATGTAAATAGTTAAGGAGGTTATCTAGAAAATTTCTACACTTAATGGTATTTTCTGAATAAGCATAATTATAGTTATTTTTCGCTTTCAAGCGACTGAGAGTGGGATAATCAAAGCTGACTATTGAAAGATATGGTAACCAATTAAGATAAGATAATAATATTCTGAGATATAGATAACAATATTTAAATATATTAATTCGAATGAGTCCACGAAGCATATTAATTAAGATAGCATTAGAATGCTAATTAGAAACTTATGCCCCGTTATATACGCGGGAATCACATCAAGTGAGGATGAGAAACGAAATGGAATGATTGTGTGAATGAAATACTCATTTCCATTCTCATGTTTGGGTGCGATTAGAGAATGAAGTGGAAATGAAAATCTTTTTAATTTTCGATATGCCTATTTAATAAACAATCATGGTGTATTCGGTAGTTAATTCAATTTTTTATCCCCATTTAAATGAGAACTCTCATTTCCTACTAACTCATTAGGAATGTCCATTCCCACAAAAAGCGAGAATGAAGGAAAAGTGAGAATAAACATTCTAATGAATGAATTCTAACTTTTGAAAAGACATAGCATTTGGTAGGTATGAATGAGAAGTGAGAATGAACATTCAATTCCTACCCATTCTTGCATGCCAAACAAGACCTTAGAATAAGATAGAATAACAATGTAATATTCAAAAGGATCAATGGTATTTTTATCCATGGAAAGCTTCTCGATCTCAAGCTCACACTTTTACAATAAGTAGAATTATAGTATATTTACTTTTAGGCAAGTGAAGTGAGAACCAAATAGATTAATTATTTAATGTCTCATTTGGTACGTGGAGTGGGAATGAAATGCAATTCCAACTTCTCATTCATACTTACCAAACATGATTTGTTTTTAGATGCTAGAAATGACATTCTCACTTCTCCTCAATTTTCACTTACGGGAATTGCTATTCCCAATGAGTTATCAAGGAATTAATATTCTCACTTAAGTGAGAATAAAAATAATAAAATAAATTTTAGTTAATTCTCTAATCACATCTAAATATGAGAATGAGAATTAGCATTCTATTCCCATATCAATTCTATTCCATTTTTTATCTTCATTCATGTTGATGTTAAGTGATCACACAATCAATAATATCCGCGATTGGATATGGGTGAGGTTGATGAGGGACCGCTTCCTTCCCTGAATATCTGGTTCTAAGTTGGGTTGTTGAAAAGCTTACACATGTAGAAACACATGAGAGGATGAGGACTGATTCCCCCGTGGTTCCTCCGACGATGAAGTCAACTAGTGAACTTGAGTGGAGAAAATAAAGAAATGTGAGAGTTCTTGTGTGTGCAATTATAATTTGCAGATTATTCTGAGAAGATTAGATCTTCAAATAATATAGTCAGGAATCAGAGATCAAGATTCAGATCAGAGTAGATTCGATCTCCTGAATGAAGGAATGGTACCTCTCATTTATAGTGGTGTGTTTGTGGAAAATTTGCAGTAAAAAGACAATGAAAGAAAAATTGACTTGTATTCTCTCAAAATCAATTACAATTTGGATTCCGATTACAAAAGAGAAGAGAATGATCTAGATTCTCCCCTTTGTTTAAAACTGGGTTCTTCACGGTGGCGATGGAGTGCTTCCCTCGAATGCTCGCGTCGAGTTTGCTCTCCGTTGACGATCTGAAAATTTCAATTCACTGGAACAACTGACTTGTCTGATTGATAACTCTTGACGAATATTGTAGCTCAGAACAAGTAACAAACTCTAATATGAAAAGAGTTATCGGAACCGAATATAATTCGGTTAATAAGCCAAGTATGGAGTGTCTGGAATCTTCAGTTGATGATGATTCCCCAGACTGTGTAAGGAGCTGATCCTTCAACTCTCACTATCTGAATCCGATCTCCAAAAAAATCCAACCCCGAACTCTGTTGAGTTTGTTGATATATATAGGGAGATTAGGGGTGTAACTGCCCTCATAATCCGCTCCTAAATGAGGGTTTAGTTGCCTCATTAATCGGTTGTAACAACCCACGTAAGCCACTCCTCAAATCGTGGAGAGCGGTTTTTGAAACTGCATGGATCGTGTTTGAACATGTCAGAACTTTGACATGCGTTCTGGCATAGATTCTGCGCTTGAACGCAGCATCTGGAAGTGCGTTCTGCAGCGATATTGAGCTGCGTTGTGCAGTGATGTTGAGCTGCGTTGTGCCGCGATGTTGAGATGTGTTGTGCAGCGATGTTGAGCTGGGTTCTGCAGCGATGTTGAGCTGCGTTCTGCAGCGATATTGAGCTGCACTGTGCAGTGGTGTTGAACTGCGTTCTGCAGTGATATTGAGCTACGTTGTGCAGCGATGTTGAGCTGCGTCGGGTAGCGAATAGAGCCGCGTTGGGCAGCGATGTAGAGCTGCATTGTGCAGCGGTGTAGAGTTGCGTTCTTCGATGTTTGAAGGTACGTTTGGCAGCAGTATAGAACTACGTTCGACGTCGGTTGAAGCTGCGTCTGGCAGCGGTATAGAGCTACGTTCTGTCTGTCTTTATATATGGATGACACCAATGACCATCCAAGAAGGTCCTATTCAGGCCATTGGTGACAATTGAGGCATCTCAATAACGCTCTATCTCTTTGCATGGCTTTGCACTTCTCAGCATGTCGAATATTTACCCACAGTTCTCTAGACCTTCCTGTTTTTCTAAAATCATTACACTGCTCATCAGCATCTCTAGTAGTTGCTAATATGATGTTAGTCATGTTGTTGTCGCAGCCATCAAGATCAATCATCTCAAACATGGAACTATGTTGATAGCTGATAATGCAATGATTGCGGTGCTTCGTCTTTTGGAGCGTAGCCACTTGTATTTTGACTGTAGGGATGAATTCTAGCTCTCGATTTCTTCATGGTCCATAGGGGTGTCCCTCGATCGTAATTTTATGTTGGGTAACAAGAAAGTAATCTGATTGCAACTTTCATTGTTATAGTTTGATGAGTATCAGCTATCCATTGTGATTTTTAGATAGCTTACAGAACCCCCTCCAAAGTTTTCGAAAGTTCGCGGTTGACTGGGACGAATTTTCGGAATACTTTGGATCCCAAAATTTTGCTGATTGAATGCATCTCAACACAGACTGAGTGGAGCATCTCAGGGTCTTAGACAAATTTGTTGACATCCTCTTTCTTGTTTAGTTCGTCAATAATGACTTGGACTTCAGCTTGTATGAATAGGCTTTCATCCCCAGCTTAGTCAGGAAGACGGCTTCGGAAGAATTTCCTTGATCAGCACGTCTGGGGTAAAATGATCTCAGCCGTCTGGTGATTGCTTGGAATATTAACCTCTTTGAAGGGGTTAGTTACGTGATAGGCGGAGGTTGGTCACCAGAATGCATGTCTAAATCATGCGTTCAGCTGTCTGAATATGAGGGTGCGTTCAGAAGTTGAAACCCCCTTTTTTGAAAACGCGAGAATCACGTTTCGGGTGAGATTTTTGCCTAGAATCCCGCATTGATTTGACAGCTACAGCTGTGTATAAATGGGCCACTGAGGTCAAATCAAAAAGTCATTCGACTTTTCCCCTTCTTGCTCTTCCACCGATTTCCTAACAGGGCTCCTGTTCATCTTCTCCGGCAGTTCGACAGAGGAAAGGACCTCGTTCACCCATCTTCATCTTCCTCGCCTCGATTGGAATGGGCCCCAAGAAGAAAATGGCTTCTAAATCAAAGATTGCCGAAGCTCAGGGTGTTCCTTCGGCTAGAACCTCCAGGGACGATCGAATCACTTCGCCTTCGTCTTAGGTTTCCTCAACTAACGGTAAGGTTGAGTCATTGTAAGTTGCTTTGACAGATCTGTCATCTTCGACTCTTGATTGGCGATCTGTATTCCATTCTTAAACTCGAGAGATAATTCTCAGTGTTTATATGTTTTGAGAAAACGCATGGTTAGCTCCATCGTTCATAAAATCTCAACGCAGGTTCAGACCCTGCGTTCAAAATTTTGGATGCGGGTTCAGACCCTGCGTTTAAGGATCTGGACGCAGGTCTGAACCTTGCATTTAAAATTTGGATGCGGGTTCAGACCCTATGTTTAAAGATCTGGACGCAGGTCTGATCCCTGTGTTTAAAGTTTGGGATGCGGGTTCAGACCCTGTGTTTAAGGATCTGGACGCAGGTCTGAACCTTGCGTTCTTGAATTAGACTTCTTCTGACTGATCTTTTCCTATTTGCAGTGTGCTACTCCAACGAGCCTCTTTCCTTCAACTACTACTTCGGTCACGCGGGAGGTGCGGTGAAGAATACAATCTTCAGCTTTGCCTTCGAGTATCCAATATTCCAGGACACCCACAAAGAGCGGACGAAACTTATTACTCAGGCTTTTCCCGGGACTCTCAGGTCTTTAGTTACGGATGCTAAATTTGAAACCGTAGAGCGTGAGATTTTAAAGAAGCCATCCTTCCTTTTCAGGGATTCTGTAAAAATGGATCCCAAGCGGATGTCCGAGGGGAATTACAAATGGCT
>NC_033800.1:6839215-6864762 GCF_001876935.1 Asparagus officinalis | reverse complement strand
TTAGTCATGTTGTTGTCGCAGCCATCAAGATCAATCATCTCAAACATGGAACTATGTTGATAGCTGATAATGCAATGATTGCGGTGCTTCGTCTTTTGGAGCGTAGCCACTTGTATTTTGACTGTAGGGATGAATTCTAGCTCTCGATTTCTTCATGGTCCATAGGGGTGTCCCTCGATCGTAATTTTATGTTGGGTAAAAATTAGTCATGTTGTTGTCGCAGCCATCAAGATCAATCATCTCAAACATGGAACTATGTTGATAGCTGATAATGCAATGATTGCGGTGCTTCGTCTTTTGGAGCGTAGCCACTTGTATTTTGACTGTAGGGATGAATTCTAGCTCTCGATTTCTTCATGGTCCATAGGGGTGTCCCTCGATCGTAATTTTATGTTGGGTAACAAGAAAGTAATCTGATTGCAACTTTCATTGTTATAGTTTGATGAGTATCAGCTATCCATTGTGATTTTTAGATAGCTTACAGAACCCCCTCCAAAGGTTTCGAAAGTTCGCGGTTGACTGGGACGAATTTTCGGAATACTTTGGATCCCAAAATTTTGCTGATTGAATGCATCTCAACACAGACTGAGTGGAGCATCTCAGGGTCTTAGACAAATTTGTTGACATCCTCTTTCTTGTTTAGTTCGTCAATAATGACTTGGACTTCAGCTTGTATGAATAGGCTTTCATCCCCAGCTTAGTCAGGAAGACGGCTTCGGAAGAATTTCCTTGATCAGCACGTCTGGGGTAAAATGATCTCAGCCGTCTGAGAACGCATGTCTAAATCATGCGTTCAGCTGTCTGAATATGAGGGTGCGTTCAGAAGTTGAAACCCCCTTTTTTGAAAACGCGAGAATCACGTTTCGGGTGAGATTTTTGCCTAGAATCCCGCATTGATTTGACAGCTACAGCTGTGTATAAATGGGCCACTGAGGTCAAATCAAAAAGTCATTCGACTTTTCCCCTTCTTGCTCTTCCACCGATTTCCTAACGGGGCTCCTGTTCATCTTCTCCGGCAGTTCAACAGAGGAAAGGACCTCGTTCACCCATCTTCATCTTCCTCACCTCGATTGGAATGGGCCCCAAGAAGAAAATGGCTTCTAAATCAAAGATTGCCGAAGCTCAGGGTGTTCCTTCGGCTAGAACCTCCAGGGACGATCGAATCACTTCGCCTTCGTCTTAGGTTTCCTCAACTAACGGTAAGGTTGAGTCATTGTAAGTTGCTTTGACAGATCTGTCATCTTCGACTCTTGATTGGCGATCTGTATTCCATTCTTAAACTCGAGAGATAATTCTCAGTGTTTATATGTTTTGAGAAAACGCATGGTTAGCTCCATCGTTCATAAAATCTCAACGCAGGTTCAGACCCTGCGTTCAAAATTTTGGATGCGGGTTCAGACCCTGCGTTTAAGGATCTGGACGCAGGTCTGAACCTTGCATTTAAAATTTGGATGCGGGTTCAGACCCTATGTTTAAAGATCTGGACGCAGGTCTGATCCCTGTGTTTAAAGTTTGGGATGCGGGTTCAGACCCTGTGTTTAAGGATCTGGACGCAGGTCTGAACCTTGCGTTCTTGAATTAGACTTCTTCTGACTGATCTTTTCCTATTTGCAGTGTGCTACTCCAACGAGCCTCTTTCCTTCAACTACTACTTCGGTCACGCGGGAGGTGCGGTGAAGAATACAGTCTTCAGTTTTGCCTTCGAGTATCCAATATTCCAGGACACCCACAAAGAGCGGGCGAAACTTATTACTCAAGCTTTTCCCGAGACTCTCAGGTCTTTAGTTACGGATGCTAAATTTGAAACCGTAGAGCTGGAGATTTTAAAGAAGCCATCCTTCCTTTTCGGGGATTCTGTAAAAATGGATCCTAAGCAGATGTCCGAGGGGAACTACAAATGGCTGAAGGTCGTCAACAACCGTCGTCTTTTCCTTCCCAATTTGGAGCGGATGTGGCCGATCTCTTATTATCAGTGCGCTTCTATCCCGCGGTCGATGAATTGGGAGCTCGTTCAGGACCAAGGCGGTGTTGCTACATGGCACATTACTCATCGGGGCACTCATCCGGCTGGTTTCAATAATTTTATGGCTTTAAAACCAGGTTTATTCCAGAAAGAGCAACCTGTTGGAGAGTCTGCTAAGTTGGCGGAGGTGTTCATTAGAACATTTATCTCTGTCAAAGGAGAGTTCCCTGCTCAGGATTTCAGGGCTCCTACATGGGTTCACTCCAGTGATACGGACTGGTGGGCCCGGATGATAAATTTCGTCTTGGAGGAGCTAGAAGAACCTTTGAGGATTTCGGAGCTAAAGGTTCCAATAATGGCCACTCGATATGGGATTTCTCCAAATTACAGCGGACTCTTCGCTATGTTGGAATTCTACAACCCTCACACCGGCACTTTTTTCACCCCAGTTGGTGAATTGGACTTCGCTCTTCACGAAATGTTTGAAATTTCTGGACTGTCTTTTGGAGAATTGCCTTATGAGGAGTTTGTTCCCGGAAGCAGGGAATTAGAGATCCTGAAAAATAGTGCTCCCGAAATCTACAACACTTACTGGGAATTGATGTGCCATTTCCAGATATGTGCGCAAACTACTGGGAAAAGAGCAAGCGGCGTGAAACAAGGACAGTGGGCGGAGTATCTTTTTCGAAACCTGTGGGACAAGGAGGCTGAGGTGACTCGTTTAGCCGCCAGTACTCTCGAGGAGATCACAGAAAGCATCAATGACACAACCTCTCATTATACTTGCGAGGTAGAGGAGGATGTCTTCCCAGCGTTCACCACGTTCGAAAGCTTCCATTATCAGGCAAAAGTCCCAATCTCGGACATGGCTTTGTTTGCTGGTTTTCTGACTCTTTGGTTGAAGCGTTGCGTGGTACCCACAAGACCGGTGGATGCCATTATGGTAGAGGTCTTATACCCTGCTGTTCTTTTGGCTTATGGACGACCCTTGAATCTTCTTTCAGCCATGGTGTGCTGTTTACAAAGTGGTTTGCGGGAACTATCTTCCGAGTTTATTGCTGTCAAGAAGTTAGACTCCGACGGGAAGACTATCATTCAGACCCCAACCCCTCGGGTGCCGATGCCATACATCTATTTGGTGTCTTGGTTTGTATTGCACTGCCCTTCGATAATGTCGACTCCTGAATCAAGTGGTACCTCAGCTCCTCTTGTTCAGCAGTTAGAAACCTCTGAATGGATTGGTTGGTATCAAGTCAGATTCCATGAAATATTTAGGTGGGACTATAATTACGAAATTGCTTGCAAGTTTCCCGCTTTCAAGGGTGGTGCGTACGGAGAACTTCATCAAGACACTCCGAGACCGAATTCTTTCACCAAGCTCAGCAGAGGTGCCTTTTGGTGGCTCATAAACATTCGCCCAGGTTATCTTATCTTTCGACAAGGGAAGAAGTGCTTTATTGAACCCTATCAGCCTTATCGCTTTTCTCGGCAATTTGGCTATGATCAGATTTATGTCGGAAATCCAAACCCTACTCCTGCGTTCACAGGTAATGTGTATGAAGGAGCAAGCGCTTGGTATTACTCGGTAGCAGGATGTACAGGAGCGAAATTCCGGCTACCGTACAAGATGCCCAACATTCGTACTTCTTTGAGTTTTTGCACGTGGTATCAAGCTGCCTCTCAAATTTCAGCTTACAGCATGAATACCTCTTGCTTGAGAGCCATCCGCAAATGGTATGCCTCAAAGAAGAGCGCCAGAAGGTTCCGCGCCCGTGGTGCTAACGAATATTTATCATACGAGAAATCGATTCCAGAGGATGAACAGCAACAATCACCAGAGCAAGTTCAGGAAGAGGTCAGGATGCCGGATACTCGCGAGGTGGAACCTTCAAGAGTTCAGACTTGGAGTAAGAGTGCCACTGCGAAAAGGGCGCTGGGGCCAGTTGAAGAAGCCAAGTATGACAAAAGAGCTCGTCGGAAGTTAACGCTCGAGCCCCCTGCTTCTAAACTTATGTCGGATGCTCAGAAAACATGGCATACCGAAGAAGAAGAACGAGAATCAACTGCTATGGAACTCTCGCCTCGGCTTGGTCTCCCCAACGTTAGTCCAGCTTTAAGAGGCCCTGCCTCTTCTGTACATTCATTGAATGAAGAAGAACGTGGAGATGAATCATTTGCAGGGGGTATGGAGTTTGCCCCTGAAGACACGCTTCATGATTCTGCCTCCACTGCCCCTCGTGTTGAAGAAGATATACCTCCTGTCCAAGAACCTACCGTGACTGCCCAGCAAGATCCAGTAGCGGACAAGTCTCCTTCTGCTTTTGTGTTACTACCCCCTGTAGGAGGTACGCAGCCACGCCCTACGACTGGAGTTATATCAAAACCTACTATCACCGAGGATCCACCAGCATTTCCTTCCGTAGACGAAGATGAGCCTATAGACCATAGCGATGGTGCGGACGCCACAGATGATGATGGAGACCAGAGTGGGAACAATGATAACCTGGGGGATGACAGCGATGATCCCGATGACTGGGATATTCCACCACCATCTTCTTCCGACAAAGCGTCAGCCTACATTCCTCTACCTCTCACTGGTAAGTGTCATTTGTTTCAACTCGCGACTAATCTTGCTCTGTATTTAAACAATTTTCTCATACAGATCCTATGATACATGAGGCGAGTACTGTCACCCCTCCTCCGACGCAACAGCTTATGCCACCACCAGCTCAGGTGTCAGAGCCACCTCGCTTGGAGGTCTCAACGACGACCCTCCCACCGACAACTTTATTAACAATTTCTCTAGCCTCTACAGAAGTGGTAGACATGCCAAGGTCATCTAACATGGGGGAACTGATGGCTCTGCAATCAAGTCTCTCTCAACTGGATATCGGCGTTCCTTCTCAAGCCACTACACCGAAGTCACCTGCTGGTCTTTTACTTGGCTCTATGTCTTCAGAAGTTTTTGTGCCATCTCCCATTGATGTTTCGAGTCCCACGGACTTGCCAGATTTTCTCAAGATTTCTCTTGACTATTTAGAAAGTCTCACCAGGAAGGTGATTGAGGTCGTATTGGCTGGCCGAGATACTTTTAAAACCTTCAAGCCTATGATCACAAATAGTTTAAACAACCTCAAATTCGTAGGTGAAGCCCACGTCGTTCAGCGTTGCTCAGAAGCTATTTTGCACCTAGAGGCACAGCTGAGGTTCTTGGAAGCTTTAGGTCGTGTTGATATCCAGGCGCAGATTGCATCTACATTCGAGGATATTCGGACCGAAGAAGTTAATAAGTATGAAGTCGCTTGACGTCACATAGCAGAGCAAGAGGTCGAGGTGGAGCATCTGCAGCAACTGCATGCTCAAAAGCAAGCTGAGCTAACATTATCCAACACTTCTTTGGAGAATTTACGGGAGAAGATCATTGCCGCTGAAGCAGAGTTGACTAGGATGAAGGCTCAATTCAAGCGAGAAGAATCCATCGTCACTGAGCTCAACGTCAAAAGTGCTACCTCTCTGGTGAAATATCGCAAAAAGGCTAGTGCTCTGGACGAGGCTAAGAAGGAGGTAGATGCTATACTGTCTAGTGAAGACGAGCTTCGAAAACGGGCTGAGATGCTGGTTCGGGCTGACCATGAAGGAAAACTTTCTGATATCAAGTCTCAGCTAGCCTCATTCAGTCTGATGAATTGATGAGCCTACTTTCGTATCGTTCTTTTGGTAGGAACAACACTTGTTTTAGGTCACCTTGTTTTCTTTTGAATAAGGATAGTGCTGCCTTTTGGCTTTTCATTGTTTCTTTTTCATATCATGTTTTGACATGGAACCATGAAATACCAGTTCGATATTACGACAGCAACTATTTATTCCTCCTGTATTGTGCTTTTGTCTTAAATACTGGAAGAATCCTGTAAGTGCCAGGAATGTAATATTTACGTGGCACACTTTATGGTCCCGTCGCCTTATCGCTCTATTGGCGAGAGTCAATAAGTTAGAAGTGTTGCGATCGGAGCAACTTTGAGGACCTATCGCTCTATTGGTGAGAGTCGATAAGTTAGAAGTGTTGCGATCGGAGCAACTTTGAGGACTTATCGCTCTATTGGTGAGAGTCGATAAGTTAGAAGTGTTGTGTTTGGAGCAACTTTGAGGACTTATCTCTCTATTGGCGAGAGTCGATAAGTTAGAAGTGTTGCGATCGGAGCAACTTTGAGGACCTATCGCTCTATTGGTGAGAGTCGATAAGTTAGAAGTGTTGCGATCGGAGCAACTTTGAGGACTTATCGCTCTATTGGTGAGAGTCGATAAGTTAGAAGTGTTGCGATCGGAGCAACTTTGAGGACTTATCGCTCTATTGGTGAGAGTCGATGAGTTAGAAGTGTTGTGATCGGAGCAACTTTGAGGACCTATCGCTCTATTAGTGAGAGTCGATAAGTTAGAAGTGTTGCATTTGGAGCAACTTTAAGGACCTATCGCTCTATTGGTGAGAGTCGATAAGTTAGAAGTGTTGCGATCGGAGCAACTTTGAGGACCTATCGCTCTATTGGTGAGAGTCGATAAGTTAGAAGTGTTGTGATCGGAGCAACTTTGAGGACCTATCGCTCTATTGACGAGAGTCGATAAGCTAGAAGTGTTGCGATCAGAGCAACTTTGAGGAAGATAGAGTTTAAATTCTGTAGGAATGGAACCCATCATGGGTTTAATGTTGGGATTGGAAAGACTTTGTCCACTATTTTGTTTAAATTCTGTAGAAATTTTAAACTCAAGCAGCATATTTTCCAAAAATCAGATTCTATAAACATGGGTACCCCCTGCGTTCATGCTCTTTAATTGGGCTGCGTATTATTGGAAGAACGCATCTCCAGACTATTGTACCCCCTGCGTTCATGCTCTTTAATTGGGCTGCGTATTATTGGAAGAACGCATCTCCAGACTATTGCGTTTAGTCTGGCTTTACGGACGCAGGGATTTGTCCCGCGTCTAATCGGAAGTCCAAGCGACTGTAATGATGACGAAGATTTACGGACGCAGGGATTTGTCCCGCGTCTAATCGGAAGTCCAAGCGACTGTAATGATGACGAAGAGACTTCACCCGTCGGGAGTCTTGGAACTCTATATCATTAATTATTTATAAATAGGCTTGATTAGACATGTCAACAGCCTTAACGTTTAAACTTCGTTCTTGAACTCCCAAACGAGTTTCTTCTCGTTAGTTCTTCCACTATTTCATCTCGTCCTCTGGCCATGGCTTCCCAGAAATCTTGCTCGGGTGGAGACGAACAGATGGCGCACCTTTCACCGCCGTCGAAGGATGCTTTTGGGTCCGCCTCTGGACCGTCGTTGGTGCCTCCGACGCCTGGACATCGAAGTAAGTCTCATTGTCTTAAGCATTTTTCTTTGATTGATTTTCTTGAAATTCCTTAGATGGATTCTGGTTGATGATGACGAATAAGATTCGTCTTTTCAATCTTGAACACACGGAAAAGAATTTGCATGTCTCTTGATGAAAACTGTTCATCTTCTTGACTTTGGATCCTGAAAGAACTTCCTGTGTCCATTGTAATTATGAAGAATCAAACCCTTGACGTTGAACACACGGAGAAGTTTTTGTGTTTGTTGATAAGATTTGTTCATTTTAGATACGAACAGAATTCATGCGTTCTTTGATCTTGAACGCGGAAGAGATCTTCCGTGTTTATTGATAAGATGAAGGGTTGATCCCTTAATCTTGGACGCAGGAAGAAGTCCTGCGTTCATATTGAGCCAACGCAGGTCTAAACTCCTTACGTTCAGACTAATCTTGACGCATGTTTTACTTACTGTGTTTGCATTCATCTATTTTATTGACTTTGCTTCTCATTTGGCTGCAAGGTGGGGTTTCTGCTACTGATCCCCTCATCATATCTGATGATGAAGAAGAACTGCCCCAAGGGAACGTTCCTTTGATTACCCCCCTCGCTATGGTTCCCCCTGGAAAGGTCTTTACCCCGGATTTCGAAAGTGTGAACTTCCTCACTGAGCTTCTAGAGAACATGGTGAAGCAAGCATACCTTATTTCTGAGCAAGGATGGGCCCCATTTTCAGGATTCCAGGACTCGTTCTTTGAGGTGATGCGCTTGCTTAAACGCATCAACCGCAGCTGGGCTTATCACTGTGCCGAGAAAATTTATTTCTTCTCAGGTACTGTGGAGACCTTGGAGAAATTGCAGAATGCTGATTTGAAGCCCGAGATAGAGGAAGCTTTTCAAGCCTTGTGATTAGGAGCTGGTGCTGCCACTGCCACTTGAAGCCCGAGATAGAGGAAGCTTTTCAAGCCTTGTGATTAGGAGCTGGTGCTGCCACTGCCACCGCTGAAGAATTAAGGGAGAAGGCTGAAGCAGAAGTCCGTGCTAAGTATTCTGCAAGCATATCCAAGGCTAAAGCTCGCCTCGCATCTTTTTCTCTTTGAAGGCTTTTATAATGCTTTTTGGCTTGTAATAACTTTTGATACTTTTGCAACAATTATTACTCTTGCCTGTGATGAATTGTGGACCTTTTTGGCTTGTAATAACTTTTGATACTTTTGCAACAATTATTACTCTTGCCTGTGATGAATTGTGGACATCTTCTGAAATGATATAGTCTCTCTACTTTTGCAACAATTATTACTCTTGCCTGTGATGAATTGTGGACATCTTCTGAAATGATATAGTCTCTCTTGTGGTATGAGAATTTCTGAAAATTATCCCCTTGTGTTTGAAGGATCTGAATGCAGGCTTATCAAAAAACGTATGGTTGCGTCCAAACAGGTTTGAACGCAACTCTGAGATTTGAGTTGTAGTTAGAGGACTTACGTTTAGAGAGATCTGACGCATTCCAATTTGTTGAGGATCCCCTTTGCTGTTGTTAGGGTAAACTCCGGAAGTTTCCACGTTGTTAGTTGAAATTCCATGCTTGAATACACCCAACATGGGTCTGCCTCTTTATAGGAACCAAGAACGCAGGTTTAAAACTTGCGTTCCGGAGATTTGAAACGCAGTCGTAGAACTTGCATTCGAGGAAGCCAGACGCTCCTTCAACCTTGGGTGCGCCTCTTAGGTTGCTAGAACTTTTCCACTGAACCAAATCAATCCAACAACTTAGGAAATTTTCTTTATTATAATATTTCTCAACAACTTAAACCGTCAGAGGTGTAATGTTAACTTGACGACGTACAAAGTAGGAGAACTTATTTGTTCATACAAACATTTGATGAGCAACCCCCAGTTAAGCTCAAAAGACTTGCAGCTTACGGGTAATATTTCTTGAGAAATTTTCCATTAATTGGCATCATAAGCCTGTCGCCTTTTTTATTAATGAGACGATAAGCTCCGTTGGAATAGACTGTCTCTACCACAAAGGGTCCTTCCCACTTAGGATTAAACTTCTCTACCACAAAGGGTCCTTCCCACTTAGGATTAAACTTCCCTTTGGTTTTATGAGTCATCACCATAGGTCGTCGATTAGCCAAAACCAAATCACCTTTCTTGAAAATCCGCTCCTTGACCTTTTTGTTGTAAGCTTTAGAGATGCGGGCTTGATATAGTTCAATCCGTTGTTGAGCTTGAAGTCGTTTGTCGTCTAAAGCTTCAAGTTCCTGCAAACGTCATTCGTGTTTCTCTTCATCTGTCAGTCCGGTTGTGATAGCAACTCTTAAAGAAGGAATTTGGATTTCTAACGGTAGTACGGCTTCACAGCCATATACCAGAGAGAACGGCGTAGCTCTTGTAGGGGTCCTCACTGTTGTGCGGTAGGCCCATAAACATTCGCCGAGTCTTTCGTCCCAATCTCGTCGGCTCTTGGAGACGAACTTTTTGAGGAGCTTGACGATAGTTTTGTTAAAGGCTTTTGCAAGACCATTCGCTGGCGGATAATATACCGTGGATGCCACACTTTGGATGCGAAATTTATCACAGAATCTCTGAAATCCAAAACTAACGAACTGTGTCCCATTGTCGTGAACTATTCGTCTCGGGACTCCAAAGCGATAGATGACATGATGTTTAATGAACTTGATCACATTTTTTGTCTTGACTTCTCTTAACGGGATTGCCTCCGCCCACTTAGAGAAATAATCGATTACGGCCAAAATGAACCGGTGTCCTTTGGAAGTCGGAGGAGAAATTGGTCCCACGATATCCATGCCCCACATTTCAAATGGCCAAGTTGCAGATGTAGGGTGTAAATTACCTGGCGCTTGATGGATAAAGTCCTCATGGATCTGACATTCGTGACAGTGTTTAGCATAGTCAACTGCGTCTGAGAACATTTTTGGCCAATAATATCCGATTCGTCGAAGACGATCGCCTAATTTAGCTCCAGGTTGATAAGCTCCGCACATTCCGTCGTGAGCTTCCTTGAGAGCCTCTTTTGCTTCTTTCCGAGAGAGACATCAAAGCAAAACTCCGTCATGTGATTTGCGGTATAGGGTTTGAGAGACTGCATCATAATAGAATTAGAGGGCCTTTCGTTTGATAGTAGCCGCTTCCTTAGGATCATCAGGTAATATTCCGTATATAGCATAGTCAATATACGGGAATCGCCAATCTCTAGCTTCAAATTCTATTGAGGTTGTACAGACTTCTCATGTCAGTGTCTTATCAGGGCTTTCCTCCATAGGAATCTTGAAATAGTATAACTCGCGTCCTGCAACTGAGATTGTAGTTTCAGCCCCTGGAGGCAACGCTAATGAAGTTGCCAGCGAGGCCAAAGCATCTGCGTAAGCATTCTGAGCTCGTGGAATGTATTCAATAAAGAAACATTCGAACTTCTTAGCTTGCTTTAGCACTGCGAAGTGGTACGGGATAAGATCCTCATGACGCGCTTCGTATTCCCCCCGGACTTGATTAACGATGAGCTGAGAGTCACCGTAAGCTTCGAGGCGCTGAACGTTAAGTTCCTCAGCAAATTGCATTCCTAATAACAGGGCGTTATATTCGGCTACATTGTTGGTGCAGGGTTTGATTAGGGAAAATCCTCTTGGGATTACGTGACCGTTCGGGGAAACGAGTACAACCCCCACCCCTGCAGTAATTGCTCCATGAGGATTTGCTCTAGATGCACCGTCGAAGAATAACTTCCACACCTGCGTGGTTTCTTGAGTAACGCAAGTTTCAGCGACTTCATCAGGCAATTCTTCATACAACTTAGATATCCCTGGCACAGGGTGATCGGCTAAGAAATCTGCCAATGCTTGACCTTTGACTGCCTTTTGGGGCATAAACTACATATCATATTGTGACAAGAGAATGACCCATTTTGCGAGTCGGCAATTTAGGGATGATGGCTTTGTCATCAGAACTCTCAAGGGATTCACCTTGGAGATGACGTGAATTGTTTGTCCAACGAGGTAATGTCACATCTTTTGAACTACGAATACCAAGGCGAGACATTCTTTTTCAACTGGATTGTATCGGTGTTCGGCTCCAACTACGAATACCAAGGCGAGACATTCTTTTTCAACTGGATTGTATCGGTGTTCGGCTCCCATCATAGTCTTGCTTAGGTAATAAATGGCTTGCTCTTGACCCTGATCGTTATTCTGTGCTGACAAAGCTCCAAGAGAATGTTCCATGGCTCTCACATATAACAGGAATGGCTTTCCCGATTTTGGGGCCACAAGAACCGGTGGTTGAGTAAGATACTCCTTAATTTCTTCAAATGCTCTCTGACAATCTTTATCCCAAACAAAGGATACCCCTTTCTTCATGAGCTTAGAGAAAGGTTGGAAACTCCCTGAAAGATTTGATATAAATCTACGAATATAAGCCAATCTCCCTTGCAAACCCCTGAGCTCTTTGAGATTCTTAGGAGGTGACATGTCTTGGATAGCACGCACTTTCTCCGGGTCAAGAGAAATTCCCTTGGAGGTAACAATAAATCCTAGGAATTTTCCGTTCGATACTCCGAGGAATGATTTTGTCGGGTTCATCTTCAATTGATGTGTTCGCATGATATCGAACATTGTCTTCAAGTCTGTAAGATTATCACCCTTATGTTGGCTTTTTATTGCTATATCATCAACATAGTACTCGATCTTCTTACGTAAGTGTTCGTGAAAGATGGCATTCATTGCACGTTGATAAGTTGCACCCGCGTTTTTCAGGCCGAATGGCATCACTGTATAGCAATATACCCCCAGTGGTGTTCTAAAAGCGGTATGCTTTTCGTCTTCTGGGTGCATCTTGATCTGATTGTACCCGGAAAATCCGTCCATGAAAGACATCCTTTCATATCCACAGGTGTTATCGATCATAACGTCGGTGATAGGAAGCGGAAACTCATCTTTTGGACAAGCTGCGTTAAGATCGCGAAAGTCGATGCATATCCGGACCTTACCGTTTTTCTTGGGCACTGGGACGATGTTAGCCACCCAGTCGGGGTGTTGTTCTTCCCTAACAAAACCTGAGTCTATGAGCTTTTTAACTTCTGACTCAATTGATTCCATGATCTCTGGACAAAACCGGCGTTGCTGTTGTTTAACGGGTTTGGCATCCTTCTGACTCAATTGATTCCATGATCTCTGGACAAAACCGGCGTTGCTGTTGTTTAACGGGTTTGGCATCTGGATCGATGTTGAGACGATGCGTGGCCACTTTTGGGTCAAGACCAGGCATGTCTTCATAATTCCAAGCAAAGGCATCTATATATTCTCGGATGAGAGATATAAGATCTTCTTTTTCGGATGATGATAAGTCTTCAGCTATGAAGATAGGCTTGGGGTTAGATTCATCTCCCATGTTGACCTGGATCACTTTATCTTCAGTGGGTGGTTCGCGCTGTTCAAAGCACATATCCCACAAGATATTGAGGCGTTTGATCCAAGGGTCGTCGGTTGATTCGATTAATCCTTCATCACCCCCTGCGTCTTCATCTGGATGACTGGTCGAAGCCATGTTCATAGTTAGACTTTTAAAGAAAGGCCCAACACTGACGTCAGATTCCCAAGAAGATGTCCCGGAAGAATGGTCCTGACGCAGATAATTACTGACTTCATTTTTTAAGGCCGACGGGGTTGTGACGTAACCCACACCCCTTCCGGTTTTTTGATAGTAATCCGGAGGTTTTCCTTCAGGGGTGAGAGACATTCGGATCGGTGTTCGTCTTCCTTTTCCGAAGTTCAAACCCTGTTTCTCATTAAAGTTATACCCCATTCGTTTCATTAAATGTATAGAATTGGGTTCGAGATAATGGAATTGGGGAACTCCGTCATCTTCCTCTGAACTTCCTCGTTTGAGTGGTTCGGGTTTGACTTTACCAAAATGAATCGGCCTCTGCCCTTTCCTTTTGGACGGGACTTTGAAGAAAGCCTTCCGTGCATCTTCTACTTCTTCATCTGAAGCGAAGGATGACTGGATTGGCAAGGTGAGCGATGCCTTTGTGCATAGTACGTGCCATGGGTTGGTACCTGCATTATGATCATTCTCTATTTGTCCAACTTTAAAAGATTCATCAGACAAGTACGCCAAAATAAAATATTCATTAATGCACCACTCGCCCTCACTCGGTACATTATTATTGTTCTCGACTGAACCAATTACATTAAAGTTCAACTCCTATGGACAATTCCCTTCTGGATCTGGTTCGACGTCTGCCTCATTACCGCTGTCGACATCTTCTTCCTCTTGTGATTCTGAGTAGAAGACTGAGTCGGTATGGAAGTTTTCCACTCCTCTGAAGGGGTATTTCTCCGCAATCAGGGTTCAAACTTCGTCTTCATCATTGACATACTTCATAACTTAATGTAGGGTGGATGGGACAATGCGATTTGCATGAATCCATGGTCGTCCTAATAACAGATTATAGGACGTGTCCGCATCTATGATGTAACAAGTCACTTCGGATCTGAGATCTCCGATCTGACATCTGAGTTTGATCTTTCCCATGGGCCGAGTGCTGTTAGCATTGAATCCGAAAATGGTAGTTTGGGTAGCGTGCAACCAATGCATGGGAATCCCTAAAACTTGCATAACTCTGTATGGCATAATGCTGAGTGCCGAGCCTGGGTCAACCTGAACACGGCTGATTTCTGATGACCCGATGTATCCTGTGTAGTACAAGGGTCTGTCATGTTTATGTTTCACTTGCATATCTTCCGGAGCGAATGATATACAGGGCATGCTCCTGGCTGCTTGTATACATTGCAGGCAGGACTGATCTTCAAACGCTTCAGGAATTGGAGCAACTTGAGTGATAAAGCTCTCCGTGTTCTTCAAAGCTTCAATCAGAGCTTCTCTAGTGGTTTTGGACAACTTCAAGAGCTCATATAAGGTGATCCTGGCTGGTATGTTGGCCAACTGCGCTATCACATTAAATTGGTAAGGGGCGCTGGTTTCGCCAAGATCTTGGTGAAGATTTTTGTTAAACCGGAGCTCTTTTTATTTTCCTTTATCAACCGACTTTTTTGGCACAGAATTCCCAGTGTCTTAGGGCTGCTCTTCAGCTTCTTGAGCATGCTGGTCATAATTCCTCAAATAAGCTTTCCCCGACCGGGTACCGGGGTTGCCTTCTGGGTACGCCGCTAGGATGATCCTCTCTTCTTCTGAGTCGGTGAGAGGTTTGAGATGGTCATTATTCTCATTAACAGAAGGGCTAATCATGTTGGCAGACTTAGCTTTGCCTCCTTTCTGCTTGGGCGAAGTGTTCGTCCACTGCTGATCTTCAATTAGGTCCGGATGGACCCACATGATCTCTCCTTTTGAGATAGTGAGGGGTACCAACCCCCTGCCCTTCTGATTGTGTAAGTCGGTGTTTTTCAAGTGCATTTCCCCCTTATGGACGGGAACGACACCATCTGCAGCAGCTACAG
The DNA here is from genome assembly GCF_001876935.1 of Asparagus officinalis. Classification (NCBI taxonomy): domain Eukaryota; kingdom Viridiplantae; phylum Streptophyta; class Magnoliopsida; order Asparagales; family Asparagaceae; genus Asparagus; species Asparagus officinalis. Next base: position 6,849,979 of record NC_033800.1, on the reverse strand, counting down.
GGGGGAAGTCACCGAACTGGATCGCAATCAAGTTGGTAGATACAGTCTTCTGCTCCGGCTTCAGAGTAAGTACGTTAGCGTTTACCAAATTTTGCAAGATGTCTTTGAACACATAATATTTTCTGGTAGGATGTCCCAAGAACCTATGATAGCTGCTTCATCTGGTTTTCTGATTTCAGGGAGCTGCAATTTATTGTTCTTCCGAAGTAGTTGGAACAGAGTGTCCACATGCTCTTCTTTGAACGAATACTGCTTGGGTGCTCTTTGCTGATTGGGCGTCTTGCCTTGCTTAGTGGGCGGTGGTACTTGCGTGTAGTCAGCTGCTAAAGTCTCTTTTCCCTTAGACCGCTGGGCGTTGTTCTGATTGCGTTGCTACTGCGGCTTGGGTTGTGGCTCTTCTTCAGCTTTAACCCGAGCAACAATCTCTTCAGCTTGCTCCCCTTGCGAAACTAACTGTCTCCAGGAGCGACATTCTGCTACTCCCATCTGAGCGAGGAGCTAAGTCTGCAGGTTGTGCCTGCAAGTTTCAACTAGAGTTGACTGAGTCATACCTGATGGGCATCGTAATGCCATGCTGCGGAACCTCTCCACATAAGCCTTAATAGATTCTCCCTTCTTTTGATTTGTGGCGAGAAGGGTAGGGACCGAGACTTCTGTGTCATCTTCGAAGAATCTGGCTAAGAAAAGCCTTTTCAAATCTACCCATTTCTGAATAGATCCAGCAGGCAGTTTCATAAACCATTCAAAGGCCACTCCTTTAAGGGTGCCGATGAACAAGCGTGTCAGGATGGCATCATTTGCTATCACATCTCCAGTCTGAGACTTGAAGTAGTAGATATGCTGATTTGGTGATCCTGTACCATCAAAAGGTTGTAGCGTTGGAGCCTTAAATTTTGGCGGATAGGGAGCTGTATCCCATTCTGCAGGGTAAGGCCGTATCACTCCTTCCTCACGAAGCTCACTTCTGTTGGCCATTGCGTTAAGGCGGGCTTCTAGCTCATCCACTTTGGTTGACTGAGGATACAGCTCTTTTTCCATCTCCTTCTCATTGTCAGAAGAAGAGTCTAAGTTGTGAGTCTCACGATCTGAATCTTCGTGCGCCTTCTGCTTTCCCTTTGACATTGTCCTCCGGGAAGACTCGGGTTTTGGCCCCTTTTCAGCGAGAAACTGGGCTAACATATCCTTCAATTGGAGAAGTGTCTCCTGTTGCGCCTGGAGCATGGCATGATGTTCATCCACTCTTTTGGCTATGTCCTCAGGGTTTCCCGCCATGTAAACAGAAACCTTTTGTGCTCCGACAGAGCTTGAAGATTGAGATTCAGCTATTGCCGAATGCTCATCACTTGTCGTAATCCCTTTGGCTAACTTTTGGTAATTAACCGGACGTATAGCTCCTGTGTCGATATACCCCTTCGAACTCGTCACAAATTTCTCGAACAGTCGGGGAATGGCTCCTTTCTGATTCATCAGAACTAGGATACAAGGCCTTCCCTCTGCCGGCCATGTTGATGGTAACCTGAGGATATTCGGCTTCAGAAACCTTCTTCTTTTGACGACGTCGTCTTTTGGTAGGTCTTACGACATCCGTTAGTCTGTCAAACACAGATTGTCGGGTTTTAGGTGCGCAACACTGGCACTCGGAGAGGACTGCTGAAATAATCCTCTCCCAATGGCATGAATGATTTGTCTGTTGCATTGGTTTTCCTCTAGAGAGTAACTCTCGCAAATCGGAGACCTGAGAGCAACTCTCCGTCTGAGATAAGACTCCCTGTCCTTGAGTGGGTGAGATTGGCTCTGGTTGAACATGAATCTTAAGCCCCTGTCGACTTCTTTGAACTTGACGGACCACCTCGCGTTCTGGAGTCGAAGCGCGAAGGTCGAGTTGTGATCTGTAAACACCAGGCTTTGGCCTGCGTTTATTTGATGAAACAGACCCCTTAGGGTCCTATTTTATTTAGACGCACTCATGAGGTGCATGTTTTCCCTTAGCAGGGCTATGTTCTGGATGGACAACGCTCCCCTGAGGGTCGCGTTTAAGTTGTATCACTCGAGGTTCATAGTTGGATTCATTACCTCGAAGCGTGCGTTCTGGAGTATGAACGCAGTGTTTGGGCAGAGCCTTAAAAACACAATCCTTGCGTTGGACCAGGGATTGATTTTCTCGGAGATGTGCTCGTCGGATGGACCTTCTCCGTCTTCGAGCTTTGTTCTTCTGGGCTTGTTTTAGAGCCTTAGCCGTGTCTTTGGCATTGATTGGATCTTCTTCTGTCGTAGGCCTTTTACAACCCAGCACACGCCGTGTTGAGATGGGCGTGGAATCTTCGACTTGCAAAGCAAGTTTAAGGCTCTGGCCAAAGGAGAAGGCTTTCTTTGGCGTCTCAACAGCAGTTAAGACCTCCTTAGAGATCTTACAGGTATCTCGCCTAGCTCTAGGGCTAAGCGATCCAGAGGAGAGGGCCTCCTCGTACTTGGCTTGGTCAAACTCTACCACCAGAGTTTCGACAGTGGTTCCAGTGAGATGAACGTCGGATTGCGCCACCACTTCCTCGTCAGAGAAGCTTGTCCCCAGCGGAGTCGCCATCTTTTGTTTGTGGAAAATTTGCAGTAAAAAGACAATGAAAGAAAAATTGACTTGTATTCTCTCAAAATCAATTACAATTTGGATTCCGATTACAAAAGAGAAGAGAATGATCTAGATTCTTCCCTTTGTTTAAAACTGGGTTCTTCACGGTGGTGATGGAGTGCTTCCCTCGAATGCTCGCGTCGAGTTTGCTCTCCGTTGACGATCCGAAAATTTCAATTCACTAGAACAACTGACTTGTCTGATTGATAACTCTTGACGAATATTGTAGCTCAGAACAAGTAACAAACTCTAATATGAAAAGAGTTATCGGAACCAAAAATAATTCGGTTAATAAGCCAAGTATGGAGTGTCTGGAATCTTCAGTTGATGATGATTCCCCAGACTGTGTAAGGAGCTGATCCTTCAACTCTCACTATCTGAATCCGATCAGTTGATGATGATTCCCCAGACTGTGTAAGGAGCTGATCCTTCAACTCTCACTATCTGAATCCGATCTCTAAAAAAATCCAACCCCGAACTCTGTTGAGTTTGTTGATATTTATAGGGAGATTAGGGGTGTAACTGCCCCCATAATCCGCTCCTAAATAAGGATTTAGTTGTCTCATTAATCGGTTGTAACAACCCACGTAAGCCACTCCTCAAATTGTGGGTGAAGAGAGGTTTTCGAAACTGCATGGATCGTGTTTGAACAGGTCAGAACTTTGACATGCGTTCTGGCATAGATTCTGCGCTTGAACGCAGCATCTGGAAGTACGTTCTGCAGCGATATTGAGCTGCGTTGTGCAGTGATGTTGAGCTGTGTTCTGCAGCGATATTGAGCTGCATTGTGCAGTGATGTTGAGCTGCGTTCTGCAGCGATATTGAGCTGCGTTGTGCCGCGATGTTGAGCTGCGTTGTGCAGCGATGTTGAGCTGCGTTGTGCAGCGATGTTGAGCTGCGTTCTGCAACGATATTGAGCTGCACTGTGCAGTGATGTTGAGTTGCGTTCTGCAGCGATATTGAGCTGCGTTGTGCAGCGATGTTGAGCTGCGTCGGGCAGCGAATAGAGCCGCGTTGGGCAGCGATGTAGAGCTGCGTTGTGCAGCGATGTTGAGCTGCGTCGGGCAGCGAATAGAGCCGCGTTGGGCAGCGATGTAGAGCTGCGTTGTGCAGCGGTGTAGAGTTGCGTTCTTCGATGTTTGAAGGTGCGTTTGGCAGCAGTATAGAACTACGTTCGACGTTGGTTGGAGCTGCGTCTGGCAGCGGTATAGAGCTGCGTTCTGTCTGTCTTTATATATGGATGACACCAATGACCATTCAAGAAGGTCCTGTTCAGGCCATTGGTGACAATTGAGGCATCTCAATAACGCTCTATCTCTTTGCATGGCTTTGCACTTCTCAGCATGTCGAATATTTGCCCACAGTTCTCTAGACCTTCCTGTTTTTCTAAAATCATTACACTGCTCATCAGCATCTCTAGTAGTTGCTAATATGATGTTAGTCATGTTGTTGTCACAGCCATCAAGATTAATCATCTCAAACATGGAACTGTGTTGATAGCTGATAATGCAATGATTGCGGTCCTTCGTCTTTTGGAGCGTAGCCACTTGTATTTTGACTGTAGGGATGAATTTTAGCTCTCGATTTCTTCATGGTCCATAGGGGTGTCCCTCGATCGTAGTTTTATGTTGGGTAACAAGAAAGTAATCCGATTGCAACTTTCATTGTTATAGTTTGATGAGTATCAGCTATCCATTGTGATTTTTAGATAGCCTACATGGTGCCGGAAGGGCAGAACCATCATTATGGCCGAGCATAGGATGGCGGTGAAAATATGTGGGCTGGTGGCTGAGTCAGCTCTTACTATACATGTGTCGGCTGACGACTGGAGGAGAGATCATCTCGGCATTAAATAGGAAGTGATCGGAGGCATGACAGTGCTGACATGGTTCGATGAGTCATAAAGACTATCAGGGCTAGAGGTATGATGGCGCCTGCCAAGCCTCAACTACGATGCTGACACGTTGTTAGTGGGGGGACTGTTGGAAATTCATGTTAATTACATGTAAAATACGTAACGGAAGACTGTATGCATAATAATACTAAGCATGTAGAGAGTATGAAATACAAGTTAGGACCATCCTAATTAAATCTAACATGATCACTATAATAAAAAGAGCAACCAAGAGCTTTGAAGGCTTACTTTCGTAGCGTAATTCGATGGTAGATCGATCAATCCCTAGTTCGTTATTCTTGTTATTGTAAACCTCCTTGTAGTGGATCTCCAAGTCTTCAAATGAGCTTAATAAAATCAGAGTCTTCTTGAGAGACAAGACAAGATATCCACCCCGGGGTACTATAAAATCCTACTATTTTCTCTTACTCAAAGATTGCTAGAGTTTAGTAAGAGATTGAGTTCTCTTTTATTCTCTTATGGAAAAAACCACTTAACTAATTTTCATTAACCTTTTCATAAGAGAGAGAGCTCATATATATAGAGTGAGATATGTCATGACTCATCTCATTAGTCATGCCATGAGTCATCTAAATGTAATGATTCCTTTCATGAGTCGTGCAATGACTCATCTCATGAGTCATGCAAAGAGTCATGAAGAATTAAAACTATGTGCTAAAACCATGTTCCCAAACCATACCACCTTAATGACTCATCTCATTACTTATTAATCAAGGTATAATGAAGTGTGTATTTTATAAATAAAAATACCACATCAATATGGTGTTTCTTAAATACAGTATTGCGTAATTTTCTAATCATTAACTAATAAGTCATCATATGATTAAAAAATCAATGAGTTGACCAAAAGCCAACCATTAACCAAAAAGCCAACCAATTGACTAAAAGTTAACTTTATGAGAAAAATACTGGAATTCATTTCTTAAGCACATATCATTCTAATTTTACTGATACATATAATCGTTTATGTGTATCCGATGAAAATCATATATGCGTATCAATCATACGCATTTAACTCTATAAATTGTATTTTATAGTATTCAAGTACGCGCTTGGTGTGACTCTAGGGCCCAACTTAAGACTCGGCAGTGGATCATATCCATAAGTATAACAAAGGTGCTAGCTACACATAAAGACTACCTGGGTATAAGTTGTGATAAATGTCTGCAACATAATTTTATCAGGACCACTCAGTGATAACATTGTATAGTCCAGTCTCTTCGTCAAATAATGTCAAACTATCAAGCCTAGAGTATGGTTAACTGTCAAACCCTAATAGCTTGATTAGTGTTTGTTTATATTAAACTCATAATTTTTAAGATCAAACTGACACTCAGTTTATCTTATTTATTTTGGCCAAGAATTTTTAGGCTATAGTTATATCAAACAATCTTATGACATCAACCCCCTATACTAGGAGAGACGAATCCTATCTTGGCATCGTAATATCTACTTATGTCTCGGGATACACCTAACAAGAACCGTTGTGCACAACTCAATGAGAACTGTGGTTAGGTAAAAATCTAAGTACACCTATACTGACATGTAAGATATTGCACTCATGCATCAGGTCAAGAGACTACTTTGTACTATATCACTTAAGAACTTCTATTTGACAGTTAAGTATAATTACCAACTAGACATTCTCGGTGAGTCGTTCGGTTAACTCATTCACTAATGAGTCACCTGTATACTGTATCTTGATGTCTAAGTATCAATGATCTAAGAGATGGATCATCATCCTTCCAAAGGACAAATAGAGTATACACTAGTCTTTACCGAAGTGATGATGTCCTATCTCAACACTTCATCGACCAGGAACATTTTAGAATATACGTTAGCGACTAATCAGATCTCTTCTTCATTACGATCACTATCAAAATTCTGAAAGTCTAGTATCATTCTAAAGACTTTATATGTATTTAAAAAATATCAAATAAATACTAACCAAAATAACATGCTATCATTTTGAACAAGAATGTTATATTCATATAGATCATGTTACAATATATAATTATTGTCTGTAGGGCACCTATATCTAACAGGGACCTTGAGGCCGAAGTCCTTGTAAGTTATCTAAAAATTACTACAGATAGCTGATCCTCATCAATCACTAAGAATGGAAGTTACAATTTAACAGTTTCCAGAAGGCAATAATTTAAAAACTTTCACGTAGATCGATGAAAATTATAATCTGACAACCTTCACAACAACCGATAAAAAAATCTAATTCAACAGCCTTCACAATCAACATCGGGAGTTACGATCTGACGACTCTCATATTTTCAAGGAGCCAAGATGAATGTTACAAGATGACGATCTTTACAACGCTCTAGAAAAAGAGACTACAAATTGACGATCTCTTCAAATCAAAACGCAAGTGGCATCATTCCAGAGTCAAAGCAATGCAAACACAGCTCAAACCTGACTGCAAATGCAGCTCACATTCAGCTCCAAATGCTGCAAACACAACACAAATCTAGCTATCAACGCAGCTCATATTCGGCCACAAATGCAGCCTCCGAACGCTACAGACGCAGCTCAAATTCAGCTGCAAACACAGCTTCCAAGCTGCCAACGCAGCTTCCAAGCGCTACCAAACGCAACTTCCAAACGCTACCAAACGCAGCTTCCAAGCTGCCAACGCAGCTTCTAAATGCTGCAAACATAGCTTCTAAACGTTGTGTCCGAGCTTCCAGACGTTGTGTTCGAGCTTCCAAATGCTGCGTCCGAGCTTCCAGACGCTGTGTTCGAGCTTCCAAATGCTGCGTTTGAATGCAGAATTCATGCCAAAACATAATTCTTGTGTTTGACTCGGTCGAACAGTTCAAAAACCGTTTTCCACGATCTAAGAGGATCACAACTCCACTTAGGAGTAATTTAATGGGCGGTTATATCCCATAAGCCCCACAAAGGAGCGATTTTAGGGGTGATTATACCCCCTAATCGCTTATAAATAGCTGAAAGATCAGCTTAGTTCGGATCTTTAGATCTTTGGATCTTTGAGCATTTTTGAATCTAGAGATCAGCGAAGAGCTTGGAGCGTTCTTCAGCAACCGAGATCAAAGAGCTTTGATACTTGACTTATTAACCGAATTTCGGTTCAAATCAACTCTATTACAAAGTTTAAACTCGCACTGAGTTCTTAAACTCGTTAAGTGTTATTTTTAAACTTACCACGCAAGTTCTATCAACTTCAATCCAGTGACATGAAATGTTAGATCATCAATGAGAAGCAAACTCGATATGAACATCGAGGGAGACATCTCATCGCTATCGTGAAAAACCCAGTTTTAAACAAAGGGGAGGATCTCCGTCTATCCTCTTCTCTTTTGTAAATCGGGATTCCGATACAAGAAGATTGTAATTTTTTTTCTAAGTTAGTTAGAGAGAAATTGTATTGAGAGAATTGTATTCATTCTTTGTCTAAGCTTGTTAGAGAGATAATACAATAAATCATATTCTTAATTTTCTTCTTACAAATTTCCTACCAAACAGTCCTTTAGCTTAGCCGAGAAGTAACGCCTTTCGAGTGATCATCAGGAGACGTCAAGTCAGCTGGTCGACTGGATTTGCTATGAGCCGTCTTCGACAAGAGGAGCGACAAGTACTGCTTTTCGAGTCGACACGAGGGAAAGTTGACTCCGCGAGTCGACTGAGTTGTCGTCATTGTTGGTCTTCGGCCACCAACTTGATTGGGGCATTGCATGCAAATGTACACCTATCTATTGCTTAGCAAAGAGTAGCACTTAGGTGATTGAAAATACCATAACAATTTCATTCTCACTTGACTTCATTTTCGCGTACCAAACGAGGTGTAAGGGATAAGGGTGTGGATATTTCTTCGAAAGATGGGGGTGGCAGAGGTTTTTTATCAGCATTATAAGGAAATCTTTGGTTTGAAAGTGGATAAACGATGTGAGGTTGATTAGAGAAGAATGTTTCCTAGACTGCAATTTGGGGCGGGGTGAGCGGTAATTGAATGGAGAAATTAAGTTAGTTGTTTTCGGCATGGGGGAAAATAAATCTTCTGAGCCTGATGGGTTTTCCCCTATATTTTTTCAAAAATTTTGAGATACCAGTAAAGATGGCTTGTGGAATCTATTTGTGGAGTTTTATGATGGCATATTAGATATGAAAAGACTATCTATGCATATATTGTTTTGATTCCCAAGAAAGAAGAAGCAATGGAGGCTGGAGATCACGGACCAATAAGTCTGTTAAATGTGATTTATAAAATAATTACCAAAGTGCTTACTAACAAACTTATTAAGAAGCTTGAGAGATTAGTTGACCCTATACAAACAGGATTCATTAAGAATAGATTGCTTTTTAATGGTGTGATTACAACCCAAGAAATCATTAATGATTGTTATCAAAATAAGAAATAGGAGATCTTATTGAAACTTGAAGTGAATTGGTGGTTTGCGGGGGGGGGGGGGGGGGTAGAAAGGGGGTCCATTATCTCCCTTATTGTTCGTGCTAGCTGCTAATGTTTTTACAAAAAAATTATTTTTGACCTAAATCAACTGAGAGGAAAGTTTTGTGTCTGTAGTATGCAGATAATATTCTAGTGTCTGCCAAAATAATAAAGATCATATAGTTGCGTTAAAGCTGATTTTATATGGATTTGAAATGTTATCAATTTAAAAATCTTCTTCCATAAAAACTCTTTTATACTTCTTGAGGACAACCCTAATATGCAAGAATAAGAGTCTCACATGGTTAATTGTCAATCAGACACTTTCTCTATTGCTTATCTTGGGGTTCCTCTTAGACCACATAAATTAAGGAAAATTGATTGGTGTCCTTTGTTGTGAAAAGATTGAGAGAAGATTAGCTATGTGGAAAAGTAAGGGGTTTATCAAAAGGGGGTAAGCTAAATTTAATTAATTCAGTACTGACTGCTATTGTATTATTTTGGGTGTCCATTTTTAAATTTCCTAAGTGGCTACGTGAGAAAATAGATAAAGCTAGAAGAAAGTTTCCATGGTCAATGGACTTGTTGAAAAAAAAAATCTATGTGTCTAAAAATTAAAGGAAAAAAAAATCTGGTTCACTAAATTTGGTCTATAAACATAATCTCAAGCCAAGGTCCTCTATTTTTCCTTTAATTTTTTTAGTCCTCTCCTCTTCCGAGATCTCGTTCACTAAATTGAACAATTCTGGTTCTTCTAACTTAGTGGCTTGAGATTATGTTTATAGACCAAAGAATCAAGTGGGGCTTGGAGTGTTAGATATCAATACTATGAATGATGCTTTGTTGGGCAAATGGCCATGGATCTAGTATAGTAGCAAATGGCTGTGGATTTGGACTTGTTGATGCTCTGTAATGTTCACATTTGGTAATGAATAAAATTATTTTCATTGATGTAGGCTGTCTAAAAATCACAATAGATAGCTTATTCAAACAAGCTCCGACAGCGGAGGTCACAATCAGACGACTTCCCAATCACTGCATCCACAACTCCACAATTGCCACAAACGCGACCTCACTTCTGAGATGATTGATCTTGATGGCTGTGACAACAGCATGGCTAATATCGTAGCAATTATTAGAGATGCTGATGAGCAGTGGGACGATTTCAGAAATAAAAAGTTGGACTCAGTTGGTGAGTTGCTTGGTAGAGAGCTATGGGCGAATATTCATCTTTAAGACACTATGGATGTTGATTCCCGTCTAGCTCCTACAACAAAAGCTACAATCAAATAGCTTTCGGGTCGGTGATTGAAAGCGGCAAATAGAGGACTTTTCACATAGATCGAGAAAGGTTACAATTTAACGACACTTCCGACAACTGATGAAAACTCTATGCAGCAGTCTTCACAATCTACAGTGAAAGTTACAATCTGACGGCTTTCACACCCCACAACAGCTAAAGCCAGGATTACTGAACAACGGTCCTTGCAACGCTCTACAGAAGAAGTTACAAATCAGCTAACTCCTTCTGAAACGCGGGTGTCATCCCCGCGTCATAACTTTGGAAATGAAGGCGACCCTCGCGTCGTCAACCAACAGCGACCCTCGCGTCGACAACGGTCCTTGCAACGCTCTACAGAAGAAGTTACAAATCAGCTAACTCCTTCTGAAACGCGGGTGTCATCCCCGCGTCATAACTTTGGAAATGAAGGCGACCCTCGCGTCGTCAAGCCACGGCGACCCTCGCGTCGTCAAAGCCACGGCGACCCTCGCGTCGTCAAGCCACAGCGACCCTCGCGTCGTCAA
>NC_033800.1:6837882-6838215 GCF_001876935.1 Asparagus officinalis | reverse complement strand
TATATATATATATATATATATATATATATGAGAAATATGGGTATGCTTTGTACCAAGCACAAAATTTGTGCTTGGTAGTGAGGTGGCATATTATCCTCCACTCATTCAAATGGGGGGACCACATTCACATGGGTTGAATGCGGTCCCCTAATTGAATGAGTGGATAGGAATGAGATACCTCACTACCAAGCACAAAATTTGTGCTTGGTACCAAGTATACCCATTTTTCTCTCTCTATATATATAGAGATTAATGGGTATCCTTGTCATAGGAGGGGATTTCCTCATTAACGCCTCTAAAATCACATGATTGAGCGACATTGTGGATGATCCG
>NC_033800.1:6831285-6836882 GCF_001876935.1 Asparagus officinalis | reverse complement strand
TAGGCAGTTACAACATTTTGTAGTGTTGACTATTTCAAACACTGTCTCGCTGGGCGGAGACAGCAAAGGACTGTCTCGCTGGGCGAGAACAGGCAAAGACTGTCTCAGGAGCTGGCGAGACAGCAAAGACTGGTCCTTCGCCTGGGCCGAGACAGCAAAGACTGGGTCTCGCTGGCGAGACAGTTCATACTTGTTTTGATTTTTCCAAAACAGTATGAAATCTTCCTTTCTTGTGAATTTTTGAGTGATCTTCTCTATGCTTGGGATATCTATTAGCATTTTTTGACGCCTACACTCCCCTCCTCCTCTCTCTATCTAAAACCAAAGGTTTTCTCAAGCTCGTCGCCCTATCCCTCGCCCTCCTCGCCGTTGTAGCCTCCGCCTATGCCGCCGCCTCCCCTCGAGTTCGCCGCCGCCTCCCCTCCTCTCCTCCACCCGACCTCGTCGCGGTAGCTCATCGTCGCTCCCCGCCTCGCCCTCGAATTCAGCCTTCCCCCTCCCTTGAGTTTAGCCTTAAATTCAGCATTTCCCCCCTCCTCCTCTCCTCCACCCGAGCTTCCCCTCTCCTCAATGTCAATTCTTGTATTTTAACCTGTTAATATTTTCAACTAATGCAAATACAAAAACTGACATTAAGCTCCCTCTTCTTGTACCCGTCAGTATTTTTTGGTATTACTTGTCACCCAGTTCCCCGGCGCCGCCCATATCACAGTCGAGCAATCTGTGGAAGTTTATGATTGCTAATCGGAAGGATCTTTATGTGCTGAGGAGGGAGATTAATGAAGCCATTACGGAGTCGGTGGATGCTTGTAGATTGGTTATTGATGTTGTTGATGATTTCTTGAATTAGGGGGAGAGTGTTGAGAGTGGAGGAGATCGGTGTTGGGCGATTGGGATGTTGCTTAGAGCTTTGTTTGATTCGGAGGGGAGGAAAGGACTAGGGGTCTCAAAGAAGATTAGGGAGAGGAAGGTGTTTGTGGGAAAATTTGCAGTAAAAAGATAGTGAAAGAAAATTAACTTATATTCTCTCAAAATCGATTACAATTTGGATTTCCTGATTACAAAAGAGAGGAGAATTAATCTGGATTCTCCCCTTTGTTTAAATCTGGGTTCTTCTTGGTAGAGATAGAATGCTTCCCTCGAATGCTCACGTCGAGTTTGCTCTCCGTTGACGATCCGACGTTTTGCTTCACTGGAACAATGTTCTCTCCTCATGATTTGACGTTGTGGAGAACTTGCGTGGCAAGTTTTTGAACTCGGAATGAGTTTAGAAGAACTCTGTAAAAGAGTTGATTTGAACTGAAAGTTCGGTTGATAAGCCAAGGATGAAAGCTGTTGCTTAAGGATGCTTCAAGATCTTCTTGTTGCCAAGTATCTCTCTCTAGCCGATCTCCTCCAAAACATGCACAAGGATCTCTTTTGCTGCTGCCCAACCGAGAGCCAAATCCCCTCTGCTCGAACCCCTGAACTAAATTGATTTTCAGTTATTTATAAAGGATTAAGGGGGTGTAACTACCCCTTAAATCACTCCTAAGTGGGGTGTAACCGCCCTCCAATCATGGGAAACAGTTTTGGAACCGTTCACGGGTTTAAGGGGTGTAATTCCCCCTAAAATGGCTCCATAATGGGGTATAACCGTCCCCATTAAGTGGAGATACGGTTTTAAAACCGTTCAGGTTCTGTTTGAACCAGTTAAACACAAAAACGCGGGTCTGACCCTAGCGTTTTGATGTTGCAACGTAAGTTTGACTCTGGCGTTTTGATGTTGCAACGTGGGTCCCACCCCAGCGTTTTAATGTTGACACACGGGAAGGACCTCCGTGTTTTGGTGTTGATGCGCAGGGATGACCTCTGCGTTTTGATCTTAGAGCGCGGTGATGAGTTCCGCGTCTTGCTTCGAAGAGATTATCAATAAGTAATCTCTTTTGTCATAGCGTTGCAAAGATCATTGTCTTGTAATCTTCATCTTGGCTCATTATCAATAAGTAATCTCTTTTGTCATAGCGTTGCAAAGATCATTGTCTTGTAATCTTCATCTTGGCTCCTTGAGAATATGAGAGTCGTCAGATTGTAACTCTCGATGTTGATTGTGAAGGCTGTTGATTAGAGCTTTCATCAGTTATTATGAAGGTCGTCAGATTGTAACCTTCATTAACCTACGTAAAAGTCTTCAAATTATAACATTCTGGAAGTCGTCAGATTGTAACTTCCATCATTGGTGTTTTGATGGGGATCAGCTATCTATTATGATTTTTAGACAGCCTACACAACTCCCTCTAAAGTTTTTGAAAGTTAGCGGTTGACTGGGACGAATTTTTGGAATACTTTGGATCTCAACTCTGATCTTGGAGCTGTTGATTCCTTATGGTAAAGGATTTGTTCTCTGCACTTGCTTTGAAGGCATATTGATTAGAGGGATTTGCCACGTAGGACCTGTGTGAAGGTATGCGTCATAATCCTGCTTCTGGAATGCGAGGGTAGATCCCTGCATTTTGAACTTGGGACGCGGGTCTCACCCTTGCGTTTTAAATTTGGAACTCGGGTATGACCTCGGCGTTGTGGTTTTTTCAATGCGGGTCTGACCTCTGCGTTTTGACTTGAGACGCGGAGGTGGCTTTCATGCATTTTCGGCTAAGTCAATGCGGGTCTGACCTCTGCGTTTTGACTTGAGACGCGGAGGTGGCTTTCATGCATTTTCGGCTAAGTCTTTGAGACTTGTCTTTAGCTCATCTGTTTCAAGTCTTGGCTCACTTCCATTAAGCTGATAGGTATGCAAACATGCATAGGATTTTTGGCAAACCCTCAGCCATCAACGGGTTTGATAAGCCTTTATCAACTACCGTTTGAGTTGGGCTAGCATGCGGATTGTCTAAGTCCGTTCCACATGTAACGTTGTGCTAAAAGAGTGAACCCTCTTAGACTTGATGCTATGATTTTGAATACATAGACTTTGTCATTTTTATGGGAAAAGACTAACCGGTAATGCGTGTTAGGTGTAGGCTTATCTCTAATTAGGGATCAAGATAAAATCCCCCATGCGTGTAAGGCATGGATTTCGGCGTTATTAATAACAACATGCCACGATGTTAAATACGTGGGCTTTGCTATTATTACGGGAATAGGCTACTCGGCAGCATGTGTTAGATGCAGACTTATCTCTATTTAGGAATCGAGATAAAGTCCCCCATGCATGAAAGACATGGATTTTGGTGCTACGATGTTGAATACGTAGACTTTACCACTGTTTCTTCCTGTGTTTCTTGAAACACTGAAAGAAAGTTGCAAGCGCCAGAGGTGTAGTATTAACTTGACATGAATATTCACTTAGAGTGAAATTTAGAAATTTTCTTTATTATCGCTAGGACAATTCTAGAAAAATTTTAATCCGCTGGGGATTTTATAAATAAAAACTTGTTATTCTTGTTAAAAAAGGATTAACAAGTTCATTGGGGGTTTGACTGTTAGAGATGTGATGTTAACCTAACAGTATTTTATGGGCCTATCGCTCTATTGAAGAGAGTCGATAAGTTGATTGTCAGAGGTTTGGTGTTAACATGACGGGTTTGCGGACCTATCGCTCTATTGAAGAGAGTCGATAAGCAGATTGTTACGATCAGGGTAACTTTGTGGACCTATCGTTCTATTGAAGAGAGTCGATAAGTTGATTTGGTTGTCAGATGTTTGGTGTTAACATGACATGATTTGTGTTGTGATTGGAGGAACTTTGTGGACTTATCATCCTATTAAAGAGGATTGATAAGTGGATTATCAGAGGTATGATATTAACGTGATAAGAGAATGTTGCGATCGGAGCAACTTTGTGGACTTATCATCCTATTAACGAGGATTGATAAGTGGATTTTTGTGGACTTATCATCCTATTAACGAGGATTGATAAGTGGATTGTCAGAGGTATAATGTTAACGTGACAGGAGGATGTTGCGATTTGTCAGAGGTATAATGTTAACGTGACAGGAGGATGTTGCGATTGGAGCAACTTTGTGGACTTATCATCCTATTAACGAGGATTGATAAGTGGATGGTCAGATGTATAATGTTAACGTGACAGGAGAATGTTGCGATCGGAGCAACTTTGTGGACTTATCATCCTATTAACGAGAATTGATAAGTGAATTGTTAGAGGTATAATGTTAACGTGATAGGAGGATGTTGCGATTGGAGCAACTTTATGGACTTATCATCCTATTAACGAGGATTGATAAGTGGATTGTCAGAGGTATAATGTTAACGTGATAGGAGGATGTTGCGATCGGAGCAACTTTGTGGACTTATCATCCTATTAACGAGGATTGATAAGTGGATTGTCAGAGGTATATTGTTAACGTGACAAATTAGGAGTGATGCAGCTGCATTCATACTTTATGGGGGTGATGATCGTCAGAAGTATAATGTTAACTCGGCGATATGAAAGATTTGTTACTCTTAATCCAATGGATTCCATGTAACCAACCACCAGTCTTGATTAAGACTTGGCAGTGGAATAAAAAGAGGTAGACAAGGCACATCGCCTAGTGTGACACTATCCATGAAATTAGAATAGAGGCACATCACATGGTAGGCCATTATCTGATGATTTTGACTATCAGATGTAACTGTTAACGTGATAGTTTGTGGACCCACCATCCTATTTGAAGAGTATTGGCAAGAGAATTTGGAGGGAATGAACTACCAGAGGTAATTATTAACGTGATAGTCATTAGCCATCTCTCTGCTCCTCTTCGCTAGGTTGCGCTCCAGCTTGTGTGCATTCTGGTGTCCTCCAAGAGTTTGGGTGCTGTAAAAAGTCCGTCTGCAATAGTTACACGAGAAAACTCGTGCGTGCTCGGGACGTGGTCCAGGCTGCAGGGACAGGTTAAGGTTGAGGTTCTGAGCTTCATGAAATATTCTCGGTGAGCAAAGGCCGAGGGGTCGAGCGAGGGGTCGAGCGGACGCCGCGCTGGGATCAGCAGTGGACATGGAGGATCTCGGCGAGCAGAGGCGAGGGGTCGAGCCGTGAGACCGGAGAGGAGCTTCGGCCGCCACGAGGGTTGCAGAAGGGACGGAGGGGGCTAGGGCAAAAATGGTGGGGGAAGGAGGAGGGAGAGAGGAGGGATTGTATGGTTATTACGAATATAATATTAGAGAGAGAGAATGGGTATTATAGTCTTTACCTGTGTAAAATTCTTGGGCTTTGTGTTTTGGGGGCTCAGAGCACAGTTATTACGAATTTGGGGGTTTTTAGAGCGTTGAAAAAGTCTTGGGAGGGGGAAGCATATTTGTTACGAATTTGGGGGCTGGAAGCATTTTTCCCAAAAAAAAAATCCCAACCCATCTCAATTAAATAATAATCCCGACCCATCTTTGACGGGGTCAACTTCTTGGGGGCAAACTTGGTGAGTGAGTGCCAATAGGCAATAATAGTGCGAAAAAGAAAGCATAGAGGGGTAGTACGTCTCAATCATGAGGTGGGACCCGCAGTCGGCCTTTTGACGCGGTTGTCGTGTAGCGCTACTTAAACCCTCAAGCACATGGAGATTAGGTACGACCCATGTGTTAACCCCGACACCTATTGGCCCACGTGTCCTACGCGCGTCTCA
>NC_033800.1:6826821-6831275 GCF_001876935.1 Asparagus officinalis | reverse complement strand
CTGACCTGGCACCAAGAATTTTGGTACAGTGATTAGAAATATTCTAAGGCGGCACAGCAGTGAAGAAGAATTTGAAGCGAATTTTCTAAAAATTTATATCAATAAGCTCCAACTTATCGGGGCATGTTAGAATGTAGAAATATAACCATCAATTCTTATCATAGCTTTAGAGATTTGAAATAATTGTTAGAGACACTCTAAGATATTGTTTAGGATGCTTTCATGAAAAATATTTTTTAAATAGATAAAATCGATAGAAACCATCTTTAAAGTTTTTTAGGGTTTTTACATGAAAATCATCTTAATTTTAGTCCAAATTGACACTTACCAATTTTTTTTTAAATGTAGACAACCTGTATTTGCTTACATCTTCTCATTGTCGTATCTAATCGAAGTTTTAGCTCAAAAAAGGCTCGAAATTCCAAAAATACCCTCACTCAAGCACGCGCGTCCCAATAAATATAAAAATTAAGGATGTTTTAAATATTAGTCACCTTGCCGTAGAGGGTTATGGGGAGCTTGAGATCATTGATCCCTTGCTCCTCGGCTAGGATTTTTAGGATTTTTGTTTGGCTTGTCAGGTGGGAGGGAGAGAACATTAAGGCGATGTGAGTTTAGGGTTTGGGGAGGATTGAGGGAGGATTTTTTTTATGGATTGGAGGGCGGGAATGAGAGAGGATTGATGGGAGGTAATATTAGAATTTGGAGATTTTGGTTTGGAAATCCATGGTGTTATCACAATGATTAACCTAAGGTATTATCACCATGATTAACCTAAGTGTTAATCTTCTTCCTAAAGCCGACACATGTGTTAAGGAATTTTCATCTCCCTAACTACTATGATCTCCGCAACTCGGAAGCTAACCCACAATCAATAAGATAGAAAACAACTACAATCAAGAAGAAAGAACACAGAGATTTACGTGGTTCGGTCGACTAACTTCGACCTACGTCCACGGGCAACAATACGAGAAATCCACTAAAGGCAATAATACGAGAAATCCACTATGTATCATGGAGAGCTAGAAGAGGAACCACTCAACTCTCGTCTCTCAATCTCTCAACCTCACATACATCAACTCTCATATTATCTCCAAAGCCCTCTCCTTACAATCTTTTGAACAGACAAAGACTGCGAAACTCTCTCCCAATGATGTAATCTTTTACACGGACAAAGACTACGAAACCATTGCCTCTTACACAATATTCTTGAATCACGCTATGGCCTCTGCTAACCCTAGATTACAAGAATATTGGCTCTCTCTCATCTGCTTGGTTTTTCCTCTAACAATAGAAGAATTTATATAGGAAAACCAAAACCTTATCTCTAGTCTAACTTCCTAAGTAGAATAGGATTCAAGCTCCTAATCATGATGAGACCCAATATCCTAATCATGATAGATCTCTAACCCTATCTAACTCTCATGACGTTATACAAAGAATGAAAGACATAATCTCAATAATGTGTCCCATATCAGCATTAATCAAGCATACCAACTCACCCCAACCCAGGACACTCGAGTCGCATGGGCACTCGAACCTTCCCAAGTCAGGCCAAGTTGAGATCAACTCTAGCTCGATCTCATTAGACGAATCGACCATCCTCATCCACTCAGAGATGGGTCGACAACTTGTTAGGTTGACTAGAAAGACATTACTTATCCCTCTCACAAAACAAAGTCATAAGGTGGTTCAACCTCGAACTCCACACCAACAGCTATCTATTTTCATCATTGCAGGTATCACGAGCCTTCATGACTCATCACCCATATACCTCCTCAATCACCACCACATCCAATCAAGGATGGCTTGCCTCATGCGCAGTCGGCACCTGTCAACTCTACTGATCCGGCTGTCAGCCCAGGTTCGACCATAATTACGCTTCTACCCCTCTTAGTCGAGTATATATATGGGCTCATCTGCCTACTGATAAGAGGGGATCCTCAGGCCCCTTTTAGGGCCACAAGTATGCAATTTCTGTACATTTAAACTAAGAACATATTCAGTTTATTAGTTTCTTCTCCACTCAATCTTAAATACTAACTTGATCGTCGGAGGAATCACCGAAGAACCTAACTCCGGTGCTCTAACATGCCTATTTTGCAGCTCACTCATTTTAAGCAGGGGATCAGCTGTTTAAAGGGATAAGAAGAACCACCTCATACACATCGAATCCAAGCCCCGTTGCTAAACTCGGGATTATATGCTAGTCTCACTGTTGAGTCTTAGGACATCAACAATGGTGCCCACCGTGTTTTCTTCGAAAGTTAATTTTGAAATGGAATCCATTAAAACTTCAATTGTTTATAATAAATTACATAATAAAATAAGAAAATTACAACTCTCTAGAAAATAACACAGGAATCGTTTATCAACTCCTGCTTTTGTGGGATCTTTACCTGTGCTGGGGGTGCGTTAGCCCGTGGACTGCTGATTCACAAGATTCTGATTGAACCGTGAAGGCTTTTGAATGTTCTTTTTCGTTTATCGAAATAAGAACATTAAGTGAATATCTTATCGGTGTAAGATGTTCACTCTTCCAAAGATCAAGTCTGAGCTTAGATCTCTAGGAATCACCAAAAGTTTCTTAAAAGTGTTTTTGAAAGATGAAGACTCTCTCTCTTGCTCAAAATCACCAAAAGCTCAAGCCTCTATGCTCTAATTACCTTGGATCTGCTCTTCCCCCTTGGTTTCGTGTATAAAGAGGTATTTATAAGGATAGGGGTGCATAACTATGGAAATGGAAGCAAGATAACTGACCAGTCACCTTCTCTTTGGGCGTGGTAGCCATCACCGACGCGGCCTTTAGCGTGTTAGTCTCCACTGCCACGGTTGAAGAGGCAGTTCCATCCACGTTCAGCCACGTTTATAATTGTCTTCCCATGACCTTAAACCCACGAAATGCCACTTTTCTCGGCCTGTAACCACCCTTCCACGTTAGCACACGTTCTTCTTCTGGTATGCCGCTACGTGGACTCTCAAAAGATGTTAAAAACTGTCAGCAAATCACATAGGAGATTACCCTGCTGTTTGTGCATCACCATGCCCTGCCGCGCATACGCGCGTCACACCTCGTCGCTGCACCTTGCCGCATCATCATAGGCTGTCGCGCCTATGCGCGTCACCATAGGCTGCCGCGCCTATACGCGTCACCATCTGTTGTTATGTTAACACGCGTCAGTGTATTTTGTCACGGGCATACACATTGTTCTTTTCTTAGTTTTGAGCTGTATTTGGATGTCTATAAGTATTTTTTGATACCTACAGATACCCCCTCCAAAGTATCTTAGACTCATTCTTTTATAGAGGAGCCTGGGACACTTTGGATAAGACAGGTCTTACTTGCAATCCTTTCAGTATTTAATTAAGGAGATCGTGTAGAAGGGCATGTGAACGGCTTCGACTCTTAACTTCTTCATCTTTTAGTCTACTCAGTGCTTTGTAGAATAGCTAAAAATCCTTCTGGTACCGCGTTTATCGCTTGACAGTTGTCAAAATCTTGAGTTAAAGCTGGTGTTTAGTTCTTATTGCTGAATCGATATTGAATTGATTATCAACGCATCTGTCTTCATAAGAACATAGTTTATACTCGAACGTTGACTAGAGTCTACAAAGTTTAAGCTCTTAAGACGTTGGAGCATGGCGGTCCCGAGTGTCGAGGTTGTAGGACTAATTTTTCAAGTCGGTTCCCCTACAAGTATAGATTTTATCCTAAGTTTGTCGGATACTCAAGTCACGAGGCCAACTAATGAAGCTGGTGCGTCAGTGACTATCGTATTTATAGGATTTTTGGCAAACCCTTTGTAGGCTGTCTAAAAATCACAATAGATAGTTGATCCCCATCAAAACACCGATGATAAAAGTTACACTCTGACGACTTCCAGAATGTTATAATTTGAAGACTTTTACGTAAATTGATGAAGGTTACAATCTGACAACCTTCGCAATAACTGATGAAAGCTCTAATTAACAGCCTCCATAATCAACATCGGGAGTTACAATCTGACGACTCTCACATATCAAAGAGCTAAAGCAAAGATTACAAAACGACGATCTTTGCAACGTTCTGACAGAAAGAGACTACAAATCGACGGTCTCTTCAAACTAAGACGTGGAAGTCCTCCCCACGTACCAGCATCAAGACGCACCGCGTTCATAGTTACGAACGCAGCTCAGATGCAGCTTCCAAGTCGCCAAACGCAGCTTCAAACAATATGCCAACACAGCTTCCAGCCGATGCGTCCGAGCTTCCAGACACTGTGTTTGAACGCAGAATTCACACCAGAATGCGGATTTTGCGTTTGACTCGTTCAAACACGAGCTGAACAGTTTTAAAACCGTTTCCCACGATCTGAGGGGATCACAACTCCACTCAGGAGTGATTTAAGGGGCGGTTACATCCCATTAGCCCCACTTAGGAGCGAATTAAGGAGGTGGTTACACCCATTAATCCC
>NC_033800.1:6797887-6825877 GCF_001876935.1 Asparagus officinalis | reverse complement strand
AGACTCATTCTTTTATAGAGGAGCCTGGGACACTTTGGATAAGACAGGTCTTACTTGCAATCCTTTCAGTATTTAATTAAGGAGATCGTGTAGAAGGGCATGTGAACGGCTTCGACTCTTAACTTCTTCATCTTTTAGTCTACTCAGTGCTTTGTAGAATAGCTAAAAATCCTTCTGGTACCGCGTTTATCGCTTGACAGTTGTCAAAATCTTGAGTTAAAGCTGGTGTTTAGTTCTTATTGCTGAATCGATATTGAATTGATTATCAACGCATCTGTCTTCATAAGAACATAGTTTATACTCGAACGTTGACTAGAGTCTACAAAGTTTAAGCTCTTAAGACGTTGGAGCATGGCGGTCCCGAGTGTCGAGGTTGTAGGACTAATTTTTCAAGTCGGTTCCCCTACAAGTATAGATTTTATCCTAAGTTTGTCGGATACTCAAGTCACGAGGCCAACTAATGAAGCTGGTGCGTCAGTGACTATCGTATTTATAGGATTTTTGGCAAACCCTTTGTAGGCTGTCTAAAAATCACAATAGATAGTTGATCCCCCTCAAAACCAGAAGGTTACAATTTGAAGACTTTCACGCAGACTGATGAATGTTACAATCTGACAACCTTCGCAATAACTGATGAAAGCTCTAATCAACAGCCTCCATAATCAACATCGGGAGTTACAATCTGACGACTCTCACATATCAAAGAGCTAAAGCAAAGATTACAAAACGACGATCTTTGCAACGTTCTGACAGAAAGAGACTACAAATCGACGGTCTCTTCAAACTAAGACGTGGAAGTCCTCCCCACGTACCAGCATCAAGACGCACCGCGTTCATAGTTACGAACGCAGCTCAGATGCAGCTTCCAAGTCGCCAAACGCAGCTTCAAACAATATGCCAACACAGCTTCCAGCCGATGCGTCCGAGCTTCCAGACACTGTGTTTGAACGCAGAATTCACACCAGAATGCGGATTTTGCGTTTGACTCGTTCAAACACGAGCTGAACAGTTTTAAAACCGTTTCCCACGATCTGAGGGGATCACAACTCCACTCAGAAGTGATTTAAGGGGGGGTTACATCCTATTAGCCCCACTTAGGAGCGAATTAAGGAGGTGGTTACACCCCTTAATCCCCTATAAATAACTAAAAATCAATTCAGTTCAGGGATTCGGTCTGTTGGAACTTCTTGGCAGCAACAGAAGAGATCCTCGGGGCTGGCTTTTGGATCCTTCTCCTTGGCAGCAAAGACGAGATCTTTGGCTTGTCTAACCAATTACGGTTAAGATCAATCAACTCATCAAGAGTTCTAAAACTTGCCACGCAAGTTCTCCACAACGTAAAATCGTGAGGAGAAGATCATGTTCCAGTGAAACAAGACGTCAGATCGTCAACGAGAAGCAAACTCGACGCGAGCATTCGAGGGAGGTATCTCATCGCCACCGTGAAGAACCCAGATTTAAACAAAGGGGAGAATCAAATTCATTCTCCTCTCTTTTGTAATCAGGAAATCCAATTGTAACTGAGATTAAAGGAATACAAATTAATTTTCCATCATTTCTTTTACTGCAAATTTTTCCACAAACAAAAGATGTCGACTCCGCTGGGGACGAGCTTCTCTGACGAGGAAGTGGTGGCGCAATCCGACGTTCATCTCATTGGAACAACCGTCGAAACTCTTATTGTTGAGTTTGATCAAGCCAAGTATGAGGAAACCATTTCCTCTGGATCCCTTAGCCCCAAGGCTATGCGCAAGATCCGCAAAGTCTCCAAGAAGACTAAAGCTCCAACTGTTGCTCCTATGTCGAAGGAAGACCTCTCCTTTGGGCCAGATTGCTTGGATAGCCCCTCCTCTGATGGAGTGGGCTCAGCCTTAGTCAAACCCGCGCTAAGACGATGGGTATCGGGTCGCAAGAGGCTTATTGAGGCAACAAACTTAATCAACACAGATGGTGACGTCGCTACAAAGGCCTTGAAGCAGGCTAAGAAGAACGTCGCTCGACGGAGGAGGAGATCCTTACGACGAGCACATCTCCGAGAATGCCGATCCTCAAGTCAACACAAGATTCATGTTTGTGAGCCTAAATGCAACCATGTGCTCTGTGTTTCTGCTTCAGAATGCAAGCCTCGCGTCCATGAGCCCAAACATAGTCTCTGTGTGAATAAGACTGAACGCAGCCCTCAGAACTGCGTTTCACCAGCAACACCTGGAGCTCAGGCAAGCGTTCGGGTAACGAAATTTAATATGGAACCTGGTGTATACCGTGCACCGGGCAGTGAGACCCCCGAATACTCTGCGTAGCGCGACTAGATTGAGGGGCGGATGTCAAAAGTCCATGGATTCAAGGCATCTCAACCAGATCCATGTTCACCAAGAGCCAGTCCTGTCCAATCATGGACTGGGGGTTCCAATTCAAACCTCACGATCAGTGAGCAATTCTCCTCGAATCTTCACAATAGATTTGAGTGAGTTCATATCGAGAGAAAGACCGATGCAACAAATCATTCGTTCATTCCAATGTGAACGGCTGATTCCTACGGTCCTCTCGGGATGTCAATGCTGCTCATATGCGGCCAAACTGTTAGTGTTCGACCAATTTACGAACGTTACTTTTCCCAACCAACGACGACGTTCTCACAGGAAGAAGTCTCCAAAGATCGAATATCTTGGGGTCACTATCAATGTGATCGGCAGAGGAAAAGCCTCAGGTCCTAGTTCCGATGACTCTGAGACAAGTCGTTCACCGACCGTCAGAGAAATCGCTAACGAGTTTGAAGGAATCTACCAACGCATTCGGACGTGAACAGGAGCCATTCCCCTTGTCAACTATCGGAGGTTAGCCAGAGGAACTAATTCTGATGATGAACACTTAGCCATTGTGGAGTCTCAATCATCAAGCTCTTTCATTAGGCATGAGAGCTTCACCCACATGGCAGAACATTCTGAAGATTTTTCAAAGAGGGTTGCTGAGCAAGACGTCATTGTAGGCTGTCTAAAAATCACAATAGATAGCTGATCCCCATCAAAATACCGATGATGGAAGTTACACTCTGACGACTTCCAGAAGGTTACAATTTGAAGACTTTCACGTAGATCGCTAAAGGTTACAATCTGACGACCTTCACGACAACTGATGGAAGCTCTAATCAAACAGCCTTCATAATCAACATCGGGAGTTACAATCTGACGACTCTCATATATCAGAGAGCTAAAGCAAAGATTACAAAATGATGATCTTTGCAACGCTTCGACAGAAAGAGACTACAAATCGACGGTCTCTTCAAATCAAACTGTGGAAGTCCTCCCCGCACACCAGCATCAAGACGCATCGCGTTCATAGCCACGAATGTAGCTCCAACGCTGCTCAACGCAGCTCCAAGCGCAGCTCAAACGCAACTCTAAAAGCTACAAACGCAGCTCCAAAAGCTACAAACGCAGCTCATGTTCGGCCACAAACGCAGTCTCCGAAAGCTATCAACACAGCTTTCACCTGCCTCCAAACGCAGCTCCCAAGCTGTCAAACACAGCTTTCAACAAGATGCCAACGCAGCTTCCAAATTGATGCGTCTGAGTTTCCAAACACTGCGTTTGAACACAGAATTCACATCAGAACATGGATTTTGCGTTTGACTCGTTCAAACACGAGCTGAACGGTTTCAAAACCGTTTCCCACGATCTGAGGGGATCACAACTCCACTCAGGAGTGATTTAAGGGGCGGTTACATCCCATTAGCCCCACTTAGGAGCGAATTAAGGAGGTGGTTACACCCCTTAATCCCCTATAAATATCAACAAACTCAACAGAGTTAAAGATCGGATTTTTTAGTTGGATCGGTTGGAGCTTTGGAGATCGGCAACAAGATCTTCTTCATCCTTGGCTTATAACCGACTTTCGGTTAAATCAACTCTTTCATAGAGTTTTAAACTCGTTCAGAGTTCTCCACAACGTCAAATCGTGAGACCGGGCAGCGAGACCCCCGAATACTCTGCGTAGCGCGACTAGATCGAGGGGCGGATATAAGAAGTCTTTGGATTCAAGGCATCTCAACCAGATCTATGTTCACCAAGAGCCAGTCCTGTCCAATCATGGACTGGGGGTTCCAATTCAAACCTCACGATCAGTGAGCAATTCTCCTCGAATCTTCACAATAGATTTGAGAAAATTCATATCGAGAGAAAGACCGATGCAACAAATCATTCGTTCATTCCAATGTGAACGGCTGATTCCTACGGTCCTCTCGGGATGTCAATGCTGCTCATATGCGGCCAAACTGTTAGTGTTCGACCAATTTACGAACGTTGCTTTGCCCAACCAACGACGACGTTCTCACAGGAAGAAGTCACCAGAGACCGAATATCCCGAGGTCACTATCAATGTGATCAACAGAGGGAAAGCCTCAGGTCCTAGTTCCGACGACTCTGAGACAAGTCGTTCGCCGACCGTCAGAGAAATCGCTAACGAGAGGAGCCATTCCCCTTGTCAACTATCGGAGGTTAGCCAGAGGAACTAATTCTGATGATGAACACTTAGCCATTGTGGAGTCTCAATCATCAAGCTCTTTCATTAGGCATGAGAGCTTCACCCACATGGCAGAACATTCTGAAGATTTTTCAAAGAGGGTTGTTGAGCAAGACGTCATTGTAGGCTGTCTAAAAATCACAATAGATAGCTGATCCCCATCAAAATACCGATGATGGAAGTTACACTCTGACGACTTCCAGAAGGTTACAATTTGAAGACTTTCACGTAGATCGCTAAAGGTTACAATCTGACGACCTTCACGACAACTGATGGAAGCTCTAATCAAACAGCCTTCATAATCAACATCGGGAGTTACAATCTGACGACTCTCATATATCAGAGAGCTAAAGCAAAGATTACAAAATGATGATCTTTGCAACGCTTCGACAGAAAGAGACTACAAATCGACGGTCTCTTCAAATCAAACTGTGGAAGTCCTCCCCGCACACCAGTATCAAGACGCATCGCGTTCATAGCCACGAACGCAGCTCAACGCATCTCATACCGCAGCTCAACGCAGCTCCAACCGTTGCTCAACGCAGCTCATACCGCTGCTCAACGCAGCTCCAACCGCTGCCCAACGCAGCTCCAAGCGCTGCCCAACGCAGCTCTATTCCGCTGTCCAACACAGCTTTATACCGCTGCTCAACGTAGCTCAACTCTATACCGCTACCAAACGCAGCTTCACTCGCTGCCAGACGCAACTCTAACCGCCGCCAAACGCAGCTTCCAACAAGATGCTAACGCAGCTTCCAGCCGCTGCGTCCGAGCTTTCAGACACTGTGTTCAAGCTTCCAGACACTGCGTTTGAACGCAGAATTCACACAAGAATGCGGATTTTACGTTTGACTCGTTCAAACACGAGTTGAACAGTTTCAAAACCGTTTCCCACGATCTGAGGGGATCACAACTCCACTCATGAGTGATTTAAGGGGCGGTTACATCCCATTAGCTCCACTTAGGAGTGAATTAAGGGGGTGGTTACACCCCTTAATCCCCTATAAATAACTAAAAATCAATTCAGTTCAGGGTTTGGTCGGTTGAAACTTCTTGGCAGCGAAAAGAGGATCCTTGATCCTTCGGTTGGAGCTTTGGAGATCGGCAACAAGATCTTCTTCATCCTTAGCTTATAACCGATTTTCGATTAAATCAACTCTTTCATAGAGTTTTAAACTCGTTTAGAGTTCTCCACAACGTCAAATCGTGAGGAGAAGACCACGTTCCAGTGAAACAAGACATCGGATCGTCAACGAGAAGCAAACTCGACGTGAGCATTCGAGGGAGGCATCTCATCGCTACCGTGAAGAACCCAGAATTAAACAAAAGGGAGAATCAAATTCATTCTCTTCTCTTTTGTAATCAGGAAATCCAATTGTAACTGAGATTAAAGGAATACAAATCAAATTTTCCTTTATTGTCTTTTTACTGCAAATTTTTCAACAAACAAAAGATAGATCTTGTTTCCATATTAAATTTCGTCACCCGAACGCATGCCTGAGCTCCAGGTGTTGCTGGTGAAACGTAGTTCTGAGGGCTGCGTTCAGTCTTATTCACACAGAGCCTATGTTTGGGCTCATGGACGCGAGGCTTGTGTTCTGAAGCAGAAACGCAGAGCACATGGTTGCGTTTAGGCTTACAAACACGAAGCTTGTGTTGACTTGAGGATCGGCATTCTCGGAGATATGCTCGTCGTAGGGATCTCCTCCTCCATCGAGCAGCGTTCTTCTTAGCCTGCTTCAAGGCCTTTGTCGCCTCCATGGGCATCTTTCGACCTGATACCCGTCGTCTTAGCGCGGGTTTGGCTGAAGCTGAGCCCACTCCATCGGGGGAGGGGCTGTCCGAGCAGTCTTCCTTAGGCGGTTCGGCTGCAATTGGAGCAGTTGGAGCTTTAGTCTCTTTGGAGACTTTGTGGATCTTGCGCATAGCCTTGGGGCTAAGGGATCCGGAGGAGAGGGCTTCCTCAAACTTGGCTTGATCAAACTCTACAATAAGAGTTTCGACGGTTGTTCTAATGAGATGAACGTCGGATTGCGCCACCACTTCCTCGTCAGAGAAGCTAGTCCCCAGCAGAGTCGCCATCTTTTGTTTGTGGAAAAATTTGCAGTAAAAAGACAATAAAAGAAAATTTGATTTGTATTCCTTTAATCTTAGTTACAATTGGATTTCCTGATTACAAAAGAGAAGAGAATGATCTGGATTCTCCCATTTGTTTAAATCTGGGTTCTTCACGGTAGCGATGAGATGCCTCCCTCGAATGCTCACGTCGAGTTTGCTTCTCGTTGACGATCCGAATATCTTGATTCACTGGAACGTGGTCTTCTCCTCACGATTTGACGTTGTGGAGAACTCTGAACGAGTTTAAAACTCTATGAAAGAGTTGATTTAATCGAAAATCGGTTATAAGCCAAGGATGAAGAAGATCTTGTTGCCGATCTCCAAAGCTCCAACCGAAGGATCAAGGATCCTCTTTTCGCTGCCAAGAAGGTCCAACCGACCGAACCCTGAACTGAATTGATTTTCAGTTATTTATAGGGGATTAATAGGTGTAACCACCTCCTTAATTCGCTCCTAAGTGGGGCTAATGGGATGTAACCGCCCCTTAAATCACTCCTGAGTGGAGTTGTGATCCCCTCAGATCGTGGGAAACGGTTTTGAAACTGTTCAGCTCGTGTTTGAACGAGTCAAACGTAAAATCCGCATTCTTGTGTGAATTCTGCATTCAAACGCAGTGTCTGGAAGCTTGAACACAGTGTCTGAAAGCTCGGACGCAGCGGCTGGAAGTTGCGTTAGCATCTTGTTGGAAGCTGCGTTTGGCGGCGGTTAGAGTTGCGTCTGGCAGCGAGTGAAGCTGCGTTTGGTAGCGGTATAGAGTTGCGTCTGGCAGCGCTTGGAGCTACGTTGGGCAGCAGTATAGAGCTGCGTTGAGCAGCGGTATAGAGCTGCGTTGGGCAGCGGTATAGAGCTGCTTTGGGCAGCGCTTGGAGCTGCATTGGGCAGCGGTTGGAGCTGCGTTGAGCTGCGGTATGAGCTGCGTTAAGCAACGGTTGGAGCTGCGTTGAGCTGCGGTATGAGATGCGTTGAGCTGTGTTCGTGGCTATGAACGCGATGCGTCTTGATGCTGGTGTGCGGGGAGGACTTCCACAGTTTGATTTGAAGAGACCGTCGATTTGTAGTCTCTTTCTGTCGAAGCGTTGCAAAGATCGTCATTTTGTAATCTTTGCTTTAGCTCTCTGATATATGAGAGTCGTCAGATTGTAACTCCCGATGTTGATTATGAAGGCTGTTTGATTAGAGCTTCCATCAGTTGTCGTGAAGGTCGTCAGATTGTAACCTTTAGCGATCTACGTGAAAGTCTTCAAATTGTAACCTTCTGGAAGTCGTCAGAGTGTAACTTCCATCATCGGTGTTTTGATGGGGATCAGCTATCTATTGTGATTTTTAGACAGCTTACAGTCATGCTCAAATCACAGCAGAAGACCCTCAATGAACTCCTAAACCTGTTGACTCAAATCGTCGCAGACAAGGCCAAATCTCAGAAGACAGATTCGCCATCTAGGTAAGAATCTTCCTGGAGAGAAAAAACGTCTTCATCCCGACTTCAAACAAGCAAAGGGAAGGGAAAAATTGTTGATGACACGGCTTCTGACCAAGAAGCCCACAACTTAGAATCTTCCTCCGATGAAGGAAGAGAGACGGAGAACGAGCATAATCTCCAGTCTACCAAAATGGAAGAATTGGAAGCTCACCTCAATGCCATTGTTGACAGAAGTGAGCTCCAAGACGAGAGAGTTGTTGCTGAATGGGATGCGGCCCCTTATCCTCTAAAATTCGAAGTCCCGACGCTACAAAATTTTGACGGCACGGGATCACCGAACCAACATATCTATCGTTTCAAGTCACAGACTAGGAATGTGATATCAAACGACGCCATACTGGCTCGATTGTTCATTGGCACCCTCAAGGGAGTTGCATTTGAATGGTTTAGAAAACTGCCTACAGGATGTATCCAAAAGTGGGCGGATCTAGAGAGACTCTTCCTATCAAGATTCTTTGAAGAGGATACAAAAGTCTCCATTCATACCCTTCTCGTCACTAAGCAGAAGAAGAGGGAGTCTGTCAAAGCCTTCATCAAAAGGTTTCGAAACATGGTTTTGCGATGTCCGACAGGTATGACACAGTCTACCCTAGTGGAGACCTGTCGACACAATTTGCAAACCGACATCCTAGCCCGAATAGGGATTACAGAATATCGTTCCTGGAGACAACTAATCTCTCAAGGCGAATATGCTCAAAAGATTATTGCCAGGGTCAAAGCTGAAGAGCAAAGTAGGCAGGATCAACCTGAGCAATCGGACCAAGCTCAATCTTCTCAGTCAGAAGGGGAAGATACTACGGCCACTGAAGCTAATCCTCTTCAGTAGGATGGCGGGTCCACCAAAACTATCACGTTAACAATTACCTCTGATAGTTCATTTCCTCCAAATTCCCCCATCAATCCTCTTCAATAGGATAGCGGGTCCACCAAAACTATCATGTTAACAATCACCTCTGATAGTCCATTCCTCCAAATTCCTCCACCAATCCTCTTCAATAGGATGACGGGTCTACCAAAACTATCACGTTAATGATCACCTCTGATAGTCAATTTCCTCTAAATTCTCCCACCAATCCTCTTCAAGTAGGATGGCGGGTCCACCAAAACTATCACGTTAACAATTACCTCTGATAGTTCATTTCCTCCAAATCCCCCCACCAATCCTCTTTAATAGGATGGCGGGTCCACCAAAACTATCACGTTAATGATCACCTCTGATAGTCAATTTCTTCTAAATTCTCCCACCAATCCTCTTCAAGTAGGATGGCGAGTCCACCAAAACTATCACGTTAACAATTACCTCTGATAGTTCATTTCCTCCAAATTCCCCCACCAATCCTCTTCAATAGGATGGCGGGGCTATCAAAACTATCACATTAATAATCACCTCTGATAGTCCATTTCCTCCAAATTCCCCCACCAATCCTCTTCAATAGGATGGCGGGTCTACCAAAACTATCATGTTAATGATCACCTCTGATAGTCCATTTCCTCCAAATTCTCCCACCAATCCTCTTCAATAGGATGGCAGGTCCATCAAAACTATCACGTTAACAATTACCTCTGATAGTTCATTTCCTCCAAATTCCCCCACCAATCCTCTTTAATAGGATGGCGGGTCCACCAAAACTATCACGTTAACAATCACCTCTGATAGTCCATTTCCTCCAAATTCCCCCACCAATCCTCTTTAATAGGATGGCGGGTCTACCAAAATTATCACGTTAACAATTACCTCTGATAGTTCATTTCCTTCAAATTCCCCCACCAATCCTCTTTAATAGGATGGTGGGTCCGCCAAAACTATCACGTTAATATTTACCTCTGATAGTCCATCAACTTGCCAATCCTCTTCAATAGGATGGCAGGTCCACAAAACTATCACGTTAATAGTTACCTCTGATAGTCAAACTCATCAGATAATGGCCTACCAGGTGATGTACCTCTATTCTGACTTTATGGATAGTGCCCCACTAGGTGACGTGCCTTGTCTACCTTTTTTTATTCCCCTGCTAAGTCCTAATCAAGACTGGGGGTTGGTTACTTGGAATCTACTGGATTAAGAATAACAAATCGTTCACATCGTCGAGTTAACATTATACTTCTGACGATCATCACCCTCACAGAGTATGAATTCAGTTTGCATCACTCCTAATTTGTCACGTTAACAATACACCTCTGACAATCAACTTATCAATCCTCTTCAATAGGATGATAGGTCCTCAAAATTACTCAAATCGTAATCTTCCCCAGCAAGACACTAAGTCTTCAAAATCTTAGTATCAAAATTCATCGCTTCTGATGATACACTCACTTAGCAATTCTCCCCAGCGAGACGCTAGTCCCCAAAATGTTGTTCAAATCACAAGTACATAAATCCTGTCACGTTAACACTAAACCTCTGACAAAACCCACTTATTAATCCTCATCAATAGGATGATAAGTCCATAAAGTTTCTCCGATCGCAACATTCTCTTGTCACGTTAACATCATACCTCTTATCAAACACCTCTGACAAAATCAACTTATCGACTCTCTTTAATAAAGCGATAGGTCCTCTCAAAGTTGCTCCGATCGCAATACTTTCTACTTATCGACTCTCTTCAATAGAGTGATGGGTCCTCAAAGTTGCTCCGATCGTAATACTTTCCACTTATCGACTCTCGTCAACAGAGCGATAGGTCCTCAAAGTTGCTCCGATCGCAACACTTTCCACTTATCGACTCTCGTCAACGGAGCGATAGGTCTATAAAAATACTGTTAGGTTAACATCACACCTCTAACAGTCAAACCCCCCAATGAACTTGTTAATCCTTTTTTAATAAGAATAGCAAGTTGTCATTATAAAATCCCCAGCGAATTAAATATTTTCTGGAATTATCCTAGTGATGATAAAGAAAATTTCTGAATTTCACTCTAAGTAAAAATTCATGCCAAGTTAATATTACACCTCTGGCGCTTCCAACTTTCTTTCAGTGTTTCAAGTAACACAAGAAGAAATAACGACAAAGTCTATGTATTCAACATCGTAGCACCAAAATCCATGCCTTTTATGCATGGGGGA
The DNA here is from genome assembly GCF_001876935.1 of Asparagus officinalis. NCBI lineage: Eukaryota > Viridiplantae > Streptophyta > Magnoliopsida > Asparagales > Asparagaceae > Asparagus > Asparagus officinalis. Next base: position 6,814,697 of record NC_033800.1, on the reverse strand, counting down.
CTTTATCTCGATCCTTAATTAGAGATAAGCTTACGCCTAACACGCGTTACCGGTTAGTCTTTTACCGTGAAAAGGACATTAAAATCCATGCCTCACACGCATGGGGGACTTTATCTCGATCCCTAATTAGAGATAAGCCTACACCTAACACGCGTTGTCGGTTAGTCTTTTACCGTGAAAAGGACATCAAAATCTATGCCTCACACGCATGGGGGACTTTATCTTGATCCCTAATTAGAGATAAGCCTACGCCTAACACGCGTTGCCGATTAGTCTTTTCCTGTGAAAATGACAAAGTCTATGTATTCAAAATCATAGCATCAAGTCTAAGATGGTTCATTCTCTTAGCACAACGTTACATGTGGAACGGACTTAGATAATTCACATGCTAGCCCGACTCAAACGGTAGTCGGTAAAGGCTTATCAAATCCGTTGATGGCTGAGGGTTTGCCAAAAATCCTACGCACATTTGCAGGCCCATCAGCTTAATAGATGTGAGTCGAGACTTAAAACAGATGCGCCAAAGACAAGTCTCAAAGACTTAGTCAAAAATGCACGGAAGCCACTTCCATGTCTTAAGTCAAAACGTTAAGGTCAGACCCGCGATGCAAAAAACCGAACGCCGAGGTCACACCTTGTAGACGGTAAAAAATACCTCTATGGACTTACTGGAAATTCGCCTGCAAGAAGAACTCGTATGTTCAGTTCTCTAGCTCGGGCCTGAGCCGCGTAGACGCCAAATGTATTCGATTCTAGGTTCGCCTAACGATCGGCTCGCCTGCACGAGTTAAGGTCGATTGGGATAGCGGAAGTCCGCCTCTTACGCGACTCGCCTGCCCGAGTCCAAAGACGAATCCGCCTGCAAACCTCAAGGTCATTAGTACAGCTGGGTATCCGCTACCCCACGTGCTGGGATGGGCCATCCCATCCCTCTCGACCCGAAGGGAGAGGGCACAGTACCCTCAAGCCGTCAAGCGGCCGCTCACAGTACTAAGGCCTGGACAGGTGTCGAGTCAACCTGAGCATTCATAAATGCGACTCACCTCGGCTGTCTGAGTCAAGAGCTGGATCCGCCGGCACTCGGCAAGTTGGCTAGACCCACTCGAGTACTGTGCACCTACTTCGCCGCCTCTCCTGACCGGAAAGGAGAAAACACCGTGCTCAAAGCACGCCGGACGGTCACGCACAGTACGAATGATTGGACAGACGCCTCATCAACCTGTGAACTCATAAATGCGGTTCATTAATTCTGGTCAAGTCCACTCGGATGGCAGACGACCGTTGCCTCATATACAAGGATGGGCCTTCCCATTTTAGGTGACAGGACATAAAGCACAATCCCTCGAATGACCATTCATGGTATAGAGGAGCAGCTAGACGTCTCTGAAGAAGATGTGGTCACATCCAATAATTCAAGGATGAGTCAAGCTGTCCTTCTTTCATTTAAAAGCCCCTTCCAGCACACTGGAAGAGAGGTCGCAAAACTTGGAGAAAAAGAGTTGAGACCAAGCTCTCTGCATAATCTTTGCATTGCAGCGCCACTGTCTAGTTCTGAGCTCCGATCGCCGGCGAACTAAGCAGACCCGAACTCCATGGTTTCGAGCTTCTACTACGAACTGAAGCTCTCTAGCAACCTCGATCGAACGGTCCAAGGGAAGCAGACTCGACCCGAGCGTCGAGCGAAGCGTCCTATAGCCACCTAAAGTCCCCACACAAAACAAAGAGGGCATTCCCTCTGCTTCTGTTGTAACCATTTGATTATTAGTTTGTAATAAGCTTTCTTATTAATACAAACGAACACTCCCTGTTTTCGGGAAATCAAATTTACACCATACACACCTGTGTTCCAAATTCAACATGTAAGGGTGAGACCCGCATCTTAAGTTCAAAATGCAGGGTCCACCCCCACATTCCAGAAGCAAGATTATGGCGCATACCTTCACACAGGTCCTACATGGCAAATCCCTTCAACCAAGATGCCTTCGAAGCAAGTTCAGAGAACAAATCTTTTACCACAAGGAATCAACAGCTCCAAGATCAGAGTTGAGATCCAAAGTATTCCGAAAATTCGTCCCAGTCAACCGCGAACTTTCAAAAACTTTGGAGGGGGTTCTGTAGGCTATCTAAAAATCATAATAGATAGCTGATCCCCATCAAAACACCGATGATGAAAGTTACACTCTGACGACTTCCAGAAGGTTACAATTTGAAGACTTTCACGTAAATTGATGAAGGTTACAATCTGACGACCTTCGCAATAACTGATGAAAGCTCTAATTAACAGCCTCCATAATCAACATCGGGAGTTACAATCTGACGACTCTCACATATCAAAGAGCTAAAGCAAAGATTATAAAACGATGATCTTTGTAACGTTCTGACAGAAAGAGACTACAAATCGACGATCTCTTCAAACCAAGACGTGGAAGTCCTACCCGCGTACCAGCATTAAGACGCACTGCGTTCATAGCCACGAACGCAACTCAGATGCAGCTTCCAAGCCGCCAAACGCAGCTTCAAACAAGATGCCAACGCAGCTTCCAGCCGATGCGTCCGAGCTTCCAGACACTACGTTTGAACGCAGAATTCACACCAGAACGCAGATTTTGCGTTTGACTCGTTCAAACACGAGCTGAACAGTTTTAAAACCATTTCCCACGATCTGAGGGGATCACAACTCCACTCAGGAGTGATTTAAGGGGGGGTTACATCCCATTAGCCCCACTTAGGAGCGAATTAAGGAGGTGGTTACACCCCTTAATCCCCTATAAATAACTAAAAATCAATTCAGTTCAGGGGTTCGGCCTGTTGGAACTTCTTGACAGCAACAGAAGAGATCCTCGGGGCTGGCTTTTGGATCCTTCTCCTTGGCAGCAAAGACGAGATCTTTGGCTTGTCTAACCAATTACGATTAAGATCAATCAACTCATCAAGAGTTCTAAAACTTACCACGCAAGTTCTCCACAACGTCAAATCGTGAGGAGAAGATCATGTTCCAGTGAAATAAGACGTCAGATCGTCAACGAGAAGCAAACTCGACACGAGCATTCGAGGGAGGCATCTCATCGCCACCGTGAAGAACCCAGATTTAAACAAAGGGGAGAATCAAATTCATTCTTTTCTCTTTTGTAATCAGGAAATCCAATTGTAACTGAGATTAAAGGAATACAAATTAATTTTCCTTCATTTCTTTTACTGCAAATTTTTCCACAAACACCCTCAGCCATCAATAGATTTGATAAACCTTTACCGACTATCATTTAAATCAGGCTAGCATGCAGATTGTTTAAGTCCGTTCTGCATGTAAAATTGTGCTAAGAAAATAAACTCTCTTAGACTTGGTGCTATGATGTTGAATACATAGGCTTTGTCGTTTATACGGGAACATACCACCCGGTGACGTGTGTTAGATGTAGACTTATCTCTAATAAGGGATTGAGATAATGTCCCCCACGTATAAAACATGGATTTCAAAATGTTGATGGGTTACGTCTTTTTGGTGAAAATATAAACCCGATACTGGAGAGGAAGAATTTTATATTCTATCTTATTGTCTCTTTTTTTGTTGGTAGAGATGAACCCGAAGATAGAGAGGAAAAATTTTATATTCTATCTCCTGGTACAAAAGAACTGGTGTAAAAGAAACTCAAAGTGGGATCTTCACTTCAAGAATCTGAAGGGTGAAACTAAGAGTAGGATCTTCACTCTGAGAATCGAGAAGATTTAGATAACCCTAACTGTTAAAAGGTTTGATTATCCAATCTAAAAGTGGATATCTCATTTATTGAGATGGAATTCTAACTTTCGTCCTAACTATTTAAAGGTTTGACTGAGTGGGGAATGTGTAGACCTCTTGTTCATGGAAGGAATTGAGAGGGGATTTTGGCTTTGTACCTAACTGTTTAAAGGTTTGACCAAATGAGAATTTGAGATGATCCTGACTATTTAAAGGTTTGATCGTTCAATTTGTGGACCTCTCGTTCATGGAAAGAATCGAGAGGGGATTTTAGCTTTGGACCTAACTGTTTAAAGGTTTGACCAAATGGGAATTTGAGACGATCCTAATTATTTAAAGGTTTGATCGTTCAATTTGTGAACCTCTCGTTCATGGAAGGAATCGAGATGGGATTTTGGCTTTGGTCCCAACTATTTAAATGTTTGACCAAATATGAGTTTGAGACGATCACAACTGTTAAAAGGTTTGATTGTTCAATTTGTGGACCTCTCGTTCACGAAAGGAATCGAGAGGGAATTTTGGCTTTGGTCCTAACTATTTAGAAGTTTGACCAAATGAGAGTTTGAGACGATCCTAACTGTTAAAAGGTTTGATCGTTCAATTTGTTGACATCTCGTTCATGGAAGGAATCGAGAGGGGATTTTGGCTTTGGTCCTAACTGTTTAAAGGTTTGATCAAATTAGGAGTTTGAGACGATCCTAACTGTTTAAAGGTTTGATCGTTCAATTTGTGGACCTCTAGTTCATGGAAGGAATCGAGAGGGGATTTTAGTTTTGGTCCTAACTATTTAAAGGTTTGACCAAATGGGAGTTTGAGACAATCCTAACTGTTAAAATATTTGATCGTTCAATTTGTGGACCTCTCGTTCATGGAAAGAATCGAGAAGGGAATTTGTCTTTGGTCCTAACTGTTTAAAGGTTTGACCACTCGTTCATGAAAAGAATCGAGAGGGGATTTTGGCTTTGGTCCTAACTTTTTAAAGGTTTGACCAAATGTGGATTTGAGATGATCCTAACTATTTAAAGGTTTGATCATTTAATTTGTGGACCTCTCGTTCATGGAAGGAATCGAGAGGGGATTTTGGCTTTGGTCCTAACTATTTAAAGGTTTGACTAAGCAAATGGAGGGAGTGAAGGTACAAATAACAGTAGGAATGTAGATTTGCACAAATCACTCAGAAAAGGTTTTTGGTAACCAGTGATAAGACTTTAACACGAAAAGGGGTTTGCCAATTGTCACGGATTGAAATTTTGGGTGTTGTGTCAGAACTCAACAGTGGGAGTGTTAAAGGCTCGGACACAGCGGGAGTTTGGGTGGATTTAACCATGAAGCATTTTGGTGGACTTACTATCAGTTAATTTGATCGGTGAGGGAGTTTATGGTGGAGAACTGTGAATCATCAAGCACTCCATAATTAGACCATAGGAGTTTTGCGAGGAAAGACTGACCCGATGAGGTCATTGAATCTCATCTCAACGAAAGAGTGCTTGGAAAGTCACAGTGGGAGTTGGCGAAATTGATCCCGACGATTGAAACCAACCAAGAATCGGATGAAGGAAAAGCATAGGACATGCTTCATCCTTGAAGGATTTCAGAGTTTCGTGAAGGAAGATTGACTTGATGAAGTCATTGAATGAAGGATTTCAGAGTTTCGTGAAGGAAGATTGACTTGATGAAGTCATTGAATCTCATCTCAATGAAAGATTATTCTGAAAATCACAGTGGGAGGGTTTTAATCATTTTGGACATGATTAAATAGCCACAACGGGAGGTTCTTAATTATTTTTATCATGATTAAGAGTGGATTATTCAGATGATTGGTTTTCACCTTGAATAATCAATTAGTTTTGGGTTATCCTTAAGAATACCATATATAGCATTCTCTAGGAACTTCCCGTTAAATAGGTTACCCTGAATGTACTAGGGATAGTACTTTTTCAGGAAATTTTCGTTTGTGAGCAATGTTGCTGTTCTTGATACAGAATCAAGTCTTGGTTTCTGCCTTCGTATTCAGCCATGATAACCTCATATCCACCCCCAGTTTTTAGGTGAACCTGAGTCTAATCATATTTGGTTACATTATTAGAGCGTGCAATTTAAGGGAACAGTTTTTTAACCTCTTATATCAGTCGGAGGTTTGGGAAATAGTTTACTCTCGTATACCCTTTGGAGTGCATGGAGAAGTAGTTTATACTCGTATACTCTTCAGAGTTACATGGAGAAGCAGTTTATATTCGTATACTCTTTGGAGTTATATATCATCCTTATTTGTCTTGTTTTGCCATTATGACATCGGAGTCAACTAAGGTTTGGATTTTGTTTTTGAGGCTAAAGCAAACCTTGGTGGGATGAATAACCCTTCTGTGGTATGCATAGTAGTTTGGATCCGTAATCCTCTTAGATCCCTCCTGATCTTTAATAGTTGGTAGCTCGATTTTATCATTGGTGGGAAGGTATTTCAAGATGGCTGGAACTTCATCATCTTCGAAAGAATACTCCTTCTGGAACTTCGGATCGGGAGTCTTCAGTTGCTTCCGGGGTTGCGGTTGTGACGTTTGATTAGCATTCACAACGGTTGCAGGTGTCGTCGGTTGATTTCTCTCAACTTTCTTTATTTTAAGAAAGCGCTCGGCTTGTTCACCGCGTAGTTTTAACTCCTTCCAGGTTTTGGATGGTACAACCCCCAGAACTTCTAGGATATTAATGGAGAGATTATTATGGCATGTCTGCAAGATGAATTCCTCTGTAACAGGATCCCCGTAATTCATTGCCTTGTTGTGGAAGCGCTTGACAAAATTATCAACTGACTCTCTGTCTTTTTGTTTCTCATCCAGAAGGGTTCCGATTGATACTTCGGTCTCATCATCGAAGAAATTGCTGAGGAACAAACTTTTCATGTCATCCCAGCAGTTAACGCTCCCAGACTTGAGACGTCGGTACCAATCAAAGGCGGGTAGCCAACGAATGACCGGACCATCAAAGCCTCGTTTCCAGAGATCAGGCCCAAATGAGATTTAAAATAAATCAAGTGCTGAGTAGGAGAGCTCTTCCCGTCAAACGGTGTGAAGTTAATCAGATTGAATTTTACCGGGTACGGGATTGAATCTCATTCTCTTGGATAGGGACATGGAATGCACATCTTCTTTACTTCCTGAGCGGACATTAAAGCATTGACTTTGTTTTCAAGGTCTTGTATTTTCTTATCCTCATCTTCATCTCTCTTTGAGTGATGTTGAGGAGAAATAATTGGGTCACCCCCAGTGTTATTAAGAGGTGCAATTAAACTACCCCCGATATTATTATTAGGAGGATCCGTTGAACTACCCTCAGCGTTATTGTTATTGGGAGGTGCATCAGCAAAAATAACTTCATCAACTTCTGGATCACTGTCATCTGCAACATTTTGAGTGTGGCGGCTGGATTCAGCTTGCTGACTGGACTCAGAAGGTTGAAGCCGTTGAGCTTGCAATTCTCTCATTTGTTAAATAGCCAACTCCATTTCCGTCTTCATCTCAACTCTAATTTCTTCACGTTGTTTGGTTAGAGCTTCTTAAAACATTTAAGCAAACTGATCAGGGGTGATTGTGAATGATTCCCTGGCTTGTCCTATACTGGATATTGTATCATCAGAGGCAACTGCAGAACAAGTATCTGAGAGTTCCTCATCTGAAGATAACCCTTCATGCATTCTCCTATAATCTCTACGTCTAGTGTCCCTTAGTTGTAGTCGTGACATTCTTTGAGAGAGGCTCTAATCAACTCTCCCTCCCGGAGAAAAATCAGGATTAGGGTTGACTGAATGTCGTTTTCCTCTGTCGGTCATGTTGATAGTGACCTCTGGAAGCTGAACGACAGATATTCTTTTGTGGAAACGCTTTGGCCTAGGCTTTGATGTTTCGGTGGAAAGTCTCTGGAATACAGAAACCCTAAGCTATTCAACTTTAGAGCAGCTGCATTTAAACAACACTGCTTTGATAAGCTTTTCACATACACAATGAGGACTTGTTTCTCGAACAGTCCTTTTTCATGATTTGTTTCCACCCTTAGTTTGATAATACAGCTCATCATTACCATGATTCGAGCAACCTATCTTCTGCTTTTGAGCCTTGTTAACATGCACAAGATGACTTTTCGTCGCGTCTGAGTGATCCAAGGTTATGTGTTTACATCCTACCCCCTGCAGGTGTGGAGTTTTTACAGGTCCTAAACGAGAGTGAATTGACATCTTCTCTTTTTGGGCTTGTTTCATTCTGATAGGAGTATACGTACGAACCCCAGTAAAAGAATTTACTCGGGGTTTATTTATCGAACCCAAGCGTTCTTTGATTGGAGCTTTGTCTCGATTATCAGTTAAAGGACTAAGACGATCCGCCATTGTGACTTTGAATTTTGACAGGTCAGGACTGACCCAAGGCTTCACTGGTGACGGAACAGATATAGTTATAGTAGGCGGACCAAGAACAGACATTGACGGTGCCGAAGGGGTGATTTTGTGAACTTCTTCTTGGCCGCGACAGGGGTGATTGTCGTGGTCGAAGGATGTGACCCGCCAATTTAATTTTTGCATAAGTTCAGATTTAGGAATCCAAACTTTGCGATTCTTTGGTGATTCTTTAGACACAGTTTCCCTTTTTCCTCCTCGTCTTTGTTGCGAGAGAGCAAGGGCATGAGCGGTGTTTGTACGACGCTTTTGTATGCGTTTTTTGAGGATCGAACGAGCCCTTTTTTGAAGAGAGTCCATTCCTCCATCGTAAGTTTAGCAGATATGTGAGTGGTTTGTCGTTAGGGTGACTGGACCATTTGATGCTTCCTCGACTCTTGGTCCGCGTAGCAGCGAACCCCGTCGGTTTATTCCAAGGCCTTAGCCATTTGACGAGCGAGGCGTTAGCGTTGTCTCTGACGAGCCCTCTTCGTCAGAGTTAGCAAACTTCGATCGAACGATTCCTTAATTAGGGAGGAATCATCGTGAGCAAAGCTTCTGGCTTTGGGGGTCACCAGGATAATGTTGCAAGGGGAGGCCTCGGCAACAATTGGGTGAGAGTCTTCACTTTGGGTCTTCTTTGGAATGTAAGCCTTCTTCAATGGTGAGATCCTCTTGTACTTGCAAGACAATGAAGATCTTGATGAGGATGATGAGAGATATTCCTCAAACTTGGTTTGGTCAAACTCATACCCGACCGTGGATTCAACCGGTATCTTGATCGGCTACGACACGATGGTCTCGGTAGCGAGACCGTTGGCTTCCACTGTGGTTGCTAGTTTGTTTTCGTCGAAAGTTAATTTTAAAATGGAATCCATTAAAACTTCAATCGCTTACAATGAATTACACAACAAAATAAGAAAATTACAACTCTCTAGAAAATAACACAGGAATCATTTATCAACTCCTATTTTTGTGGGATCTTTGCCTGTGCCGGGGGTGCGTTAGCCCATGGACCGCTGATTCACAAGATTCTGATTAAACCGTGAAGGCTTTTGAATGTTCTTTTTCGTTTATCGAAATAAGAACCTTAAGCGAATATCTTATCGGTGTAAGATGTTCACTCTTCCAAAGATCAAGTCTGAGCTTAGATCTCTAGGAATCACCAAAAGCTTCTTAAAAGTGTTTTTGAAAGATGAAGACTCTCTTCTCTAGGAATCACCAAAAGCTTCTTAAAAGTGTTTTTGAAAGATGAAGACTCTCTCTTGCTCAAAATCATCAAAAGCTCAAGCCTCTATGCTCTAATTGCCTTGGATCTGCTCTCCCCCCTTGGTTTTGTGTATAAAGGTATTTATAGGAATAGGGGTGCATAACTATAGAAATGGAAGCAAGATAACTGACCAGTCACCTTCTCTTTGGGCGCGGTAGCCATCACTGATGCGACCTTTAGCGCGTCAGTCTCTACTACCGCGGCTGAACAGCTAGTTCCAGCCACATTCAGCCATGTTTATAATTGTCTTCCCACGACCTTAAACCCACGAAATGCCACTTTTCTCGGCCTGTAACCACCCTTCCACGTTAGCACACGTTCTTCTTCTGGTATGCCGCCACGTGGACTCTCAAAAGATGTTAAAAACTGTCAGCAAATTACATAGGAGATTACCCTGCTGTTTGCACGTCACCATGCCCTGCTGCGCATACGTGCGCCACACCTTGCTCCCGCGCATTGCCGCATCATCATAGGCTGTCGTGCCTATGCGCGTCACCATAGGTTGTCGCACCTATGCGCGTCATCATCTGTTTTTATGTTAACACGCGTTAGTGTATTTTGTCACGGGCATGCACATTGTTCTTTTCTTAGTCTTAAGCTGTATTTGGATGTCTATAAGCATTTTTTGATACCTATACACCATGGGACTCCTTCATTTCTTTTTTGTAAGAGAATAGACGACCCTTTATCCTTAGACTTTGAGATAAGAAGCTGCCATTGTGCAAGGCTAAAAAGCCAGCGTTCGCCGTGCAATCTCCATCGACTCGGCCTACTTCTACTAATAATCTTGGTATCATTCTCATATCTAAAGCACATACGGTACTTCCTAAGGTAACAAACTAAATATACTATCTTCATATAAGATATTCTTTGTGCTATGTACTTATATGCAAACATCATCGACAAAAAGACCTTGGTACATTTTTAAGGTAAAACCAGTGGACACCATCAACTTGGTCATTACCGACTCGGAAGTCCTTGGTACCTTTTTAGGGTAAAACTAAGGCACACCATCAACTCGGTCGTCCTCGACACAAAATACCTTGGTATCATTTTCATGAGTAAAACCAAGGCACGCCATTAATAAAAAATATTGGTACTTTTTCAGGGTAAAACCAAGGCACGCCATCAACTCAATATACGTTAACAAAAAACCTTGGCATCTCTCTAAGCCCACGGCACATACCCAAGACCTTGGTGTCATCGCGAGTAAACCCAAGACACAAAGTCAAGTTGACCCACTCTCCATGCGAAGCCTAGTCTCCTTGACTCAAAAGCAAACTTGTACTCAAACAAAGTAGATTACAAACTCTTAACATACAACAAGAGCTCAATCTCAAAGATACTCAGTTAAAGTTAACAAAAAAAGAACTCTTCATTCATATATTGTGAAGTATTTACAATATAAGATGTTAGGTCTCATGTTTATGAGTCTACTATCTAATCTAGTTTTGATGATTAACAAACAATTCCTAACAATGTTTGTCAAGTGTTTATTTGCTTGTTAGGTATTCTACATAAAGATTCTCCGTTGGAAGCTGGTTGGATTAAGCTTAACAACGATATCTTAGAGGATGGAGGATATAGGAATGAAGCTATGCATTCTGTTGGCCTCATGTTTATAAGCCTACTCCCTAATCTTATTTTGATGATTACAAACAAGTCCTAACAACGTATGTCGAGTATTTGCATTTGTTTTGTTAGGTAATTTACACAAATATCCATGTTGGAGGATAGATGAACTAGAGCTTTCACGATCATATCCTTTGGAGGAAGGAAGGAATATCAGTATGAAGTCATTTCAAATTCAAGACAAATTCAAGATCAAGCTTCATCCGCAACCAAGACGAGATTAATTGAAGATCAAGATTGCTTGGATATAGTTTTTATAGTTTAGGGTTTATACTTTATGTGTAGATACTTCAAGCTCAATCACATACACACATACAAGTATTGGTTTCTCATATATATATATATATATATATATATATATCTATATATAATATAATATATTCGATATATATAAGTATATATATATATATATATAAAATTATTGATATATAGATTTATATAATGGAAATGGGTATACTTGGTACCGAAAGGATCCTTGGTAGTGATGTGGACACATCTTTGCCATAGCAATGCACCCTAGAAGATTGGAGGCCTCACGCAACTCCAAGGTGTGATGTAATGGACAAGATGTGTCCACATCACTACCGAAGGAATCCTTGCCGAAAAAAGTATACGCATATATTCCTCCTATATATATATTATATATATATATACGTATATATATATATATATATATATATATATATTATATATATTATATATATATATATATATATATATATATTAATACTATACTACGAGAGAGAGAGAGAGAGAGAGAGAGAGAGAGAAGATTAATGGGTATCCTGTCATAAGGCAAGGGGAATTTCTCTCTGACGGCCTAAAATCAGCATGAATTGAGCGACATTATGGATGATCCACGTCCGTTGAACTTGATCTACATATTCCTAAACCCTAACAACCACAAAGTTTGGGGTGAAATAGCCGTGCGTATCGTTGAACCCCTCACTGCGAGCGCGATGAGACAAAGTTCTATTTCATTCCAAGAACCGTTAAAATTGAGCCACGAGTGGATGACATGGGTCAAACGACGCAGGGTTCACCCCAAACTTGGTGTGTTTGGGGTTTAGAATATGTAGATCAAGTTAAACGGAGCGGATCATCCAACAATATCGTCAATCATGTGATTTTAGCAGGCGTCATGAGGAAATTCCGTCCTATGACAAGGATACCATTAATCTCATTTCATATATATTATATATATAATATATATATATATATATTATAATATATATATATATATATATATATATATATATATATATATATATATATTATACTATATATCATATATATATATTATATATATATGCACATTGAGTAATTGGTTTATAGACTTAACAACAACAGCTTATATCTTTTATTAAATCTATAAAATTATTTTATAAGGTTTAAAAATTGTGTTTAAGTCAATTGTCAAAAAAATGTATGTTTAATTTTTATATTTTTGGACTATTTTGCAAAATGAAAAGATTTCTCATTTGAGAGGTGCAATTCTAAAAATACTTTTTGTAACATGTGAATTATCATGTTTATAAGCATTCCTTAAAGATTTATATTTTTTGGAATTTATTTGTTATTTTTAAAAGGAGTTTAAAAACCAGATTTACTGTTTAAAACATGCTGATAATGTGTTATCAGTCGACTGATGCAAGGGTTCAGTCAACTGATGAAAACGCCTAAAATCATCAAAAGTTTTTTTATCAGTCGACTAATCAATCGACTAATAAGGTCTTCAGTTGACTGATGACATGTTGTTGGCCTGTAATGGTCAGCTCATCAGTCGACTAATGAACATTATTAGTCGACTGATGCCTGTAACTGCTAGTTTTTCCAGCTTTGTACTGTTTTGGTTTTTTGGTCTTTTTGCTGGGTTTTCTTGACCTTTGGGGTTCCCTATATACCCCCTCATACCCAGCTATGTTTTATGAATCCAAGAAAGTTTTTAAATAAGCTTAAAGATGTTTAAAAGTTTGTTTAGTGTTTGTTTCAAGTTTCGATTTGTGAAGAAATTTTCATAAGAGCTAGAGGAGATCATCATTTGTGTTTGAGTTCCCAACTCATCTCTCTCTCACTCTTGATCTATAGAGAAGTTTCCTTAAACTCAATTCTAGCTATTTATTGTTTTCATCATAACTTCCATAAGCTAGATTTTATATTGAGTTTATATTTGATTTTGATTATACTCTTTGTTCACACACATCCTATTGAGCTTATTGTATTTACATACATTATATAATTTAGGGTTGTGGGTTTGTGACATTGAAAGTGAGCTTTCATTGTGTTCTCATCCATAGTAGAGAACAAACTTTGTATTTGAGCCTAAATTGTGTAGTTCACATTGTATTACACTTGTATACTGAGAGGAGTGTGTGGTGAGAGACGAGGTCGGCTCCAAGAGGAATGGTGTTGGTAGTAAAGCCTAGAGAGAGGTGATAAATCCGAGCACTTGAGGAAGGATACGTGCTAGAGATCAACACTTAGAGGGTGTAGAGTGTGATTGTAAGAGTGTGGATTGTGAGAGTTTTCGGTGAGCTAGAAAACCAAATTTGTATCGTTGTAAACATTTTGGGTGAACGTTGAAGATCTATTGTGTAGTGGATTCTCCCCGGGAGTGGGGAGCGGAGACGTAGGTCGGAAGGACCGAACTCCGTGAACATTTCTTGTGTGATTGAGTTTGGCTTGTGCACTTATATTTTGTTTATCTCTATCACCATTCTCTCATTGTCTAATTTATCCACTGGCTTGTGCACTTATATTTTGTTTATCTCTATCACCATTCTCTCATTGTCTAATTTATCCACTATATTATTTGTATTTGTTTATAGTTTACTTACCCTTGTTTGTATATCCTTGCATATATATCTTGTTGCATATCTAATTTGCTAGGATATTTGTTAACAAGTTTTTAATTGGTATTAAATCGAATTAGATTAGCATAAACCCTATTCACCCCCCTCTAGGGTGCTTTCAATTAGTATTAGAGTTTGATGCTCCTTGATTTAAGGTTTAATCGCCTTGAGTTAAAGATCCAAGTTATCTTATATTTCTAATCTAGTACAAATAATTTTCATATTATTTGTATAATATATTATGGATATGTACGGTGCACCTAGTTTAGGTTATGCCATCAATATTAGCAAACACTTTCTTTGTTTGATCTAGACACTTTAATTTATGGGAAATTATCGACTATGCTTATATTGTGCCCATGTTGGAGAAATCCAAGTGGAGCAATCATGGTAAGAAAGTGTTTACAATGAATAAGCTCTTGTTAGAATTTTTGTTAAATGCTTTTGATTCATCATTTTCTAACAAGCTTGATTCATTTGATAGTCTTTACACATTGTGGAAATTCATAGAAGTACATCAAGGAGACTTGGAGGAGATTCGACGTGCTTTAACGGAATTGACTTTAAGTAAAGTTAGAGCATCATCATCATGCACTCGGCCACTAGACGATAGCCCTAGTGTGGTATGCGATTCAGATTCCGAAAGCAAACTTTCTATTAAGGAACTTGCATGTGCATATGATAGGTTAATGCATGCCTACACTAAGTTGTAAAATAATTTTATTAATCTTAAAAGTAAGCATGTTGCATTAAAATCTGATCATGAGTTGTTAGCATCTAAGTTTGATACAATTTCTAATGAGAATGTGCAGATCCTCAAAGAAAATAATAAAAAATTAAAATTGGATCATATTGCTTTAACTTCAAACGTTGCTAATTTAACTCATGAGAAAGATAATGCCATATGAGAAGTAGAGAACATGAGAAATGAAGTTAGTTATTTTGCTAACACTTATATATGTTCTACTTCTAATAATAATGCATTTGTGCATAATGATGAGTTGAATCTTTTTACGGATCGTATATCATCTTTAGATTTAACCCTTAAAATATGTATTGTAAATAATAAAAAGCTTATGGACTTGTGTGCAAAGTCCCGTGTAAATATTTTCAAGTCTTCTACACTTTATGTACGCATGTATAACAAAATTTACAAGTGTACTATTTGCGGCTGTAAAGGTCATCTTGTTAAATTTTGTTATAATACACAAAAGGCCACCAAGTCTAAAATGTTGATTCTTGTGCATCCCATCAAACTTTATCTTCACACACACATGCACATGCATCCAAAGTTCATCATAAGCATGTTAGTATGTATAAATGTAATTTTGTGGTAGATTTGACCATTTGGCAAAGTTTTGTTTTGATTTAAGAAAAATGTTCAATTTTGCCAAATTCTTCAAATAAACCATATTTGTTTAAAAATGTTCCCCATGTACGAGCTAATGGTCCATAAAAAAAATAGATCTCTTTCATTGCACTATTATAATCAAAAGGGTCATTTGAGTAATTATTGTTTTGACCGTGTTAGTGTACCACATACACCCAAAATAGATCATAACCCTAGGGTATTGAGCTTAAATGGTAGATGTCAATGTCCCTAGACTCTTAGGTACCAAGAGTAATTGCTACAAAAACAAGTTTGATCTTTTTTAAACCAAGATTCGTATTGTTTTTCATTTCTTGGTTTTGAAAAACATTTTTTTAAAACAATTATATGGACAATTCTTTTGTTTTCATAATTTTTTGGTTTTCATTGTCATGAGAGGTTTATGGTTGAGCAACCCCCCCGGGTTTATTGGGTGTTTATTTCCCAAATCATGTTTACCAGGTGCTAAAAGTTTTTATATGGGTTGGAACAAGCTAACAAGCTTGATATGGTTGCCTCTCTTGCTTTTGTTGAGAATGATACAATATATATACTTTGAATTTCTTTTGGTATCATTTGAGGCTTTTATTTGAGTCTTTCAATTTGGATTTTCATGAGTTTCATGATTTCTCTTAATTTGATTTCATAATCTAATTTTCTATATATTGTTCTTTGTTTATGTTTGACAATTTATAGATTTTTTTATTTATTGACAAATCATTTGATTCGTGATTTTTGATTTTTCAAATCTTATTTTTAAAATACTTTGTTTTTAGACCCTTGTGACACTTTGTATTCATGATACACATATGTGTGTTCACTTAGTCTTCTTTCATGTGAGTTTTTATTAGCATATTTTATATCTATGCTTGCTCACATATATTTGCCTTGATCTTCATTGTATATGTTCTATATGGCTTTTTGATAGGGGGAGCATTCCCCATATCATTATATATTTTTTATATACTCACTTGTGCTAATTGATAAGGGGAGCTTTCACTCTCTTATTCTTTTGTTTTCCTCATTTTTATGTTGATAAAGGGGAAGAAATATTGTGAGTATAGCTTTGATTTTATGCATGATGTTTATGATTTACATATTCTTTTGTATCATACATATTTTATATCTCTTTGTGTAGATTGTTTGTCATCATCGAAAAGGGGAGATTGTTGGCCTCATGTTTATGAGCCTACTCCCTAATCTTATTTTGATGATTACAAACAATTCCTAATAACGTGTGTCGAGTGTTTGCATTTCTTTTGTTAGGTAATCTACATAAATATCAATGTTAGAGGATGGATGGACTAGAGCTTTCACGATCATATCCTTTAGAGGATGGAATGAATATCAGTATGAAGCCATTGCACATTCAAGATCAAACTTCAACCGTAACCAACACGAGCTTAATTGAAGATCAAAATTGCTTGAGTATAGTTTTATAGTTTAGGGTTTATACTTTGTGTGTAGATACTTCAAGCTCAATTACATACACACATACAAGTATTGGTTTCTCTTTATACTTGTGTATAGA
>NC_033800.1:6774616-6797530 GCF_001876935.1 Asparagus officinalis | reverse complement strand
TCTCTATATATAGTTATATATATATATAAGTTTTGGTTTTTTGTTTTCATGTTTACATAAATATGAATTTCTGAAAATGTTGAGTAATTAGTTTATAGACTTAACAACAATAGTTTATATCTTTTATTAAGTCTATAAAATTATTTTATAAGGTTTCAAAATTGTGTTTAAGTCAATTGTCAAAAACAAGTTTTTTAGTTTTCATGTTTTTGGACTATTTTGTAAAATAAAGAGATTTCTCATTTGGGAGGTGTAATTCTAAAAATACTTTTTATAACATGTGTATTATCATGTTTATAAGCATTTCTCAAAGTTTTACATTTTTTGGAATTTGTTTGCTATTTTTAAAAGGAGTTTAAATATTAGATTTACTGTTTAAAACAGGCTGATAATGTGTTATCAGTCGACTAGTGCAAGAGTTAAGTCGACTGATGAAGACACCTGGAATCATCAAAAGTTTTTGTTTTTTTGTCGATCGACTGATCAGTCGACTGATGAGCTCTTCAATTGACCGATGACCTGTTATTGCCCTGTAACGGTCAGCTCATCAGTCAACTGATAAACAGTATCAGTCGACTAACGCCTGTAACGGCTAGTTTTTCTAGCTTTATACTGTTTTGATTTTTTGATCTTTTTGCTGGGTTTTCTTGATCTTTGGGGTTCCCTATATATACCCCTCATACCTAGCTATGTTTTATGAATCCAAGAAAGTTTTTAAACAAGTTTAAGCGTGTTTAAAAGTTTGTTTAGTGTTTGTTTTAAGTTTCGGTTTGTGAATAAATTTTCACAAGAGCTAGAGGAGATCATCATTTGTGTTTGATCTCTCAACTCATCTCTCTCTCTCTCACTCTTGATCTATAGAAAAGTTTCATTAAACTCAATTCTAGCTATTTATTGTTTTGATCATAATTTCCATAAGCTAGATTTTATATTGAGTTTATATTTAATTTTGATTATACTCTTTGTTCACACACAACCTATTGAGCTTATTGTATTTGCATACATTATATAATTTGGGGTTGTGGGTTTATGACATTAAGAGTGAGCTTTCATTGGGTTCTCATCCATAGTAGAGAACAAACTTTGTATTTGAGCCTAAATTGTGTAGTTCATATTGTATTACACTTGTACACCAAGAAGAGTGTGCAGTGAGAGATGTGTTCGGTTCCAAGAGGAGTGACATCAGTAGTAAAGCCTAGAGAGATGTGATAAATCCGAGCACTTAAGGAAGGATACGAGCTAGAGACTAACACTTAGAGGGTGTAGAGTGTGAATGTAAGAGTGTGGATTGTGAGAGTTTTCGGTGAGCTAGAAAACTGAATTTGTGTCGTTGTAAACGTTTTGGGTGAACGTTAAAAACCCATTGTGTAGTGGATTCTCCCCAGGAGTGGGGAGCGGAGACGTAGGTCGGAATGACCAAACTCCGTGATCATTTCTTGTGTGGTTAAGTTTGACTTGTGCACTTATATTTTGTTTATCTCTATTGACATTCTCTCATTGTCTAATTTATCCACTATATTGTTTGTGTTTATTTATAGTTTACTTACTCTTGTTTGTATATCTTTGCATATATATCTTGTTGCTTATCTAATTTGCTAGAATATTTGTTTACAAGTTTTAATTAGCATTAAATCGGATTAAATTAGCATAAACCCTATTCACCCCCACTCTAGGGTGCTTTCACATTCAAGTCAACACATCATCAAGTTTTATTCCCGCTACCAAGATCAAGCATATCGAAGATCTCTTAGATTGGATATATTGTTTCTAGTTTAGATCTTCTTTGTGTGTTTATGCTTAAAGCTCAATTTTATACACACACACACACACACACACATTCTAGGTTTTATCAAAATATAGGTATTTTTGAAAAAAACATTGTGTCTTGGTTTATGGACAAAATAATCCTTGTATACATCTTTTACTAAGTCTATAAATCAATTCAAAAAGATTTTATAACTTGGTTTAAGACAAATGTCAAAAATCAAGTGTTTTAGACGAACACGTATTTGTGAGTTTTTGCAAAACCAAAAGTTTTTATAAACGGGAAATGATATTTCGACAATTTCTTTTGTAATATGTTTATTTTTATGTTTATAAAAATTTTACAAAATTTTATAATTTTTAGAATTTATTTGCTATTTTAAAGGTGTTTAAAGTTTATTTTTACTGTTTAGAAAAACCCTTGTGCACGTTATCAGTTGACTGACCAAGGTCATCAGTCGACTGATGAAAGTGCCTGAAAAGACTAAAAGTTTCTGCTCAGTAGACTGATGAACCATCAATTGACCGAAGCAGGTCATCAGTCGACTGATGAGTTCATCAGTCGATTGATAAAGATTGAGCTACCTGTAACGGTCAGCTCATCAGACGACTGAATAGTACCATCAGTCGATTGATAGTACTGTAACAGCTAGTTTTTCCAGTTTGCTAAGTTTTCGGGTTTTTGTCTTTTTTCTTGGATTTTCTTAGTTTTTAGGCTTTGCTTTTTGAACCTATATATACCCTTTACCCTCAAACTTCTAGAGTTAATTAAGAAAAACAAAAATCAAGTTTTGGGCAAGTTTGTTTAAGAGTTTTCAAGTGTTTCTCAAGTGTGTTTGTGTGAAGAGGTTTTCACAAGAGGAGGAGATCATTTCTTTCGTGTTTGGGCTTCAATCTCAATCTCTCTCATTCTTGATTTTAGAGAAGTTTTATCTAAACTCTAATTCTAGCTTTATATATATTTGTTGTTGATTATCTTTTCATTAAGCTAGATTTTAAATTGAGTTTAGTTTTATTATTGCTCTTTGATCACACACACCACCTATCGAGCTTTTAGCATTTCATACATTATATAATTGGGTTGTGGTGAGTGATTCATTGAGAGTGAGCTTAATTGAGTTCTCATCTTGTTAGGTAACAAAAACTTTGTATTTGTGCTTAATTATCATGAGATCACATTGTAATACACAAGGACATCGAGAGGAGTGGTTGGTGAGAGACATGGCCAATTCCAAGAGGAGTAGCATTGGTAGTAAAGCCTAGGGAGAGGTGGTAAATCCAAACACTTGAGGAAGTTGACACGGACTAGGCCAATACTTAGAGGGTGTATTGCATGATTACAATTGTGTGAGTTGTAAACATTATCGGTGAGCATTAAAAACCGATTGTGTAGTTATCTTTTGAGATAGTGGAGATTCGCATTGAGGGTGAGGAGTGGAGACATAGGTCGTGGGTCGATCAAAGTCCGTGATCATTAATTTGTGTTTGCGATTGCCTTGGCATATTTCTTTTGTGCTTATTGTTCATCATATTGCTATATCTCCATTGTTGCACGTTTATATCGCCTATTATTTTATTGTATATCCTTGCGCATATCATATTGTATATCACTTTGCTAGGATATTAGCTAATAAGTTTTAATTTGGTATTAATATCGGATTAGATTAGCAATTACCCTATTCACCCCCTTTAGGGTATTTTCACAAGGAAGTGGTAGAAAAAACACAAACAACAAAAGAAAACAATACAATGGGGCCCTTAAGGGGTCGGGCTTCGAAGATGGTCGGGACTAGGACATGCAGGCGGATTAGCACTAGAAGCAGGAGTCGTACTTGAAGGAGCTGCTGCAGTGGATGACAAGGGAGTCGATTGAACCTCAGTCTCAGACACTTAGCCTTTCTTTGCTCTGGACTCGCTCACCTAGCTATTGCGAGCACCATCCTCGGCACCACCCTTGGCACCACTCCCGCCATAAATCACAAGCCCCCTCCCTGCTTCTCTATCTCTAAGAGCGCATCCAGACAATTGGCCACCCTCTGAGGATAGTGGAATCGGTCGGGGTCGCTTCGAATATTGGCCAGGAGCTACGCCTTGAGGAAGTTATAGCCCACCTTGTAAGCCAGCATCGCCTCTACCTTTCCAAGAGCGTTATGGTGATAGCTCTCAATGACCACGAATCGGTGGGCCTCGGACTCCAGATAAGGGAGGCGACCCTGCAAAGCCTGGATCTCGACAAGGGATGACTCGCATCGCTGCTTGGCCTCCAACGCAACATGAGTACTCTCCTCCTTTAGCTTATTGAGAGCTAGTTTCTCCCCTTTTAGCTTGGCCTGCAGGCTCTGTGCAGCCAGGTGATCCACTCAAGCTCACTCCTGGGCATCATTCCTCTCCCACTTCTCAGCCGCGACCTCCTCAGATAGATACTTTATCCTATCATTTTGTTCGAGGATCTCATGCTTGAGATGGACGAGGTAATTTCTGATCTTGCTGATCTCGACCGACTTCTTGCTATTAGAAGTCTTTGGGCCATTCACCATTTTCTTCTGTATTTCTACCTCCCGACATCACTTGTCATCGCTTCGCCTTCAGATGATCAGCTCATCTCCTTAGCAGCTAACAACAAGAGGACCTTCTCTAGATCGGCCTCCTGGGCCTCTAATTCCTCTTGGAGCTTGAGGTAGAAGGTTCAGGCTCGTTTATAACTCCACGAACCATGTAGCTCTTGAGGCATTAATGAAGGCCGACATCCGATATCTCCCTGAGGATCTGGTCATCATCGGGGAGGTAGAACTACTCGACCACTTAGGATTAGGTGATTCAGGACTCCAGAACCGACCCTCTCTTGTTAAGATACCTCCTGGGTTCATATCTGAACTTCTCAGATAGCTCTCTATCATAGCGGGGATCGCCTTGGAAAGATCCCATCAATAGCATCCTCGACCGGTCCTATTTCTTCGCCTCGATCTTGTTGATGCGGTAAGAAGACGACCATCCAAACCCTTGGGTAGGAGGCACCCCCTCAGCAGCTGTCTCCTTCCTCTCTCGGTGGGCCGACTCGACAGGCTCGTCAGGGTCACCTCACAGCTTAGACCTCAGCCTCTTCAACCTCGGCTACATGGATTTTCAGGCCCCTCTTCTCTAGCGGGGACCTATCCTTAATAACGACGGCTTCGACTTCTTGACCCAAAACAATAGCAGCAGCAATTGTCACCTCTTCCATTGTCTGAGGAGGCAGAACCACTGCCAGTGGCTGGCTCGAGGCATCCCCCAAAGCAACAGAAGATGCTCCCGTCTACGCCATAGGTTTGGCCATCCTCTTGGGACCTCGGTTGTCCACCTTTCTCAGCCACTTCTTCTTCTCGGACCTATCGGTTTGGGCAGCAATAGCCCTCAACCCCACCAATCGAGCCTGGACCTCCTCAGCTTCATCAGGAGCCAGATCTAGGCAAAGGCGCTTCTTTGGCCTCATTGAGGGCCCCCTGAACTTGAGGAGGCAGAGACGTCAGCGCCACATTGGTCTTATCAGAGCCCAACGTGAGCGCAGTCGCCAGAGCTTCATCCTTGGCGGTAGGAGGGATCTAAAGAGGTGCCGACAACTCGTAGGACTGAGTTGTCGAAGAGATCCTCCATTCGACGAGAACCGGTGTACACCTTGATCGATTCTAGTGCATGCTGATAATTACATTTTTATTATATTTTATACCCTCATTATCTATTTTATTTAAATAAAAATGTTACTAATAAATGTGTTTTATCTTAATTTATAGGTTAATGATGAATTAATTAATAAAAGCCCAAAAAATCAAACTCCCTGATTTTCTACCATTTATTGAAGCCCAAATATGAAGACAAAAGAAGGCCCAAGAAAGCTCAATGATCTATGAAGAAATTGGGTCAAGAAATCATAAAAAAAAACCAATCTGTTGTAAACCAATTAGTCGGCCAACCAATTGGCCAATCGGTCGGCCGACCGATTGGTTCACAACAGAAACTATTTTATGACTGTGATTTAATTCTTAATCTCTAAGTAATATCCAAAGGTTCTCATTCATTGTTGTAGGCTATAAATAAAGGTAGAGGATGAGGGGTTTGAGGATGAATTTTTTTTATAAAAACTCTATTTGGAGTGGAGGGTTACTCTTAATTGAGGAGACCTTCTAAAAATTATAACTTTATTGTAATTGATAAAATAATTTATTCACCTATTCATATTTTTTTTCTTCTCTTTATTTAATTATAAAGATGAAGATGAATGTTTGTTTTCAAGAGGCTAAAACCCTCTTATTATGTAAATTTTCTCTTTTATCTTTTATTTTTTATAATAAATTTTTTTTAGATATTCAAGGGGCTATAACCCTCTTATTTTAGATTTATTTTGACGTTTGTAGAGTAGATTTACATTCATGTCTTTATTTTCTTATATTTTAGTATAGATTTAATTTCTTGTATAATTTAGATTTTATTTTCTTACATCATTCTCTAAGAGGCTACAACCCTCTTTTTATTTTCATTCCTTTCCTCTCATTCTCCAAGAGGCTAAAACCTTCTTGGAAATTAGTTTTTTACTTTCATTCTTTTTCTTCTATTCTCCAAGAGGCTAGAACCATCTTAGAAATTAGTTTTTGCTTTTCTCTTCCTTTTATTCTCTGTAGTATAGATGTTATCTCTTTGTTTTTATTTTCTAAGATGTGGAATTAATTATTGTAGAAATTCTAGAATTGTGAAACTAGCTTGATCTCTTTTATAATTTGTGAATTATTTTCTTGTGCTTAAAACGATCATGCTTAGGATAATCAATTAGATAACTAATTGGTAAAAGAAGAATTTGATAATCTATACTTATCTTAAGTGGTTTGGTAGGTTATGCGTATGAATTCTAAAATTACTATCCAGTTATTGATCTTTTTATGAATGTTAATTTTACTTGGATAATAATTTGATAGGTTATACTTTCCTTAAATGATTTGATAATCTATGCTTAATAAATCTAAAGTAAAATGTGATAAAAAGAAAATAGTTCATAATCTATAAATAAAATAGGTTAATTGATTCAATTCTCGATTCCTCATATCTCTAATTGAATCCTCCATATTTTACCTTCTTAATTTTCCTCTTTATTATTGATTTTATTTATTTCTTTCTTAATTTATTTTTTCTTTATTTTATTCATCTTTCTTTCTCTCCTCTTAATCTAGTTTTGTTTTATTTACATATTATCACATCCCCTCTCTTTATCTATCCACAACCACTTTCATCACGCCTAATTATCACACACACAACATAAGAACCAATTTTGGTTAATTCCTATGACACATTTATCGTGGGATTCAATAATCTTTTATACTATAACTTGATGGTTGTGCACTTACAAATTTAGATTCTATTTAAACTTCCCATCACACGCCTCTCGGTGTTCGTCAATGGCCCTGGCTTCAAAGCTCCCTTCTTGATCTCTAGCCAGTTAGAGCAAGCCAGATTGGAGACTTCCCCGACCACTCAGACTTCTCCTTCCAGTTTTTGTTAGACTTGGGAGCATTGGTAACAATCTTACTACCCGTAAGACTTGGAGGTAAAAATGTCCCTCGTGCTGGCTCAGCTTTACACAGACAAGGTGGCCGAGTATTCCTAGAGTCAGTTAGACTCCTAGCCAATGGTAGATAAGGACAAATCCCACCAAAGTAGTGATAAAATTTGGTTTTATTTGTGACGGCGACACCCCAGACGCCTCAAAGACACGGAAGAGGAATGGGTGCAGCGAAAGACGCAGCCCATATTCCAAGTGCTTCAAATACACTGGAGTCTGACTAGAGCCGTGATCAAAGATCACCTGCAACTTCGCCGGCGCCGTTAGGGCAAACACCTTGGGGATGTCGAATTTCTCGTATAACGCCTCTTACTATGACGACATCACCTTGGAATGGAATTTCTGGAGTTGTTCGAGTCAGACTTCATTCCTGGCTATTAAAGATGACATCAAAATAGTTTTGAAAACCAACAGAGAATAGGATATGGAGATCGAAGTTCTTTTGCAAACTAAGAGATCGAGGATTTAAAAAATAGCAGAAATCATTCGCAATCAGAGCAGATATACTTATAGACAGAAAGACCAATAGGTGGTAAGATCACAACAACCAACTACCCAGATCATTCCCGGAATACGAGGCGACCCTTCAAGAACCAAAGCACCCCTCACTGTGATTAGCCCACACTCTTTGCATAAGAATCGAGGCAGTGGCTGTCCAAAATTATCCTTTGATGTTAGCAACATCACATTCAAAAAGGCCCTTCAGTACCCCTCATAAATACGCCTAGGAATCCGACCGTTACAGTCCTATTTCACTCAGACTTGACCACTCTGAGTCCAAGCGAAATGGGCTAATGTTATGACCGTGATTAACTTAAGTGTTAATCTTCTTCCTAAAGCCGACATGTGTCTCATATTAGCATTAATCTCGCGAGCAGAATAGAAAGGTAGTACTTATCTATTTTCATCATTACGGGTACCACGAGCAAAATAGTTTAAAGCTTTTGAGACGGAAGCAAGTAGGATTTGAGAGTGAAACTTTGATTTTATGCAACTTCTTTTTCCCCTCCCCTATACCTCCTCAATCACCATCACATCAAATCAAGGATGAATCACCTCATGCGTAGTTGACACCTATCAACTCTACTGATCCACCTGTTAGCCTGGACTCAGCCATAGTCACACTTCTACACTTCTCAGTCAAGTATAAATATGGGCTCATTGCCTACTGATAAGAGGGGGTTCCTCAGGCCCCTTTCAGAGCCACAGGTATGTAATTTCTGCACTTTTAAACTAAGAATATATTCAGTTCGTTGGTTTCTTCTCCACTCAAGCTCAAATATTAGCTTGATCGTTGGAGGAATCACCGGAGAATCTAACTTTGGTCCTCTAACATGCTTATTTTGTAGCTCACTCATTTTACAGGGGATCGATCGCTTACAGGGAAGAGGGGACCCACCTCATACGCATCAAATCCAAGCCTCATTGCTGAACTCGGGATTACATACTAATTTTACTACTGAGTCTCAGGACATCAGCACATGGCCATTTAGAGAAAGAGGGGGGAGGGGGGTGGATTTGAGGGTCTAATTTCTAAATATGAAAGAGGCTAATATCTAAAAAATTCATAAGTTTAAAATTAATTAAGAAAATGTGCAATGCACGTGTTTAGGATGAGGGTATAATGGGTAGTTAGTGTTTTTTGAATAAGATTCAATGTTTTGTGTGACATTGAGAAGATGTAAGCAAATACAAGTGGTTTACATTAAAAAATACAATAAAATAAAATTAAAATTAAAAAATTAAAGGTAGTAAGTATCAATTTGGAATAAAATTAATTTGGTTTCATGTAAAAACCTTTTTTTATAAAGAAACGATATTTGTGGAATTAGCTTTCAATCAACATTTTAAGGGCAAGTTTGTTAAATTTTTACACTGAACTATTCAAAATATCTCCCTCCCTTTTTCATTTTCTCTCCTCATTCCAATGGCCTCCTCCTCCATCTCATTTCTGTCATTTTCCTCACCTACTCATGCCCTTTCCTCCTCCATTTATCCTCCTTTGTCCTTATTCACTACATCTCCTCCATCATCCTTCCTCCATTCCACTTTCACCTTCCTCCTCTTCCATTCACTCTCCTTGTTTTCTCTTCTGTCTCATCTCACTCTCTTCCTCCTCTACCTAGGATGAGTGAGGAGGATATTTTTTTTCAAGTTAAAGTAAAATTTGTACAAAAAAATGTACTAGAGTGTTGGTTGAAAGCAAAGTCCATTTATAAGATGGTTTTTGTATAAAAAAATTTAAAGGTTTGATTCTATCAATTTGGCACATTTTGAAGGTGGATTTCAAGAAAAAAACTGATCGTTTATAGTGATTTCGCACATTGGATTGTATTGATTTAATATTGATAATATAACACACATCACATTACATATCTTCTTTTCAATATTTTGACAAAATGATCATTTCTCCCTTAAAGTATTAGTGAATTCTTAGGTTGCCTTCTAAAGTATAAACTTGCATATTTCCCCCTTAAGCTATGTATATATGTGCAATGTGATTATTTATGAGCTTACAGTCAAATATTTAACAAAATAATGATGTGATAATATTTTTTTAGCATTTCTTGTATATTTTGCAGTTTAAAAATTTTAATTTCATAAAAAGGTTACATGATAAAAAATTTGTGAGAAAGTAATTAAAAAACACTATTTAGTTTTCTTTAGTTTGGGGGAAGTGAGGTAAAATGAAAAATCTCATAAAGAAATAGACAAAAATTGTTACATTGTTAATCTATTAAATATTTAATTGTAGACTCATAAAATAACCACAATGAAACCATAAATATAGTTGAGGAGCAAAATATGTAAATCAATACTTTAATGATAACTTGAGAGTTCACTATTTTTGATGTATGGAATCACACAGTCAAATGAAAGGGATTAATTGTGTTGACGGAGATCCTCTAACTCTCCAAATGTCTGGTCTTTGGACAAGTTGTACTTCCCTGCACAAGTAACAGATCGTAAGAGGACAGGGTGTGATTCCCCGATTGTTCCTCCGACGATCAAGTCAGTGGGTAGCTTGCACGGAGAAGTAAAAGGAAACTGTAGTATTTCTTAAGTTCAGAGAATGGTGGAAAAAAGCTTACCTTGTAATAGAAAATAGTATCTCCTTTTATAGTAGTTGTTGGTGTTGGCGTCAAAAACAGATTCCCGCACGTGGCTCGAGACAGAGAGAAGATGATGAACGTCATTATCCAAATCAAGAAGAATTATTTGATGTCATAGAGAACCTAACAAATGCACGAAGCAAGTTAATAAAGCATACAAATCAACGGGATGGTACAATAACAAAGAAGCGACTCGACCTGGGGTTACATTTCACCTACAAAGGAGTAAGCACTACTCATGTCTTGCTTATCCCATAGATGTCTCACCTATGGGAGGTTGTATATATCTTCGTTATCTTTCTAACGCATCATGGATCACTTCATTCCTAGATCGTGAGAGGGAGTTTGAGCCAAAATACCCGAGACAGTACAGAATGTTTCGCATCTGCGAAACACCAATTATGTCTCGTATATTTTGGCTATAATATGATTTGAATCTGAAGAATCTTAAAAGATAAAAGTTGTAGGTCTCTTTGTCAGCTTTCTAATACATTTTGAATCACATCATTCTGAGATCGTACGAGAAAAGTACGTCCCGAGACAGTCTCGTGCATCCCGAGATAGTCTCCGGCGTCTCGGCCCCAAAAACGCTGTCCCCAGCCCAAGATTCTATCCGTAACCTCCCAAACTAATTTAATGTTATCTTTGAATATGATTAAGTGGTTACAACTGAGAATAAGAGCAAATCGTTCATTTTTATCCAAAAACAGGGCTTCTAAAGCCTATAAATACATCCCTAGGGCCTTCATTTGCACAGATCTGAAATTCTCGAGCTTTGACGAATCCCTGTCAGTTAGGAGATTGAAGGAGCACTAATTTTCAGAGTGGAGAAGGAGATCTTGATGACTCATTCAACATAAAGAGGAATAGCTCGAGTGAATCTGGTTCATCCACTTCCCTCGAAATCGTACCTAGCTGCGATTCTCGAGAAGAGTGGGTATATCGCTTTGCCGAGATATTTGCTTAAGTTTCTTGTCTCCTTTGCAAGGCAACAAAACCCTTTTTTTGATCTGATCACTCGGTGGTCCACGGATTAACCCCGGCACATGTAAAGATCTCACGTAAGCAAAAGACCGATAAACTATCTCTACGTGTGTTCTCAGAAAATCTTTCTGTTTCTTTTCATTATAAAGAAAGTCTTATAAAAAGTCTTAATTTTTCATTTATTTTGAATCGTTGTAACGCTTGAAGTTGTAATGGATTCGAAAGCAATGAAACCAATTTTCGACGCGAACACGCTGGCGACCACAGTGGGAACCAGCAACCTTGCTGCAAAGGCTGTCGTGCCGCAGCCGACGATTAAGATCCCCGTGGATGAAGAAGTTGAATACGAGTTCGACTAGTAGAAATTTGAGGAGTACATCTCCTCCTCCTCCTCCTCCAGACCGTCTTCTCCTTGCAAGTGCAGGAAGGCTGCTTCCCTCAAGAAGGTTTGTTGGTCTTCAGATCTGAAGATTCGAGGTGATGATCTTCACCCAGTTGCTGCTGAAGGCTTCTCCCCAGTGATTAGGAAGGCCGGATCCGACGTTCGTGACAACTCCTCAAAGGTCAATGAGTTGCTTGTCGAAGACGCACTGTTGTTGATGAAAAGGGCTCGTCAAAGGCGCCGTCAACATCTCGCCCGCTAATTCTCTAAGGCTTTGGATTAGATGGACGGACTTTATTACCAAGCGGATCTGGAGTTTAGAAACCACAAAGTGGCTAAGCCACCACCACAAGCATCGGGGTCCTCCTCCTAATCGTCAACTGACAAATGGATTCGTGTCAAACAAACCCGTTTTATTCTTGAGGAGCGCATCCAGAAGCACCATGCACTTCTTGCACACGACCGGATCCTTGTGCATAAAGTACAAAAATTACAAAAAGAAGAGGTATTCAAAAGGCCACCAAGATCTAAGCAGGTTTGGGTGCTGAAGGCCAAGTCAGCGCTTCTACCCGACAAGAAACACCAGTCGTGTCTCTCGCTCGATTCCAGATCCAAAGCTGGTTCCTAGCTTTTGTCAAGTTTAGATCTCGCTGCTTCTAATCCTGCACCTCCGGTGAAATTCCGCGACAGTATGGACATATCCAAATGTAAGAAAATAATGGCAAACTGCCTAGGTCCTTTGCACGAAGATCGAGGCAAGGTTCCCATCAAAGAACGCTTGGGCCCAGTGAATGAACCCCGAATAACTAATCGAGCTGGGGGTCACACGCGCTTTTGTAACAATTTGAAAGCTTCTTATAATGGAAAACCCCCTATTACTGATCGTCTCGAACTGCGTGTCGATATCCAAGAGCTCGTTGAGGTCCCACGCTTACAAAGGCGTAACTCCAAACGTGTGACTCTTGAAAATGCTAACAAAACGTTATATCCCCAAAAGAAAACATATTCATCTGACGATGATAACATTATACCTGGGAAGTTATGCCAGCACACGATAGGCTGCTCCGGTAATCATGCCGATGAGTTGTACTATCGGGCTGGGGGTACAAAAAAATCTCGAAAGAGAAGT
Source organism: Asparagus officinalis (assembly GCF_001876935.1). Lineage (NCBI taxonomy): Eukaryota > Viridiplantae > Streptophyta > Magnoliopsida > Asparagales > Asparagaceae > Asparagus > Asparagus officinalis. The sequence goes on along the minus strand of NC_033800.1, from coordinate 6,784,574 downwards.
ACCCGAGAAACGGACTCTCACTCCGTATACCAAAATTATCTGGGCAGTATTATTAGAATGTAGCTACCCCAAGACCGCTCCACAGAGGGTCTCCGTATTCCAAAGGCTTTCCCCTGAAGCATTGAAACCATGGTTGACATGGGGTAAGTCAAGGTGTTTCCGTAAAAGAAAGTCAACCGGTCAAGATAACGAATTCCCTAAAGTCACTATCAACATGGTTAACAGAGAAAAATCTGCGATTATTTTAAACGGCTCTAATCCTCACTTTTCTTCGGGAAGAAAAGTCAATTTAGGAATAGCCCAACGGATGTCTTGGCTCCAGCTAGAAGCCATCAAACATAGGGTTGACCCAAGGATGCACGAAGGACTGTCTTCAGAGGACAAACTTTCAGATACTTGCTCCGCAATCGCCTCCGACGACACAATGTTTAGCGTGGGACAAGCTCGGGAAGTGTTCATGATTAACACTGAGAAAATGACCAAAATCATCGAGGATGCTTTGGCTAAGAAAAAAGAGAACTTCAAGTTCGAATTGGAAATGACCATGATGCGGATGAAGGAAGAACATGACCAACGGGTTCGAGCTCTGTCCAATCAACTTGGTGAATCTAGCCTTCGTAACATTACTAACCAAGCAGGTAGTGATTTAGATGTGGATGGACATCTTAATACTGATAACCCTCCCATTAACCAGAATGCTGGGGGTGGTCCCACTGAAGATAACAACGCTGGGGGTGGTCCCATCAAAGATGATAATGTCGGGGGTGGCTGCGTTGTTCCTTTTAGAAATCGTCCAAAGCATGATGCAGATGAGGACGAAAAGATGAAAGACCTCAAGAGCAAAATCAACACTCTGATGTCTACTCGAGAGGTGAAGAAGATCGGTATTCCATATCCTTACCCAAGAGAGTGGGATTCGTTCCTGTATCCGACGAAGTTTAACCTGATTAACTTCACGCCATTCAATGGGAAAGGCTCGCCCACTCAGCATCTGATCTACTTCAATTCCCACTTGGGTATGATCTCTGGTAATGAAACCTTGATGGTTTGGTCATTCGTTGGAACCTTTCACGGGCCTACCTTCGATTAGTATTATCGTTTCAAGCCTGAAAGTATTAATAGCTGGGACAATATGGAAAGCTTATTCCTCGGCAATTTTTTTGATGATGATACCAAGGTATCAATCAGAACGCCCTTTGAGGAAAAATAAGAAGACAAAGAGACGATCGACGACTTTGTCAAGCGCTTCCGGAATAAGGCGATGAATTGCCGAGATCCGGTCACAGAGAACTTCATCCTCCAAACATGTCATAACAACCTGTCCATTGATATCTTAGAAGTTATGAAAGTAGTACCATCCAAGACTTAGAAAGAGTTGAATGTGCACTGAGAGCAAGCCGAATGCTTCCTCAGAAGGAAGAAAGCCGAGAGAAGCCAATCGGCGGCCAACCCTTCGAAATCAAACTTCGCTTCTCGAGGTAAAAGAAAGGCACATGCACCAGTTGTTGATGTTAATCAGATGTCACAACAGCAACCCCTGAGATAACAAAAGACTTCGGATCCGAGACTCCAAAAAGAGTACTCCTTGAAAGACGAAGACGTTCCGACCATTTTTGAATCCCTCCTCGAAAACAACAAGATCAAGCTGTCACTTATCATAAATTAGGAGGAAGCTAATAATACTTCGAATCTAAAGTACTATGCGTACTGCAGGAGGATCCTTCATCCCACCAAAGCTTGTTTCACCCTCAAGAATAGCATCCAAATCTTGGTTGAAGCTGGCGTCATAACGCTAACTTAATCTGTATCAAGACTCCGAAGAGTATACGAGTATAAACTACTTCTTAATCCTCTGACAGGTGTATGAGGTTAAACTGCTCCCTGCATATTCCAATAGGTATATGAGTCTAAACTGTTTCCTACATTTGATAAAAAGTTCCTAGAGAATCTTATATTCTTAAGGATAACTCGGTCATCCAACTAAGTACAATGTTAGACCCAGTTTCGCAAAGGAAGCTTAGGGTGGATGATTCATATAACAGGAATTTCCCATAAGAATGCTATATGGTGTATTCTTAGGGATAACCCGGTCACTACAAAGAAGTGATAAATGAGAAACTCCCGTATTCTTAGGGATAACCCGGTCACTACAAAGAAGTGATAAATGAGAAACTCCCACTCGAACTCTGAATGTTCAAGGGTGAAACACATCCGTCACTACAAAGAAGTGATAAATGAGAAACTCCCACTCGAACTCTGAATGTTCAAGGGTGAAACACATCCCATTGTCGGGATCAATTCCACTATTTCCAAGCACTCTTTTATAGAGATGAGATTTGATCACTTCGTTAGATCAATCATCCCTCATAAAAAAACTCCCACTGGTGTTGACGATTTACAATCTTCCATCACAAAATCCCTCACTGATAAAATTAATTGACGATGGGTCCACTAAAATTTTTCTGGTTTAATCCACTCAAAATCCCGCTGTGTCTGTGCACTCAACACTCCCACTATTAGAATCCAGATATAATGATTAGAATTTTAGTCTATTAATCTTTAACAATTGTCAAACCCCTTCGTATTAAGTCCTTATTACTTGACACCAAGAACCCCTACTGAGTGATTCGTACAAGTCAACACTCCCACTGTGATTTATACTTTTACTCCTACTTGATCAAACCTTTAAACAGTTAGGATCACAACCAAAATCCCCTCTCGATTCTTTCCATGAATGAGAGGTCCACAAATTGAACGATCAAACCTTTAAACAGATAGGATCGCTCAAACCCCCCATTTGGTCAAACTTTCCTACAGTTAGGGCCAAAGCCAAAATCTCCTCTTGATTTCTTCCATGAACGAGAGGTCCATTTTCAAATCGAGTGATCAAACCTTCCTACAGTTAGGGTCACCTCAAACTCTCGCTTGGTCAAACCTTCCTACAGTTAGGACCAAAACCACAATTCACTCTCGATAAATAAGAAATTCACCTTTAGTTCGGTAATCAAACCTTTCAACAGTTAGGATTATCCGAATCTTTTTGATTCTCAGAGTGGAGATCCCACTCTTAGTTTCACTCTTCAGAGGATTATCCGAATCTTTTTGATTCTCAGAGTGGAGATCCCACTCTTAGTTTCACTCTTCAGATTCTCGAAGTGGAGATCCTACTTTGAGTTTCCTTTCTCTTCAGATTCTCGAAGTGGAGATCCTACTTTGAGTTTCCTTTGCAACTGGAGATAGAATATAAAATTTTTCCTCTCCAGCATCGAGTTCGTCTTTGCCCCAAGAGAAGGCACTACTTTTCAACTCCTAAAATCCGTGCCTTACACGCGTGGGGAATTTTATCCTGAATCCTAAGTGGGGATAAGTTAGCGCCTAACACGTGTTGCCGGTTTAGTCTTTCAGCGATTGAAGAAGACACCAGAATCCAAGTCTGAAGACATTTATCCCGAAGCCTAAGTAGCGATAAGTCAGTACCTAACACGCGTTACCGAGAAGTCTATTCCCGTGAGAAAGACAAAGTCTACGTATTCAATATCGTAGCACTAAGAGAGTTAATTCTTTTAGCACAACATCACATATGGAACAGACTTAAACAATTCACATGTAAGCCCAATTTAAACGGTAATCGGTAAAGGTAAGCCAAATCTGTTAAAGGCTGAGGATTTGCTAAAAATCCTAAGTCTATGTCTAATACACGTTGTCGTTTAGTTTTTTCACGGGAGAAAGACGAAGTCTACATATTCAATATCGTAGCACTAAAAGAGTTAACTCTTTTAGCATAACGTTACGTACGGAACGGATTTGAACAATCTGCATGCTAGCCTGACTCAAACGGTAGTCGGTAAAGGCTAATCAAACCCGTTGATGGCTGAGAATTTACCAAAAATTCTATAAATGCGATACTCATTGATGCACCAGCTATATTAATTGGTCTCATAACTCAAGGATCCGACAACTTTAGGATCAAATTCAGTCATGCAGATGAATCTGCTTTAACAGTTGGTTCTGCAGCCCCAACATTTGGGACCGTCATGCTCTAACGCCTTAAGAGCATAAACTGTGTAGACACCAATCAACACGTTGTGATAAAAAGTTAATACCAGTCAATGCAAAACCATAAGGTCAATGCCGGTCAACGCGTAACCCTAGGTCAACACCGGTCAACGCATAACCATAGGTCAACGCCGGTCAACGCATGACCTCCGATCAACTCCAAAGTTCAGGTATAAATTTTCGATGAAGATAGTTAGTTCAAATTCAACTTAATGACATAAGCTAAAACCAACTCACCAGTTTCGATTCGAGACATCGACAATGGCCAGACGATAAACGTAGCGTCGGAGGAATTTCAGCTATTCGTCAAAATATTGAATAGACCAAAAATTAAAGAAGTCAAGAATCGAAGCCAGCTACAGGTCCTTTTTTATCGACTGAAGGTTGGACCGATTACATCCAAAGTATTTTAGGCTCTTCTATAAAAGAAACGCGACTGAAACACTTTAGAGGAGGTATCTGTAAGCGTTAAAAATTACCCACAGATTCCCGTACGTGACTCGAGACAGAGAGAAGATGATGAATGTTATTATCCAAATCAAGGAGAATTATCTAATGTCATAGAGAAGCTAACAAATTCACGAAGCAAGTTGATAAAGTATACAAATTAATAAGATGATACAATAACAAAGAAGCGACTCGACCTGGGGTTAAGTTTCACCTACAAAGGAGTAAGCACCACTCGTGTCTTGCTCATCCCATAGATGTCTCACCCATGGGAGGTTGTAGAGATCTTTGTGAGCTTTCTAACATGCCTTGAATCACTTTATTTTGAGGCTGGGCGAGGGAGTTAGAGCCAAAATACCCGAGATAGTACAGACTGTTTCACACCTGTGAGACACCAATTATGTCTCGCATATTTTGGCCATGATACAATTTGAATCTGAAGAATATCAAAAGATAAAAATGGTAGGTATCTTTGTCAGCTTTCTAACACATTTTGAATTACATCATTCTGAGATCGGACGAGAAAACTACATCCCATGATAGTCTCGGGCATCCCGACACAGTCTTGGGCGTCCCGACACAGTCTCGGGCGTCCCGGCCCCGAAAACGTTGTCTGCTACCCAAGATTCTGTCGACAACCTCCTAAACTGATCTGATGTTATCTTTGAATGTGGTTAAATGGTTACAACTGAGGATAAGAGCAATCGTTCATTCTTATCCAAAAACAGGGCTTCTGAAGCCTATAAATACAGCCTTAGGGTCTTTATTTGCACAGATCTGGAATTCTCAAGCATTGGCGAAGCCCTGTCGGTTAGGAGACTGAAGGAGCATAAATTTTTAGACCGGAGAAGGAGATCTCGGCGACTCATTTAGCATAAAGAGGAATAGCTCGAGAGATCTGCATTTGGTTCATCCGCTTCCCTTAAAATCGTACCTAGCTGCAATTCTCGAGAAGAGTGGGTATCTCTCTTTGCCGAGATATTCGCTTAAGTTTCTTGTCTCCTTTGTGAGGAAATAAAACCGATCTTTTGATCTGATCACTCGGTGGTCCACGGATTAACCCCGGCATAGGCAAAGATCCCGCACAAGCAGAAGACTGATAAACGATCTCTGCGTGTGTTCTCAGGAAATCTTTCTGTTTCTTTTCATTGTAATGAAAGTCTTATAAAAAGACTTAATTTTTCTTTTATTTTGAATCGTTGTAACGCTTGAAATTATAATGGATTCAAAAGCAATAAAACCGATTTCCGATGCGAATAGTTAGAGGGTAGGATGGTAACTTTGGCCGGGCATGGGTCGACAACCGAGTCAGCTTCAACTTTACAGGTGTCGGCCGAGGAGTGGAGGAGATGTTACTTCGGTTTAATGCGAAGTGATGTGGTGTGTGCGGTGCCAACGTGATCCGATGTGTTATAAATACTATTAGAGACAGATGAATGATGGCGCCCATAATGCATTTAATGACATTTATGGCGAGGTGATTGGTCATCAGTGCACAGAAAGGGCCCGAGGCTCAAGGTGATTCATCGCCTTTCTACTCGTCTGGTGGTCAAGATGTATTGCCTTTCGAGTCACCCTCCCAAGGTGCCGGCCAATGAGTTGGCCGAGTGAAGTGTTTAAGTAGTCAATTCAGCCGGGAGACGACACGTAACACATTTCGGGTCGTTGATATGTGACGCCTTTCGAGTCGTCCTCACAGGATGTCGGCGTGTTGAATTGACGGAGTTGGGCTTCTGATTATCTTGAGATGTTGATCTGATTATGCATAATGTGGAACACTTGTCTACTATTGATTAGTGATTATTTTTCATCACTAAAATGACTATAATAACTATTATTTTAAGGGAGAAACGATCATTTTGTCCTAATTTTTATCTGTCAGCACTAGAGAAAATCATCATATGATCCTTTTTTCTGGGAAAAAGTACGAGCTTTCGGCCGCTACTATTACTAAATAAAACCTAGTTATATTCAAAATATAAGATACACACTTAGCTGTAAATGTGTGACTTAATAACAATGTAAATATATCACATTTACATCAACAAATTAAGTATTATCCCCATAAAAACATAAGGCATCCCTCGCCAAAACAAAAAACGAAAAATTAAAATAAAAAAAAGCCACCAAAACAACTAACCATTTTCTACATACGTCTTTAACCCAGACCAAGAGAAAATATCAACCTAGCACAAAATTCTCTCTCCCAAAGATTATGAGAAAATTGTTGTGGGTCCAAGCCTAAGATAAGACCCACATGAGGTTCACATAAATTAAAATTCTATCTAGAAGTGGATTTAGATGATCTATTTAAAATATGAATAGGTTTTGAGAATTCTATATATGAGAAACTTATATTTTATTGGTGCTACAATGTTAGCTACAGTATCATGAGAAAAAAGGAGACAGAAAGAGAGAGAGAGAGAGAGAGAGAGAGAGAGAGAGAAAATTTTATATTCCGGATAGTTCAGTTGTCCGATTGTAGTGATTCAAAAACCGTTGTCTTTAGAACGATGATGCCGTCGAGGGTACGGTGCTAGTTTCTCCGCAGGTGTTGGAGAATTTTGGTGAGATGAGGTTTAGGTTTTTAGTACCCTAAAAAGTAACACTGTATTTTTTTCTTGTGATTTAATCCTTAAGTTCAGGTGTAACTTGGTGGGATTATACTCTTGATTCATAGTGAAATATTTCTCTCTGGATTGCCCTATGGATGTAGGCACGATTTGTCGAACTATGTTAAATCTTGGTGTTTGCTTGCTTGCAGTATTTTTATTGGTATCGTTATTCGTTTAGTGTTTGATTTTGCAGATTAATCTCTATAAAATCTCTAACAAAAATATCAACAAAACTTGAGTTGGAAAATAGGTGTAGACCCAAACCTGTCAGGCGACGAGCTTCAGGCAACCTCGACGCATATCAGGCGAGCTCCTCTAGTGGCTTCATGCGAGGCTAGCTGTAGGCGAGCTCGAGGTCAATGCGGGTCGACCCATGAGGAGAAGAGAACATGCGAGCTCAAGCGAATGACCTTCAGGTGAGGTCCACTCGAATTTTACGACAAGGGCAGGGAAGCTCGTGGCGCGGGTGATCCAGGCGGGGTCAGGCGAGCTCGAGTGAAGGCCCTACAGGTGAGGTCGAACGAGCGTGGCACAGGCGAGCTCGAAGACTTGTAGGCAAGCTCGAGCGGGACTCGTCTTCAGGTGAGGATGAGTGCGGGACAGCTGTCGCTAGCTGGCTAGGGTTTCCATATAAAATGGAAACCCAGAGCACGAGAAGTTAGCCCCCTGTTTTTTCCTTCTTCCCAGAGCGATTTAATTTTGAGGTGGTGGCCATTTATTGAGCTCTTGTAGTGGAGAATTTTTTAGAGAAAATTCTCGTGATTCATGAGTGATTTTTTTTCACAGCGACTTGAGGAGAGATTTTACAAGTTGTAAAATCTCATGCCGTATTTGAAGAAAAGAAAGTCGTGTTGCTTCTCTTTTTGAGAGATCTCAAGTTTAAGATCATCTCTTTACAAGTTTGTAATTTTCTTTGATATAAAGGAAATTATTTGTGTGGCTCCCGAGGACGTCGGCAAGTTGTCGAACCTCGTTAAAACTCGATGTTCCTTTTTCTTGTAATTTTTTATTTGCTGTGAATTTTTTCATTGCTCAACGCAAGATCCGGTAGAATATATTTTGTACGAGTGTTCATATTTGACAGGCGATCGAGTAGCTTGAATCCCCAACAATAGGTATCAGAGCCCTTATTCAGATCTGTGTGTGTAAGAAATGGCAGAAGAAGACAAATCTAAAATTAAGAAGTTTGACGGATCAGATTTTACCTACTGAAAATCACAGATGGAGGACTATTTATACTAGAAGGACCTTTACCGTTCGTTGATGGGTAAAGAAAAAGGAAAGAAGAAAGAGGAATTCGATAAGAACTGGGAAATATTGGATCGAAAGGCCCTGGGGCAGATCTGATTGTCTCTCACAAAATCTGTAGCACACAATATTTTAAAGGAGAAGACGACGGTGGGGTTTGTGGAAGTGCTCGCAACAATGTATGGGCAACCGTCAGCTGCAAATAAGGTGCATCTCGTAAAAACGCTTTTTAACCTTAAGATGGCAAAAGGATGTTCCTTCACGGTGCATCTCAGTGAGTTTAACATGATTGTTGATCAACTCATCTCAATCGACATCACGTTTGATGATGAAGTGTAGACCTTATTAATACTATCATAGTTGATGGATAGTTGGGCATGTTGTGTGACGACAATCAGCAACTCGCCAGGCGAAAGAGAAGGTTTAGGCTAAATGAGGGTAGTAGCTATGATTCTATCCGAGCAGGTTAGAAGAAAATCGAATGAATTAGAAGGTTCAGGTTTAACCCTAAGTCTCGAGCAGAGAGGCAGAAGCCATAATAGGGGGAACCAAAACAGAAATCGATCGAAGTCAAAGAAGAAAAGGTCTAACTCGAATGTGAGCCCTATCAAAGGAAAATGTTAGGACTGCGGTCAGAAGGGTCATATGTCTTCTACCTGTAAAGCACCAAAGAAAGATAAAAATGAGCAGGAGGCTCATATTGTGCAAGATGCGCTGATCCTCGCTATGGATAGTGATTCTGATTCATGGGTCATTGATTCGAGAGCCTCTTTCCACGCTATTGTTAATAGAAAGCTATTTTAAAATTATGTAGCAGGGACTTTGGGAAAGTATATTTGGGGGACAATGAACCCTGTAGCGTTGTTGGAAGAGGCGACGTGCAAATACAGTTGAAGGGCTCCAAGTGATCTCTGAAGAATGTCAGACATGTACCGAAGCTAAAGAAGAATCTTATTTCGGTTGGCCAGCTCGGAGCAGAAGCCTATGTTATAACATTCACCGAAAATTCGTGAAAAATCTCCATCGGTACAATGGTGGTTGCCCGTGGTAATAAGACCGGTACCCTCTACCTAACTTCACATACGAGTGACACCCTCACAATTGCGGTAGGCAAGAAGAGTGCAAATCTATAGCACAATAGACTGGGACATATGAGTGAGAAGGGTATGAAGATTCTTCACTCAAAAGGGAAGCTAACCGACATCGATTCGGTAGAAGTCGGTATTTGTGAAGACTGCATCTTCGAGAAGCAGATGAGAGTTAGTTTTCAGAAGGATGGAAGACCACCTAAAGCTCACAAGCTAGAGCTTGTTCATACAGATGTATGGGGTCCAGCTAGCGTGTCTTCTCTTAGTGGTTCAGTATACTACGTCACCTTTATTGATGATCACTCGAGGAAGATGTGGGTATACTTCATGAAGCACAAGTCAAAGGTGTTTAGCATATTCAAGAAGTGGAAAGTCATGATGGAGAATGAGACAGATCTGAAAGTGAAGTGTCTGAGATCAGACAATGGTGAAGAATATAAACTGAAGGAGTTCAAGAAGTTTTGTGTTTTGAATGTGATTCGTTTGGAGAGGACTACTCCAGGA
>NC_033800.1:6712594-6773616 GCF_001876935.1 Asparagus officinalis | reverse complement strand
CCTCTCTGCTTAAAAGTCGGGACTAGCAGTCCCGACTTTTAAGCAGAGAGCCCAGCCGCTGGTCAAGACGAAGTGCACGGGACTAGCAGTCCCGTGCACTTCGTAAAACACATTCGGCTGCAAAACCGACCCTTTTCTTCAGAAAAGGGTCGGTTTTACTAATATTTTTCACTTTAGGTCGATTTTGCCTATTAAATTCTAAAAAAGGTTGGTTTTAAAAATTTCTCCTTCTTTTTATATTTGAAAGTTATATCACAAACACTCGGTAATTTTTTTCTAGTTTACACGTCATGCTAATTTTCTTTGTGAATCACAAATTCCGTAATTAATTTGGTAGTCCAGTGTGAGATACTTATAACACTTATCTAGATGCATCTTTGTTCTCTTAGAGGTCTGAGAGCTTATGCATTGTTTCTGCATTTTTTGCTCGGATAGCGAACATATATGAGCATTGAATAAAGACTTCTAAATTTCATATGAATATATGATGATGCCTTATCTTGCTCGGATAGCGAACATGAGCACGGATCTGTCCTATTTTGGGTGAATTGAGATTTTTAGAGGGTTAATTCCCTCCTTTAAATACTGCCACGTCAGAAAATTCGTGCTACATCAGCAGCTAAAAAATAGTTTAAGTCATCACGTGCCACGTACATGACGAGCTCTCGCCGGAAAACTGGTCACCGACGAGAAAAAAGAGCCTTGTTGGTAAGTTGAATCAATTAAAATGTCTTAAAGCAGGTTTACCTAATTAAAATACCTTCTTGGTAAATGGGGTGAAATTAAAATACCAATATGGGTATTTAGCCTAATTAAAATACCAATATAGGTATTGTAACCAAAAAAAATCGTCAGAGGATGCTGCTAATGTCATCACTGAGAAGAAAGTTATTACTGTAAGTTCTCCTTTTGCATCTCCCTCCCTCTATAATTTCCTCATTAGCTTAATTATCTCCCAACTCGCGGTCATATTAACTAAATGTTATTATAGGTGGGGGTGTTCCCTGAATTTTCTGGTGAGGAGTTTGATAACTTCATCGCGGTAGCAGAGAAATTGCGTTCTGATTGTGACTTTAGTCGTGTGTCTGATGCTAATTAAGCTCCTTCCTCGTGTCAGATTCAGCAGCAGTTGCTCTCTTCATCTTATTTGCTCCACAGCTCTTGCCACCACAAGTACCCATCTCGACCCGTGTCATTTTTGAGGATTTTATCATTTGTTTTCAAATGTATTCTGAATAAACAAAGAGATGTTTGTATTAATATGCTGATCGCATTTGCTAACAGAAATTTGTTCAGGTTAGCCGAATCAGGATCCTCGACAGCTTAGCTTTCTATGTTGCGGGTGCAATCATGGTGCAGCAAGGGAGGTTAGAAGCACGAAGCATAAGCTGGCTCCATTTATTCGAGTTCTTTCATTATGTGCTCGGTTTCTCAATCAAAGTATGAGAGATTTTGATCAATATTTCTAATGTTTTTTATTTGATTATATTGATGTTAGAAAAGAAATTAGATTCAACTATTTTGATTAATTTAGCTGGCTGGACTACTGTTATGATTAACAGTAGTCCATCCTTTCTCTCAAAAAAAAAAAATAGATTCAACTATAGTGATAATAGAGAGATTTTTGTGGAATTAGCTTTAGGCGTGATTATTAAGTGGTACGTCTATGGATTTTGAAGTTGTGAATAATACACTTGTAGTTTGGAAACAATAACTTTTAAGGTATCTATATTTTATTATGTGAAGTTCATTTTTTTTCCCTCCCTATGAGAAGTTACTTGGCGGAAGTGCTTACTAGTTTATCATCAACCAAATCCATTTAATTAATCTTCATGCATACACCGACTTTATTCTTTCTTATATGGTCATATAGTTTGAAGTTGTGCAATTAAATTGTTATTTGGTACCGTGACATGTTAACTTCTCCTTTACTGAAAATTTAAGATATGTATAGTATATGATGCAAAGTGCAACTTTCATGTAGGCTTCATCTTGGATAATCAAGAATGAGAATATGACGAACTCGTAGAGAGTTTCAACTGGTGGTTGAGATTCTCGAGAAGGAGATGTAGAGGATTCATGCAATTGTACTCATTTTTTTTAATGATTTATAATTTTTGTTAGTGTACTGATTTTTTTTTATTTGATGTTGGCGAACATTAAATTGTATGCTATCTTTTTTTCTAGTTGTTAGGAGAATTACACTAATACTTGTACTTTCGATTTTTGTGACATTCAATAATATACTCATTTAAAGCTTTACAATTTGTATTTTTGTTGATGAGAATTGTATTAGTGTTTGTAATTAGATATTGTTGATAATCAAGTGGATTAGTGTGGTCGTACAGGTGAAGAATTGGCGAACGCGACGAGCGAAGTGTAGGAAATCAGCAAGAGAATTCAGCCAGGCAGACTGGCGGTCGACCGCGAGTCAGCGACGATCGACTGCGAACGTGCACAAGAGGGCAGTAGGATTCGAATCTGAAGGCGATCGACCGTGGAGGTCGACCGCGCCAACCCTGTAGGTGATTTTGGTCTTGGGATGAAATTCGGTCGACCGTCGCGGTCGACCGTGGGTTTCCTGTAATCAATTTAAGTCTCTGTCGTTTGGTTTGGTCGACCGCCACGGTCGATCGCGATACCTGCGCGGTCGACCGCCACGGTCGATCGCGATACCTGCGCGGTCGACCGTCGCGGTCAACCGCAGAACAGTTTGGGCTGGGCTTTCGGTTTTCAACCCGTTTCGTTTTAAGTTAGTATATAACTCTAATCCTGATTAGTTAGGGTTAAGCAATGACGTTTTAGGGTCACATAAGAGTCCAGAGGCATGCCTCCAATTTACTTAGCTCGAATCTAATTCTATGAACCACATCTATCCATAATCTAACGATCATGAAGAGTAATTGACTCGAAAAAAACGTAAAAAAAAAAGAAAGTGATTACTCTTAGGTATCTCTGGATTTTCAATGTGTTGCTTGTGGTGCACGTGATGCATGCATAACATGGTAAACACTAGCATTTAATAAAAAGCTATCAGTAACAAGTTCACACTGAAGCTAATATGAATAGACATATAAAAACTTATTGCAATGTGTAATATAAATTTATCTCAATTCACAAATCAATATTGTCTTAAACAGATTTTCTCAGATCTAATGAGAAAATTTTGATGGTCCCCTCGGATCTTCACTATTTTGATAGTAGTCCACCCAAATCATTAAAATTTAAAAGTACTTTACATATTTAACTTAATAACCAAAACCTATTCCAAATTCTCATCTTCTCCATGTTATCCATTCACAAGTCTCTTACTCATTTAACTCAATTACAAATTCAAACTCATTTCAAGCTCTCATTTTTTTCTATTTCAACCCCTTAAAAGCCCTCTTATTCATTTAACTCAATTACAAACCCAAACTCATTCCAACTCATCTTCTCTGTTTCAAACTCTTTTGAAATGGAGAAATGAAATGGAGAAAATGAGTGATTGAAGTGGACTTGAATTTGTAATTGAATAAAATGAATTTGGGGTTTGTAAGGAAATGAGTTTGGGTTTTTTATTGAGTTAAATGCGTAAGGGTTTTGTTGAGTTAAATGCGTAAGGGTTTTGTAGAGGGGGGATAGAAAAGATGACCGTCCGAAATGAGTTTGAGTTTGTATTTAAGTTATGTATGTAAACTACTTTCAAATTTTAATGATTTCAGAGGCTAATATCAAAATAGTGAGGATTTGACGGACTAATTTCAATTGTTTTTCTTGCCAGCGACTAAGTTTTGGGCTTAGTTGACTAACAACAAAAATATCAAATTGTCACCGGAGTAACAAAAAATACCAAGCTGTCAAAAGGGTCAAAAAAAATACCAATCTGGTAATTTAGCCCTGAGGAAACTATTTGGAAGTACTGCTCTACTTCAAGATATGCATCTGAACTTCGAACTTTCTATTCTAACAAAATAATTTGCAGCGTCAAAGATAACAAGCTAACTGAAGTTTTAAACAAGCAACCAGAATCATAAAATGTTGGCAAGTCAACACCAACATCATTGTGTTGATGAAAAAGTCTGTTCATAAAATAAGCTAAAAGCAAAATCCCAAAATACATAACACATAATTTATCATATGCTGCTCTATGCTTTGATGGCGTACTTCCTCATTGGGAAGTACATTTCTCTCTTCTTCTCGCGCTCTGTCTTCAAGGATTCCTATGGTGCAAACACAAAAGGTAATCAGCAATTAATTATACAAATTATAATCAGAAAACGTGATGGTATCATTCCGTTCTGCAGAGTATTAATCAAGTAACATGCATCCAGATGATTAAAGCCATACGTGAGAAGCATTAGAGGAGACTATGACATGGTTTCTGTTATAACTAAACCCCTCTTTATACGCTTCAGTGGAAAATAATGATCATACTCTCCAAAACTCAGTCTTTTGGTATTTGGGGACGTTCACAATAGTTCTTGCATGCGCTGAATGAAGGCACTAATATCTATCAACACATTGTTGAACTGTGCGATAAAGAACAATATTTTGATCACAAACAAACTACTAACAACTTCTCCTTTTAATTAGAGATGTAAGGACTAAAAGAAATCCATATTGTTCAACAAACACGTGATCACCTAACAAGAAGCATTATTATCAAACCCTGACCTGAGTAGTATGTCAGAGTAGCATTTCGGTATTTGCTTCCAATGTACTTTTTGACACATCCACACACTTCTTTGTGTCTGCTTTATTACTACCAAATATTCCTCGAGTCCCTTCATGGTTAATTTTGTTTTAGGGCTTCTTTGCTTCAACTTGTTTGTTGTGGCCTTTTAAGCACTATAGCATTTGTAACGAGTCATGACTGCTATTAATGTCAATGGAAGTACTTCTCATCCCCCTTCAATTGGTTATTATTGGTCCAACACCTATTATGATGATGGACACCAATTACGATGGACAGAAGAAACTCTAAAGGTAAGTTTGAATTCTGTCAAGAGCCAAACGACTTGAATTAGAAGACACCAACAGATGCTTCCTTCTGCTACGGGCAGAGACACAACGACGGCCTTTGTTGCAGGTGGAGACAAAGGAGAAGAGAAAAGCAGAGAGAGCAAGAAAAAACAGTGACAACAAAGTCAGGTGTGGAAAGAAAGAGAACGAAATAGAAAGGAAGCAGATTGAGAAGATGAAGCTTGTAATATGATATTCAAAAATGGGATGCTTCAAATAATTCTAATGCTTATACTAAATCAGATTTCCGTTTACGCTGGATATCGAGTTTGAACCTCATTTTTTCCCATTAAGTACATTTTTATTTAATATGGACATTGGGTTTTTACACAACTTTTCTACCAGAGACCATGCTAGTGCAGACTATATAACCATTTTTCAACTTAGGAATGTACAGCACTTAAGCAGGGGCACCTAAGATTAAACCATGTGGCCCTAGTTAGTCACCTCCACAGAGGGAGTTATACATGCGACTCTTTAAAACAATGATTTTGTCCGTGTATTGTTCAAAATTGCCAATTTTCAAGTCTTATGATTTTGTCCAGCACACACAACATGTACTAATTTCTAAAACGTATAATAACAGTAAACTCTATATTTTCTCAAGGCAAACATTTGTATGATATACTTCTAGTTCTTTTCAAATCACACAGCCTCCAACTCTCTACTAAACCTATTCCATCAAAATCCAAAACCTTTCAAACAAAAGAAGAGACTAGACAAGCTAACATCAAAGCACTTGCAGGTTCATTCGAACAAATGTTAAGTTTGAAGAACCAAAATGTTCTAAAAACAAAACACGATCTAAATCTCACCTCACCACCATTACATATTTAATCAAAATTTCATTATTTCTATGCATTATAAGATATCACATTATCCAAGGTTTATACGCAGAAACAAAAAACAAACCTAAATCTTCTATAAAGAGCCCGACCTTACGTTCACCCAAAATAATTTCAAGCAATGAAATAAGTCAAAGACAACTAAACGCGCTAGTTAGGTAAAGTAATAAGAGTACACTTAACTTATCAGAGGAGATGACCTATAACAGAAATGAATGGAAAAAATGGGATTCATGCAGTCGACCTAAAATTTTGGCTTAATGAAAAATCACTCAACAACATAAAACTAAAAATTAGTAAATTATAGCACACTCAAAAAAGCCAAAACAAAGATCACCACGCAGCAAGTAACTTAAAACGAGCAAAAAAAAAAGTGTCAAATATTGAACCTGATGCTTAGTAAGCTTTCGCCTAATAGCCCTAGTCTTCTTCGGCCTCAGATCCAGAGGCAAAAACTTCTTCTTTTTGTACGCTTCCCTCAGCGCCGCCTTCTGCTTCTGCGAGATCACCGTCAGCACCTGCGCAATCCCGAGCCTAACCACTTTTCTGCACTCAAAAACCAGAGCAATTTCAGGTCCAGTCCAGTCAACGAAACAACGTTAAAACCCTAGAAATCGAAACCGTAGAAAATAATGGGAGGTTATCTTACATCTTCGAGAGCTTGTTGGGGGCACCGCCGGTGACTTTAGCGACGCGGAGGAGGGCGAGCTCCGCCTTGAGATCCTTCAGTTGGTTCAAAAGGTCGGCCTTTGACTTCCCCCTTAGCTCGTGGACCTTGATTCTCGCTGCAAAAGAGAACAAGAGGGTGAAACTTCGCGGAGGTTTGAAGAGAGTTGAGAAATTTAAGATCTGAGATTCGAAATTTTACCCATTGGGAATGTTCGATGGCCTCCAATGGAAGAAACCCTAGAAATGAATGGAGGCGGGGATTTTAGACAGAAAGAGGTATAAAAACCTCTACAGTTCGCGAGAAACCCTAGTGGGCTGTACAGAATGGGCCGGGTATTTTGACATAGTGGGCTTGGCCCAGTAGTAATTTTTTGACAACTAAAATCAGTATTAGGTATTTGTCCTCTCAAATTGTGCTCAGCACTCTAAATTAGAACGAGAAGCCCGATAGCCAATGTCTCGCTAGTTGCTACCCATTAATCTCAAGGGTTAATCTCACAAAACCCTTTGAACATTGAAAGCGCTGTTTTTTTTTTTGAGAGAAAGGATGGAATATCACAAAGGTATTCCAGCCAGCTAAATTAAGATAGTTGAAAGCGCTGTGCTTAACCTCCTAAACTCTGTTTATCTCACATAACCTTTCTAAACTTTGCACTTTCCTCGTCGATTCCCCTCCACGTAATTCACAAATAACTAACAGTTCGTAGAGAGAGAAAATTAAGATATTTTTTTAAACCCATTTTGTTATGCGTGAAAAAAAAAATTCTAAAATTTAAGAGACAAATGTGTAGGGTTATTTTAATGATTTGGAGGGTAAAGTTGGAAAATATGATTTTACCCCGCTGTACGTGAACCCAACTTGGCGCTAACGCAATCGTCACTTTCTCGTCGGCGCTCATCTTTCGATCTCAAAAAAAAAAAATCTATCTTCGTTCCAAAAAAAATAAAGTACCTGCTCCAGCTCACCTGAAGCCGGTGAAATTTCAAACTAACTCTCTCTCTAAAAAAAATCCTCAGATCCGCCAAAACCCCCCCCCCCCCCCCTCTCTCTCTCGTCAAAATCCCCAAAAATTCTCAATCTCCGGACCTCAAATTGCCCCAAAAATTTTCCACCATGAAGCAGCTCTACAAGCAATCAAACAGCTTCGGGCGCCAATCGCCGACCTCCTCATCTCAGATCCCTTACACATCCAAACCCTCAAAACCCCGATCTCAGCAGATCTCCGTAGCCCACCGCCTTCCTCTTCCTCCTCCTCGGCGCCCTGATCGCCTCCTCCCTCTTCCTCATCCAACCCTACCTCTCCTCCTCCTCCGACGCCGCCGCCGCCTTCGCAGCCGCCGCCGCCGACGACCCTCCCAACGTCGAGTACGGCCACCGTGCTCTCTACCACCGCCGCTCCCGCCCGTGGGCCCCAGCGGGTCCCGTCGCCCTCAAGAACCCTCGAAGCGGATCGTGGTCACGGGGGCCGGATTCGTCGGGAAGCCATCTCGTGGATCGGTTGCTGGATCGGGGGATTGCGGTGATTGTGATTGATAATTTCTTTACGGGGAGGAAGGATAATTTGGTGCATAGGTTTGGGGATCCGAGGTTTGAGCTGATCAGGCACGATGTTGTCGAGCCGATTTTGCTTGAGGTTGACCAGATTTATCATCTTGCGTGCCCGGCGTCGCCCGTGCATTACAAGTATAATCCCATCAAGACCATCATATCCTTTTTGTTCGGTTTTAATCTGTTATTGTGTAGGAAAGTTTGGATTTTGTAGTTGGAATTGGCTGCAAGGTTAGTCTTCTCGTTGAATTTGGCAGAAAGTACATAGCTTCGGTGATATGGGTATATCTAGTTATCTTATAGGAGATTTTGATATGGGTATGTCTTAGTATAGGAGAATTGTAGGAATTTTGAAATTTTGATTTTAGGGCTATGTTTGTGTTTGATTATGTGGGAGCTATTATGTTTTTTTTCTTTATGGTTTAGAATGTTAGTGATACAAAAAACATCCAAATTTGGTAGTTGATCTAGTGGTCTTTACTGATCTGCAAGTTTTCTGATCAGAGTGTATATAACCTTTTTAGATCTGTTGTTGTTATTATTAAAAGTTTTGTTTTGTTGGCTATAAAAATTTGTCTCTTACACCATGATTGCTGTTTTGGAGTTTTTCTATAATAATATTTATTATAACATGTTGTCTTTTATCTTTACACAGTTTAGTTCACATTAGGACAAAGGAGTTAGTTATGATGTTAGTTAGTTGAAGGACGAAAGCAATTTGGAAGAAATCTTTGTTTCTGCAAAAATATGATGGAATTACTTAATTTTTTGAGAAGAGTCTCTCTTTGTTTTATGGGTTCATCATAGATCACATTATCTAGGATTGAATGTTTTCTTTGGTGAGGGTTATCTGTTCTATGTTGAAGTGTCAGTTATTCTGGAATGATTTTAACGGTAACAATACATCTGGCATAAAGGTAGTGTTAGGTAATGATTTCTTATCACTTACAGCAGAAAGTGGTACAAAATTGATCTTATATGTGGACGTGTACAAGGTGTCTATTGATAGTAGATTTTGCCTGCAGTTTATGTTTCGTGAAGCTTATTGGATTTTGATTGAATTAGGAATAGGACATTCAGTTAGAAGGATAAAATATGATTATTGGATTTACTAATACTATGTTCATCTCCTGTCAATGTTTTGACATGTTATTTTAGGTCAACCTTAGATAATTTTGATCTGCATACAACTTTAATCTATTTATGATTCTTCTGTCGAATTTATCTGGGGATCCTTAACCATGAATACAAGACAAATGTGATGGGAACCTTGAACATGTTGGGGCTGGCAAAGAGGATTGGGGCACGTTTCCTGTTGACCAGCACTAGTGAAGTTTATGGTGACCCACTTGAGCATCCACAGAAGGAGACTTACTGGGGCCATGTCAACCCTATAGGTTAGTGATCCTCTTTTGCTAGTTTTAGTGAAGCTAATGTTTGTTCATGGACTTTTTTGAAAGAAAGTAAGCTTCCATTATTCTCTTAGTGAGTTATCATTATATTAATTTCACTGTTATGCCTTTCCAGGAGTTAGGAGTTGTTATGATGAAGGAAAAAGAACAGCAGAAACATTGGCTATGGATTACCATCGAGGTGCAGATGTTGAGGTAAGCTAATTTAGTTTTAATATCATTTATATGTACTGATTGTCTCTTGCTAAGTACAACACTGTCATAAGCATATGGTAGCCTGGCCTTTAAAGTGGCTTAGCAAGGGAAATCCCAAAACATTTTCTCCCCCAGTCTCTCTTCTGGATAGCTGTTAACTATCCGTACCAAAAGCATTTGAAATATGCGCCCAAAATATTTATGTTTCCGTTCCAATCCTTTGGCTTCCACTACTTGTTCACAATTTGGAAACTCCTCTCGTGCAAACATTACGTACCTAGTTGCATGTATTTTGCTTTAAGATCATTTTGTTCATATCATTTTGGCTCTTCGTTTTGTTTATTAATTCGTTCTACGATTGATGTAAGAGAAATTGCAATATTGGTTTTATCTTTCAGACACATTAACATGCAATCGTTTACCTTGCAATTTGTATGTCAACCAAGCAGAAGCTGTTAAGTTCTTGACTGTCCTCATGCTCATAGAAGAGACTGCTGACACTGTTCAAATACATTGAATACTGAAGTCCATAACAACTAAAGATCCTTACTTTAATGCCTGTAATTGGCAAAGTACCACTTTGTAGGTTTTCAGAATAGTTTGAGGGCGCTTCATAAACTAGGATTTAATGTGGTCAATGTATGCTGCAGTTGATCATATGATAATTATCAGTAGCCATTTACAATCATGTATTTATGATCGGGCCTGATAGCATTTGCATGTACTACATATGACATATTTAGCACATATTACAAAAAAAATAATATCAAGTGATTCAACACTGAAATACAAAAAACTACCTCTTCCTGAATATAATTCTGGAGTGTGGATTGCCTGTTTTTACCTCGGAAGTGGGGAAGCGATCCGGGCATTCTACCAAAGCAAGGCGGGCGGTTCGTGAGTCCGTGACCTTGTCTTAAGAGTTCGATCCAGGCAGGGAGAAAAGAAGGCATTTGACGTGAAAAGACTATTGCCATTTAGTATTGGTTGCAGCAGGAAGGAGAGAGGGTTCAATACCCGATTTGAGAACCTGGTAACCTAGCATCCTCACTATTAAAGTATGAGTTAAGCGCGCCCCGGCTTACTCCCCCCCTCATGTTGTTGACATGGGTGAAGTACTCTCCTTGGCCTTAGGTTAGTACTACACTGCTACCTTTGTGTGTAGATGTGGTTAGGTTCCGGGTATTGGTGTGGTAGTCTATTCCTGATGCAGAGTGTGGGTAGGTCGAGCTAGTAGTCTTTCCTCGGGTTATTCGTAACTACGTAATTGGTCTTACGCCGACGAAAGCGATGAGCTTGGATGGCTCCATACTGTTCCCATGTATTTCTAACCAGTTGGTCTTCCTGCTAGTCGAATAGTTGTGACTCTGTATTTGCTTCGGATTGCTTGAATTTTTATATTGAAAATTTATCGTCAGAATTGCCGAATGAAACAAAAAAAAATACAATTTGGATAAGAATCTACAAACATCTGCATCTATTACATATGACATATTTAGCGCATATTACAAAAAAAATGATATCAAGTGGTCCAACACACTGAAATACAAAAAACTACCTCTTCCTGAAGATAATTCTGGAGCGATGAATTTTTGTATTGAAAATTTATCATCAGAATTACTGAAAGAATTAAGAAATACAATTTGGATAAGGATCTAGAAATGTTTGCAATACTGGAAAAAGTAACATATTTTGTTGAATAAAAGTCGAATACTGAAAATGATGGAGATGGTAAGGTAATGTTTTAAGACATTTCCTTGCCCTTCACAAGCTAATTGACAAGTGGGCATCATGGTTGGTGATGAATTGAGCTATTGGAGGGAGCTTGATAGAGTAGGGAGAATGGTTTAATTAGACACGGGGGCAAGGAGAGAGGCAGAATAGGGAAGGTGTTATTATGCCCTAGGCACGCGGTCTGTTTGGGACCTATTGAGTCAGTGTAGCGCATTGTTTTAGCTCAAACCACTGCCAAAATCAACTAGCCGATGCTACACTTGAACTGCATGCTTTATTATTTAAACACTCCAAATTATTCAGAACCCACCAATGTGGGACTAAATGTTATGGGGCATCACAGAAGGGGACACTGAAATATGAAAATTAGGGTCAGTGAGACTTGGGCTGAGCGTAACTTGAATTGTTCCCCACTTGGGATGAGCTTAAAGATATGGCACGAGGAAGTTACATCAAAGTAAGTATCATGTTGACAAATGCTCCACATACATGCTTACATGAGCTATCTAGCCTATCTTTATATACACATGTATACATCTTTAACTTTATATGCCCTTTGCAAATCGTACCGGAATGACTTGGGTAGACCACTTACACATCTTATGCTTACTTGGTTTTTATATTTCAGGTTCGTATTGCTCGTATTTTCAATACATATGGACCACGGATGTGCTTAGACGATGGGCGGGTTGTTAGCAACTTTGTTGCACAGGTGAGTTATGCCTTTGCCGTTGCGGATAACTATTTTCGACTGCTAGTGCAATGCAATGATGCACAGAAACTGGCAATTTTCAAATTTTCTAATGAAGCTTATCATTCGTTCTACATAGGCCATCCGGAAGCAGCCAATGACAGTATATGGTGATGGAAAGCAAACTCGAAGTTTCCAATATGTTTCTGACTTGGTACCGAAGTCCCCCTTCATCCTGCTTATAATATGCTATTGCGTTCAAAGCCATTTGTTTGTGTTCTTTATACATCAGTGATTGCCTTCTACTGTTTTAGCACTTATTTTTCTGCAAAAACTATAAGCAGCTGTTCTTTACCTTTGTTTATGAATGCATCTCACATCCTCCTCAAATTTGTTTATGTTGAGCATATATTCAGTAATGTGCTACGAATTGTGGCTAATTTACTGTCGCTTCTTTTCCATATCATAATTGTGCACACAATAGTAAAAGCTTAATATAAATACACCAAAAAAAAATCTTGCATAATGCGCAGGCAATTAATAATCCATAATTCACATAGCAAGTTGTACCGCCAGTGTATCTGTACCGAAGAAGCATGAACAAATATTAAACTCTGCTGTGTGGATAGACAGAATGACATGTTATGCGAGCTAGAGTTTGGGGAATAAAGTTTCAAATTTGGCCAGAAAATCAGGTCTTGAAATCAGGACCGGTCTTCTTTATTCTTGAACAAAGTCCAATATCAGTTTTCTCTTCAGCTGAACCATAAATTCTGCTTAGGTGATGAGCAGCATTATCTCCTAAAGTTAGTAGAAAAAATAAATTAGCTGTTGAGCTAATGATATTATTTAGTTTTGGTCCTGGAGTCTTATGATTCTTACATTAAGTAGGTATTGGCAGTCCTTTCCGTAAAACAGGCCAGCCGTTTAGATAAAGTAATATTTGACCAATTTTGATGGTGAACACCAAAGTTACCTGGATACTTCATCTTGGCTCCCATATCCGTATCCATATCGGACACTTCTTGGACACTTCTTGAGTATATACATACATTTATGCAGATATGTGCCCCATTATACAATACATGTTATAGTTTATAGTTTAAAACATTTGTGGTACACTTTTTTTACGTATATCTTATACTTCACATCAAATTTCTGCAACTTGTTAGACTCGGATCGGGTTCATTTCAACCCATATCATGTTCATAAGTATGGTTTTAAACGATGATTTGGATATCAAGTCCAAAAGTGAGCAATTTTTGAATTTATAACCTACTCAATAAAAAAACATAAATAAGTTATATGGACTTTAGTTCTCATAATATGTAATACAAAAAACAATATCAACCTAATATATTTCAAATGAATAATTGGAAATCAATATAATGTAACGGTTAGATGGATGAAAATTTATATATTCCATTTACTTGACTTTATAGAATTGGCGGAAAGGTTCTTGAACCTCAAGTAAAACAAAATCCGTCTGTATAATATATTATGTATTGTTATTGTATTGTTCTATTTCAAAAACAGCGGCCCTTTCAAATCAAAAGGGTCTGTGATTCTTTAAATATTCATGATTACTTCTGGTACCAATCGTTCGTTGTATATGATGGATACGAAAAGATTAGGTTCTTGCGACCTTTTCGCGTCATCGAAATAGCTTATATTTGGTTAATAACTAAGTTCCGGAACTGGAAATCTATTAAGAGCCTTTCTTTTGAGGTTTAGAATTTATTTGTTCGAGAAAAACAGTTTTCATGATTCACCATCCCGAAAAATCTGTTGAAGATGTAAATAATACTTAAGTAAACCCATTTTTCGTCTTTTTTTTCTCTTTTTCATTCATATGATAGAATATGGGACTTAAATCTTTTCTAAGACTTTTCTAGATAACTATTTATCTATCCATAGATACATAGAAAGTATTATATACCGTTGATCCAATGACTATTCATGATTCTATCTTGAATCAATTCCATACCGGTTAGAAATTTAATTAGAGGAATGTTATGGTAAAACTTCGTTTGAAACGATGTGGTAGAAAGCAACGTGCGACTTGAAGGACATGATTCGATGTGGATTCTTACATCCACCATTTTCTATAGGAATGAAGATGCTCTTGAATCGACATAGTTTGTTCTGTTCTTGCTAGGAACCTAATTTGTGTTGGGTTGGTAAATAGGAATAGTACATGATGGAGCTCGAACAAAAAGTATTGATTCATTTATTGGGGGGAAGAATCTAGGATATATATATATATATATATATATATATCGCGGTGTTACCTATCTTACATTTTACAAATTGGATGTGTCCCGTATTTGCACCCGTGTCCGTTTTTGCACCTGCACCCATACCAGTATAACATAGGTGAACACTAAACAGATGCTGCTGTGGTTAAAAGCTTTTAGTGACAAAATAAATGATTTCATTGGAGTCTGTAGCTTGTTCATCAAAATTTTCACCTCCGCTTATGCACCTTCTCTCGCTGGAAGTCCACTGAATGAAGTTGTGTTTGCTTCCTCTTCAATGGTTTTAATGCCATTTTTTCTTAAGCTGAAAATTCTACCTATTTGTCAAGGACATGTTCATTTCACCAAATTTTAAGATCTTCTCTATGAAAGCAAGTTAGTAATTAGTTCGGTATGTTGGTAGTGTTAAGGGTTCATATTCTTCTGTAGGGTCTATTTATTTTGGAATATGCATAAGCGATTATTGTTACAAGACATCAAAGTTCTAAAGATGACAGTAATTTAGTTTCTCCATTTGGTTTCTAGGTTAATGGGTTGATGGCACTGATGGAAGGAGAACACATTGGACCGTTCAATCTTGGCAATCCAGGGGAATTCACCATGTTAGAGCTTGCTGAGGTTTGGCAACAAAAAAGAACAACATGTTTCATTTCTTTTCTGAACTTTTCTTTGGATTTAATAATCTTTAATCATGCAGGTCGTGAAAGAGACAATCGATCCCAGTGCAACAATCGAGTTCAAAGAGAACACAGCAGATGACCCACATAAGAGAAAACCCGATATCTCCAAGGCGAAGGAGCTCCTGAACTGGGAACCCAAAATTTCATTGCGTGAAGGGCTACCTCTAATGGTGACCGATTTCCAGAAAAGGATCCTCAACGGTGAAAAATAGAGCAGAAGGGAATCCAATCTAAAAGCTGTATCATAGAAGCAGGCTGTTTGTTACTGACACGGTTGATCTATGTATTGGATCATTGTTTTTTTTGAGTTCCTATTCTTGCCTGCTGTTTATTTTCAGTCTCATCTGTGAATGAGCTCTTCTTTTACCTTGTATTCTTTTGTTTCCCAAACCAACTGCAGACTGATAAGATGTAAGAATTTTGTTTTCCTTTACTTTTATATATATATTGATCGTCTCATTTCACATGTTCTTCTAAACAACAAGGTAGAGATTTTCTGCAGACTGATTTGGATATGTGGATTAAGTTAGCAACAAACAACAACAACAACCAAGACTTTATCCCAAGTATTTGGGGTCGGCTACATGAATCATATATTTCCATTCAATTCTGTTGCAAGGTCATTTCCTCCGTTAGGTTATTTTTTAATCATATAATGTTTAACTGCTTCTG
The DNA here is from genome assembly GCF_001876935.1 of Asparagus officinalis. Lineage (NCBI taxonomy): Eukaryota > Viridiplantae > Streptophyta > Magnoliopsida > Asparagales > Asparagaceae > Asparagus > Asparagus officinalis. The sequence goes on along the minus strand of NC_033800.1, from coordinate 6,757,907 downwards.
ACCAAATCATTCTATATCGACTTCTAGATCTTCTAGCCCCATTAGCTTTAATATTATCACTTTTTCTAATCGGACTGATTTGGACGTGTGGATTAAGTTGGCAGTATTTTGATTTTCATTTATAATGTTTACCTCTATCCAACCTCTCATTATGTGAAATTGCTTTGAGCTAAGAGAGTACTGCATATAAGCTGACGATCACTTTAAGAAAATGAGATTGTGCGCTCAACTTAGTTGAAAACAGTTTCAGATAATGTGAGGTCGAACTGAGGTAAGGCCACTAAGCATGAGAAAAACTAGTTCAGGGGGTTATGTGAAGTTAATCGAAGATGAAAATATCGGGGCTCAGAATCTAATGGCCAGCTACACAAATTAATGGGAAAGGGAGCTTGAGGTCGAAGGAGCACCCTGTTAACATCAAAAGGAGAAAGAAAAGCGAGATTCCACCACCCCTCATCGGTCCCTTTCGGCTCGCACTCCTGCACTCGGCCATTTGACGATCAGAGAATCCCACCAGCCAACTTCTCTGACCACAAAACCCTCACCTGCTGCTTTCCAAGCTCTCGTTCATTATTATTCGAAACAGCAAACCGAAACATCTGACTGATTAAAAATACAGAAAATGACATGCATAACGTCTCTCGACGAAGAAAGAACTTTATTTACAGACAAAAAAACAACATTGGTTTGAAAACTTAAGAGGACGTTCTAGTCTGCGACGGCCACAGCTGCGCGTTCTTCACCTTCGAAATGCTGTTCAGAACGCCGAGAGGAGTGACGTCTCCGATCACCGTAACCTTCTTGTTCGCTAAGTCCGTGGTGAAGGACCTCACCCCTGGTCGAATAAAACCGAAAAGGTTTAAGAAAAAAAAATAGTTTTGAAAATGTTCGAGGGGGCTAAGAACAATTTGGAGATTAGGTGTACAAACACTTTCATGATATGCTTTGCATATATTCCCTAAAAGACCAGTTGTCTTCATGGCTTAAAAGTTTATGATTTGCATATATACCTTTGTAGCTTTCATTTATACTCCCATAATATGACAACAGAAAAATAAATTAATTATGACCTGCGGATGATTGAAGTTTTTTATTAAAAGTTAGCTTTTAGCCTATAGGCGTAATAAATTCTACATCAAATATCAGCATTTCCAAAAGTCGTAGTAACTCAAATTCTTGAGTTTTTCAATGATGGGTCTAAATTTATTTTGTTTAAAAAAACATTTATGGAAGCAAAATATATGCACAAAGCGACAATATGATTCCTAACAATTTAGAGGTATATATACTTGCATATATTCCCCTCTCAATTGCTCTAAAAGTTGGCACTTCCATATCTACACTTGATTATTTTTAGTCAGAATTTGAATCTTTTCTTTCTTTTTTTTAGATCATTCCACAGATTACAACAATCCACGTATATTATTATTCCAAACATATTTTCTGTCAATTTCCCACTAAATTGTACTTGATTCGTTTTTGTTTTATGGCTTATTTTCTAACTTTCACTTGACATAAATCCACCAAAAATAATTAGAAAGTGGCGACATCTCTGCTGATAAAAAAGGACCTGGATTGAATTTTATGTCAACAAAAAAGGATTTTATATATAGGTGCTAACTAAATTTTTGATATTACATAAACGTTTGTGAACATAAATTTTTGATATTAATTTCCAACAAATACATACAAAACTATGCAAATTTATGCGCATTTTTAAGGCAATTATATATAAGTACCAAAAAAAAAATTTAAAATTGCAAATTACTAAAAATTCTCACCTTCCATCTTGGATATGTGCTTCCTCACCTTCCCTTCACACCCCTTGCAGTGCAACGACACCCTCAAAACCACAACCTTCAAAATTACAAAACAAGCCCAAACACTTAACAAAAAAAACCCCTAACAACAACAAAATTGCACTAACGCTATCTGATCCAAACCTGTTCCTCTTTCGGCTTGTTAACAACGGCAGCAGAAGAAGAAGAAGAAGGCTTTTCATCCTTCGCTTCTTCGACCTTCACACTCTGAATCCTCGACGGAACCACAACAAACCTCGATTCTTCGATCCTCGGGGACCGAAACCTCGAGACTTCAGGCTCCAAGAACTCCTCAGAGTTGCTGCTTTCACTCAGAAGGTAGCGTCGGGAGCTGCTGGCAGGGCTAGGGAGCTCAGCAGCTTTCTTCCCCTTTGAGTTTATGCTCTTGGGCTTGTTGTTTGGTGTTTGAGGTTGAGAGAGGACGGGGTTGAGAGATTTCGACCGGAGCGGGTCGCGGAATGTGCGGCGAGCATGCGGTCGATGGCTCGGCCGGCGAGGGTGCAAGATGTTGTGAGTATTGAGGGACGGTTGTTGATGCTGAAGGGGAGTTCTTTTAGTTCATGAGTTTGGAGTTCTGTCGTCATGGTTGGAGATGTGAGAGAGAGAGAGAGAGAGAGAGGTGCTTGGTTTGGTTTGGTTTTTAAAAGGATGAGAAAGAGCGAAGAGGAGAGAGTCAAAAACTCGAACAAAGAAAGTAACGGTCGGTGAGGGGATCAATGAAGGGAACAAAGACCAACATTTGCTTGATTTGCAGTTTAATGGGGGAATAAACACAAATGACTTTAAGGACCTAAAATATAAGACCAAGGAAGGAGACAGATGAGGTGTCCCCTCCCTATTGCATATATGGAGAGGACATCTCACATGTCCCTTCCGTTGGTCCCATATTTTGGGTCCCCGTAGCAACACTCGGAGAATAAATAGAGTTAAATTAGTATTTTCTTTTGTCAGGAGATTTTTTTGGTAGGATAGTAATATCCCTGGAAAAAAAATGAAAAAAAAAACATGGTTTTGAATTAAACGAGTCTAGAGGTGGCGCAAATACAAACGCTTCCATGGAGAAGGGGGTTAATGGGATTATGGGATCAATGGTCATAGTTAGATGTTCCCACCCACATTTCAATTACTTGGAAGGCCGGCCATGTAATTAAATACTAATTGAATTATTAATCAATTCTAACGCTTTTCGTCAATTTGAGTTGTATATTTTTATTTATTTCTAACTAATGTTGCTTGCTCACTATGTCACGAGTAAATATTTTCGAGCACAAAATGCCAACTACCAGGTAATTACTCAATGCAAGTTACTTGATACATCACAAATTTCATTTCCATAAGTGATCAAGGTATTATACATAGGAAAAAAAACTATTATGTCAAACGATCATGACTTTTTCATATCAAGACTCTGAAAATTCATTATGTTAATTGGTGAAAAACATTACATGTGCTTAACGATCTAATTAATAATTTATTACATGAGCGGTCATCTAAGCAATTAAAATATAGATATAAGTGTTCAATCATGAGATAAATACAATGACTGGTATTAATAATGCATATTCATTTTCAGACCAGTACACAAATTTGCAATCCCAACAATGTAAGATTTGATATCTATTTGGTACATATTAACACTATTAAGTCATCAATGAAATGAATCGAATGCGAAGAAACAAATTTTTTCCTTGAAACCACGTGTCCAACAGACTTGATATCCATCAAGTCATCTCTCTCTAGAAATGATGGTCTTCACTCTTTTATTAGTCTCTCATGAAAATGATGATCTCTGCTCCCTCACTCGTCCAAGTAAAATTTGTATCCTCGCACCAGTTATTCATTTTTTATGGTGACTTTTGTTGCGATGCGCTACATCTTTTTCACCGCATCAAAACTCTGAAGTTATGATGAGAGTTGAGAAAAGTAATTTTATACTAGAGCAATGATCGAGTTCATGAGGCAGAAGATTCAAGTTGATTAGTTGAAAACAGTAACTCTTCTTGTTTATAATCTATTTTCATGAGAAATTTGATATTCTCGGAGTTAGCTCAGACATGCCACAAGCATGTAGCACCTTAGACGCCCTCACACGTCACTCGACTGCGTGCATTATTTTTTGGTGGGCCAAGCTTTTGCTCACCATCTCATTCATGATTCGGTAGAGGAAGAAGCCATAGACTTTTTAATGAGAGGACTGCACATCTTTTGTCTACATATATGCAAACTTATTATTGCAGTCAGTTTAGAAAAATCAACTCGGATTAACTCTCTAGTGGTCCATACCCACAATTAATGCGAACATTGGGAACTACAATTTCTAGCACAATTCTAGAAATGATAATTAGCAAAAAAAAAAAAATCACTTTTATACATTAGTATAATTTTGATGGCTAATTGTAGAAACATCTCATATTCATTGTTGTTATGGGGAATATCTGTTCCACGGATATATGATCTCATAAGTCTACATTTTGACTAGCCAGACAAGCCGACACCTCAGTGTCGACACGAGGAGTGGTGCTAATCGGCATGAGAGATCATGACCTTCCAGACGAGTCGACATCTCTATATCGACTTGAGAAACGGTTGTTAGTTGGGACGAGACGACATTCCGACCAGTCAGGCAAGCCAGCACTCTTGTGTCGACACGAAAGGTGGTGTCAGTCGACACGAGAGTCAATGACTCGAAGATATGATATTATAGGCATTGCTTCTCGACGAAGCTAAGAGGTTATCCTTGCCTCGAACCTATCAGCATAGGTGTCACTTCTCAACATTGTTTAATCTTCGATGATCATCATTATATCTTCATCCTTAATAGTCTTGAAGACTCGTCGGACTGCTAATTACCAATGTTGCGAAAGTGACCTCCCTTCACTCACTAACCAACACGTGTAGAGTAAAGGATAACTCAACTTCCAGCTCACCCCTCACCACTGTCTTACTATACACTCATGAAGTGACCAATCTGCCATTGGCATCCCCTATAAATACAGATGTTATTCGTCATAGCCAGAGGTTCGCAATCTAAAACCCCTTAAAGCACACATTGCACAAAAATAAGAACACACGGTTCTTCTTTAACCTCATTCAATTTCATCAACTGACTTGATCGTTGGAGGTATCACGGGGGAACTCATCCCCGCCCTCTTACGACTCTTTGTGTGCAGATTGCTCGGCCATCCTATTTCCAGAATCAGGCATAAAGTCGAAGAAGAAAGCAATCCCCTTTTCTTTTATAAACTCCGTGACTTTAATTGGATGTGTGATATTTAACATCAACAGTTGTAAGGGTTTACCTAATTTTTCTATGAATGTTCTTGAAGAATGTCTAACTGTTATCATTTTAGGATTCCCCTGTAATTTAAAAAACTTAGGAAAAAAACATATGATCAGATAATGGAAGGATTAAGGCTTCAAAAAATTTAAGAACGAAGAGTTAATTAAAAAGGGGTTTTTTTCCAAAGTTTTTCCGTTCTTTTTTAGTGATTTGCAATATTATTTTTGCAAACATTTTCTTTTTATAGAAGAAAAGGAAAACAAAAGCAAATTTTGGCTCTTAACTTAGCCTTGGACTGTTTCTCAAGGGATTGGGACGGGAATAAATGTGTTGGCAAGCAACCGAGCAAATAAGTGAGGAGACACTTAGCCAAACTTTTCTTTTGCCATTATCTCAACTTCTCATCCACATAAGTAAATAGAATCAGATGCCGTCCCCTTTTTCATTTTTCTTCCTTGCTTTTTTTTATTTATTTAATATATTGTTCTTTTTTGGAAGGGGAAAAAAAGGATCTTTCTACTCTATGCATATCTAAAGTCTACGAGATATTTCGAATTGCCACCGCCATCAAAGAGATCTCTGCTTGTTTTGCTTGTGGGCTGGGCTAATCGTTGGCTTAATTCCCTTTTTTCCCATGTATCTTTAAAATTTAAAAATTAAAAAGAATTTCCTTTAGTTAGGTCCACCATAGTGTTGTTTGCAAGTGAAAAACCTTCGAAAGGCTTGCAAAAAACATAGGGAAAAAACAATTTAGTATTTGACCCGTACTCACATGCAAAAACCTTTATTGATTTTTATATTTTCATATCTCATAGCGTTACACCCTGATTATTATATTATGTATAGTTGCAGATGAGGTGCACAAATCTTAACTCCTTATTATCTCATAGCCCAACCCTTTCGTCATGGCCTGGCCTTTTTGGGCCCAGATCGATAAACACTAGGCCCATTCTCCTTCCCTTCGTTGCTTCCTAGACTGCTTGCAGAGACACAAGGGAGCAAAATGAGAGCTAAACGGTCACAAAAATCCCAATGGGCCGAAACAAACAAGCTGAAAATGCCATTACTGTCTGATTAAAACATTTATTTATTTGTTTGTTTTTTTATTTATTTATTTTTGGGATAAGCAAGAGGGAGTTAAAATGGGCTTAGTGGCACTTATAGCAAGGTTTTGATGGTTAGCAAATCTTTCAGCATATCTCCATGGAATAATAGTTGGCGTTAATGTGCTAATATCTAAGATTGACCTGTGAATGAACAAGTAACACATTGAGCTACCAATAGCTAGAAATCCATCAATTAACTTAGCCGCATTGAGTTTCTCAACGTGACCCACATGGGAGATTGTAACCAAATACCCGTCGGCGCCGTTTGGCTAATGGTTTAAGGAAGAGAGATTAAAGAGAACGATTAACATAATTAGCCCGTTCGATAATGCGAATGGCTAAATTATTAACTTGTTATAGAAGTTTTATTTTAGCTGTTGTGATCATTTTTAGTGTTTGGAAATAACAATGATTTTGATTATTTTCTTATAATTAGGAGGGTTAACTTTCAATCCTTTTACATAAGAGTATTAGTAAACCCCTCATGTTAAGGGGTTAGCTTATTTTAATCACTCTAGAAGGTTTAGCCTAACAATTCTGTATTTTTGGCTTTTAGCAAATTACAGAGGGTTAACTCTATTTAACCATTATATAGATTTTTAACGTTTGACGGATTAAAAAAAGGTTAAACCTTAACCCCTCACTTAACCATTTGCCAAACAACGCCTTTTAAGTTTATCATGGAAATGGATCAATTCACTGTAGAAATATAGTAAAAGATATGTTCTACTTGTTTCTCGGAGATACCATTTTAGTACAATAAGGAGAACAGGGATAAACGTGAAGGCTGATAAATACTGAAATAAGGAGGAAAAAAATATTTCGGAAGAAAGACCATGGTTGAAATATATTATGTATTACATGATTACACAATATATTACAGTAAGCTACAATATCTGTCTGCATCAATTACTCAACATCAGTAGGAGATTTAGGTTAATCCCACGCCCATGTATTGGAACGGATCTGAGTGGACTCAGTAAATTATGTGCAGAAGAACTGATCACAATGGCCAAACAACTGAAATTTAATTGCATGAATCAAGACCAAAAATGATCAGACTGCCGCTTATGATGACTCTTCAAATGTGTAGGTCTTTTTTCATATAATCTGAGAGAGGAGCTCTTCCATGAGATCATCAACTAAAATTGTCTCCAACTCCTTTCCGATCGTAGCCACGTCATCTCCTAAATTCAACCACCAAGGATCCAACAAGAGCTGCTCCTGGTTGCCACCCAACTCTTTCCTTTTCTTGACCACAAGTTGCCATACATCTTCGACGAGATCCTCACTGGAGGGACAACTCGATTTCATCCGGGTGAGAATATCAGATAAAATGGAACTTATAAGATCAAACAAGAGTTTTCTCTCTGATTTTGACCATGATGTCATCATTCTGTACTTCTTTTCGAGCTTTTCGAACACTTCTTTGCCAACTGGATGTTCCTCAGGGTAGTATGCATTAAAGAGTGAATTCCCGCTGGTATAACGAACACCAGAATCAATGAGTACATCAAGTAGGTATGAGAAGTCCCTATCTTCGTCATCTCTAAATGCTTGGAGTACCTCTCCCGAACTGAGAGGAGAATGACACTTTCCTCCACTATCCTCCTCGTCACTGGAGATAAAAAGCTCCAAGTCTTCAGCATCTGAATCTGCTGACTCCAACTTGAGAAGTCTCAGCTGCATTCGTAGGTCTGCAGGAATAAGGCATAATTAGTAGAAGCAGTACTGACTTCTGAGATGAAGACGAACTGCTTCAGTTTTCATGCTCCACTTACCCTTGAGGCCCGCACTGATCTTCTCAAAGTCATCTGAACCGGATTTGTCCTCTTCAGATGGTGGTGGCTCTAGAACAGAGATGGGAGTAGGTTGATCCTCCTTGGGGCTAGAAGGAGAGAGTGGCTCTGATAAGTTACAGTGAGAAGAAAGGGAACTGACTTGAGGATGATCAACTGAGGTTTCCTGAAGTAAGAAGCAAGCAATACGTATTCAAATAAGAGGAGTTGTGTAAGAGATAACTGCTAATCTCCTATAAGGATATGGTCCACTCTATCTAATTCAATTTGTGGAATTGCAAGCAAATTGTTCAAGATAGGTTCTATAGATAAATGGACGCTCTGGATATCTTATTAGAATAACAATACATGATGAGAGACAATTTGCATTGACACATATATGGTGTGATACCGGTGGCACAGAATCAGTTACGTAAACCCCTGTAACCAAATATCATAATGAATGATGTTATATAATTCCACCACCTGAACAAATATTATCTTTATATGCTTGGTTAAGAAAGTGGGAACATTGAAAAAATGCATCAATAAGTTAAATTGAATCCTAAAGCTCATCACTAATTAATTACATTACTAACATTTTAGCGAGTGATGTGTTTGATATACTGAGATTACTATATACAAGGATATGTCATAAAGAATGCCCAAGTCCAACAAGCGATAGTAGGATATCAAAGTATTCTGCAATTACTGGATATGGAAACAAATCCTCTAAGAAGTCTCCTTGTTGGAATAAGTAAGTAGCTGCAATACAACCGTGGTAGATTCTTATATATATTGCTTTAGCTATGAAGAATTTTTCTGCTGCAATCTGCTTCATGCAAATAAACATGGAAGTCAACACATGCACACAAGCATACAGAAAGGGGGAAAATCACCATCAGTAGGATCATTATAGTCTAAAGGCTGTTTATAACTATAACTACAGTACACAAAAGAACAAAAGAATTCAGAGAAACTAGTTCATATCAGAAGCTAACCTTTCTCCCAGTGTAGTTTAGGTCAGGACCAGAAATCTTCCCATCATTCGCTTGCACTTCCAATTTTGTGGACTGCAGCGCCTGCTCATTGTCAACCGCAATATCGAACGTGGCATCCTTACATTGAGGAGCTCTTCCAGCAACATAATTGTCTGTGAGTTCAGGAAAACAGTAAACCTCTTCACCAGTGTGTGTTACATGGAACTTATCATGCAATTGTTCTGAATTGACATGAATTTCCCGATCAAAAATCTCACTTTCCTCTCTGCCAGAAAAAGATTGAGATGCGTCATGACGATAGCTTAGTCTTTCGGTTGAAGGTCTTGTTCTTTGACTAACATTTGTATCGAATGAATCATTTCGGCTCTTATTGAGCACATTCTGGAGATGACTGCTGTCACTAATACCAACCCTGTTCTTTCTGTTAGATTTATGGTCTCCATAAACAAATGATGAAGTTGGAAGAGATTTTGACCTAGACAAATTCCTGGACCACCCATCTCTCCAGTCATCCTTACTGCCAATGCCCATAGGGTATTCCCGTCTTGCAAGAATCTCATCTCCCAACACCTTCTCACCTGAAACATTCTGAATAATCGATGCATTCTGAGTAGTTCCTGGTATCTCTCTATCAGATACAAGCATTTCTCCCAGTGTGCTGGACCCCTTATCGACGAGTCCAACCTTATGAATTTGTTTGATCGAATCCAATCGTTCAGACAGTCGTTTCCTTGCCTCCCTGCTAACTGAAGACTCAGTTGCATAATATGAGGAAGCGCTGAGGCTATCACCACACTCATTTAACTCGTTATAAAACCATATATTTGGTTCTGACTTCAAATTTTCCATGCCTGACCTGTTACGTGGGTTTTCATCTCTGACAGACCTGCGCTTTTTCGAGTCTGCTACCACTTTACCACTATTTCCAGCATGTCTCAATTGTTTGGTAACATCTCTAGCAATTTCTCTTAAACCTTTTGACTTGTGCCCCATAACTACCATACTAGCAGACAGTTTATGCCTTTCTCTGTCTCCACAAAACTCAGATTCTCCAGATATTGGAACCCGCTTTTGCCTTATGAGCCGATAAGGATAATTGTCAGGGGATCTTGCTGAGGGAACAGTTTTTATTATGTCCTGGGCCCTTTCTAGACTAGGTTTCAGAACAACAATCGGAGTAGACTGAAAATGACCTTTAGTTTTTCCTGTGCACAGTGGCTCTGACAATTTATGTTGGAGAGAACAGTTATGTTCCTTTATAGAGTGGTTAACAAGGTTAGATACAGGCTTCTTGAAAGATTTTACACCATCTTTTAGCAAATGAGTGTGCCTTTCAGTATATGTTTGGGATCTACAACATGATTCATTATCAGACTTGGCAACTCTTGATGGCTTTAAAATTGTGATGTGCCTTGCGTGTGGAGAAGGTGGAGAGCACTTCAGATCCTGGAGATGTTTTCTGAACAAGGAATTGGGTTCTCGGAGATATTTCACAAGAAGATCACTATTGGGATCAAGGTCTTCCAATGCATCATTATATTCCTTGTAGTACTGAAATTCATCATCAGTTGACGAATGGTCTGCATCCATGAACTTCTGCTTTACAAAAGCCAACTCGATGTCACTTGGTCTCAAATCAAACTCGCCTTGTTCTAGGCTTGACGCTCCCTTTGATAGTGGCTTATGTTTTTGCTTCTCGGTTTTTGGCACTTCCATGACTTCAAAAACATCTTTACATTCCTGATGCTCATTATTGCTCTGAAGAGGATAACACTCGTGTGACGTATGTTTCCTGTGAAACCCAACAGATGAAGTCTTTTTGGAACTAATTCCTCTTTCCTTATGCTGTCCGGTGAGTACAGAAGGCAGAGTATCAAGACCCATCAATCGTGCAACCACACTCGGTGAGGATCGTCTCATTTGCATTTCTTTTGATATCTCCTTGTCTATCAGTGTTTTTATTGTTCTGCTGGCTTTCCTGGACGAGACGCGCCCAAAGTCGAGACCAGACTAGGAAATTGAACATGCAATGTAAATTTAGTCATAAACATCAGAATACAAAATGGATATGTAGGTGGAAAAGGCCAGCAAAAATGGAAAGGAAGAAGAATAACTACACGATAGAATGCTCAGCCATAAATTTTGGTACTGCATATGATAGTATGTACGAAATCAATCATACGGGCTGAACAATGAAGAAATTTAAGATTTCATGGATCTCATTCAGAGATAGTACATAGAGACAAAGATGACGAATAGAAATTTTATGCCTGTCAAATGGCATATAACATATGCACATGTATGGGGAAAAAAGGATGCACTTACAGAATATTCTTCCACAGGAACCCTACTGCCGGGAATGGAGTCCAATGTTCTTTTTGACAAATTTATTTGCTTTCTCAATTGACCATTTGCTGAAACATAAGTTTGCAACGTTAAGGTAGAGACTGATCAAATATCTTTACTTCTAGATAAATTATGCAACACAAGTAAAAGATAATGACATCACAAAGTTCAGTGACATGCGGTTTACTGCTTGAAAACTGTTACTACGAAATATCCATCAGCAAGCACAGACATAGCTCCTCTAATCCTCTAAATTTGATGGACAATGACTTGCTGACTGTTGCATGCAGCGAGACTAAATAGATTACCATCTGGCAGCATGACCATCAGATATGCTACATAAGTTTCATGACAAAGGCATGAAAAAATGGCACTAGCACAGAGGAAGAACAAATCCAAAACCAATCACACGCATTAATGCCCAACATGGCATAAAGCTATTATCGAAGCCCTTGGCAGACAGAACTGCTAAACAAATGCAAAAGTTGCATGCTCTCAAAGAGTTTCAGTGAGGTCCAAGTCACTAATTTGCCATATGTGAAAGTGTTAAATTATTATAAAATGCCTCACCTAAAGAGAAGACTGTCCATTTCCTTGGTCCCTTAAGCTGATATGGAAATCTACTATCCTGCAAGGCCTTTTTTGTTTCTTTTTACTGGAAAAATGGCCATAATCAGGAATTGAACTGTGACCCGCACTTCCCATAACCCGAGTTACTCATTCACCAATTATGCCAGGACTCATGACTACTAGGACATCTATCGGATATTGATCAGTGTTATGGTACAAGATAGTTTGTGATCATAAAACTACATAAAAGAACTAGAGATTACTTGAAAAGCTGCAACCTTTAGCTCCACACATGATATACTGATTGTGAATACGTGAGGAGACAAGTGGGGGCCACACCCATGTGAACGCAGTCTTCACCAATTGTTTGACGAGTTTGAGTTTCTTTAACATGGTTTTCGTTTTCCGCGTGATTAACCGGCCCACCCGAACCCGAAAATTAAAGCTGCTATAAAACCACCGCCTAGGGTTTTTGTTTTCCGTGTGCAAGGAGATTTATTTGGTTTTGATTTGTGCGGCTACAGGTGTGCAGGCGCAGCAAAGGGGTTGATTTATTTCGGCTACAGTGATTCCTTTTGGTGCTGATTTTGTGCGCAAGGGTTTTGTGCATCCTCTTTTGTAGAGAGATATTTGTGAGGGATTTGAGAGAGTTTGTGTGAGGGTTTAAATTGTGAGATTCTTGTGTAAACCCTAGTTGTATTCTCTCCCTCTATTAGTAGATCTCCCCCCTCCTTGCCCCGTGGACGTAGGCAATTTGCCGAACCACGTTAAAATTGGTTGTACTGCTTTTGTGTGATTTGTAATAGCTTTTAGGGTCCCTCGACGCGCAGTCCTAGAGCTGACGAGAGGAAGAGCTAATATCCTACTTTGATAGGATATAGGCTTCAGATTCTTGTTTTGGAGGAGACCATCATGGTCGATGTGAGGCCACCTAAATATGAAGAGGCGATATGGGAAAAGATGAATCGAAATGCTTGCGGGGTGATCAGGTCCTGTTTGGAACAGGAGCTGAAATACGATGTGATTGGGGTGACGTCTGCGATGAAGATGTGGGAAATTCTCAACAATAAGTACCTTACGAAGAGTGTTGAGAACCGGTTGCACTTGCTGCGAAGGTTATTCAGATTCCAGATGTCCAGAGGTACCTCGCTTGCGGCTCATGTGAACAACTACACTAAGTTGTTGTCGGACTTGGCGAACGTGGATGAGAAGATCACAGATGAGTACAAGGCTATTATTCTTTTGGGCTCCTTACCGGATGAGGAGTATGATACCTTCGTGCTTACGTTGCTGAACGGGAGATCTTCTATCACTTATAGTGAAGTGACTAACGCATTGACGAACTATGATTTGAGGAGGAAGGATAAGGAGACTTCCCGCGCTAGTACTTCAGGAGAGGCCTTGTCGGCGAGAGGTAGAAGCTCATATCAGAAAGGTGGAAACAGAGGGAGGTCAAAGTCAAGAGGTCGTCACCAGCTTGGAAAGAATCAATGTGCATTCTGCAAGGAGCAGGGACATTGGAAAAGAGATTGCCCGAAAGTCAAAGAAAAGGAGAATAGCAAGAATAAGGGCCCGAAGGCCAATGAGGTGAATGTTGCGAAAGGCGATGATTCCGATGATTCGAGCTTTTCTCTTTTGATTACTCCGGAGGTGAACCATTTGGATGCATCGGAGTGGATGCTTGATTCTGGCGCTACTTATCATGTGACTCCTAGGCGAGATTGGTTCTCATCATTTGAGAGACTCGATGGGGGTGTTGTGGTCATGGGAAATGATCAATCCTGTGGCGTTCGTGGGATAGGTACTGTGAGGATTCGGATGCACGATGGAGTAGTCCGTGAGCTGAAGGAGGTGAGATTCGTTCCTCAACTTAAGAAGAATCTTATCTCAGTGGGGGCTTTGGAGGCGAAGGGATTCAGGGTGACCTTTGAGGATGCTGTAGCAAAGGTTACTAAGGGATCTTTGGTGGTGATGAAGGGAGTCCGAAATCATAATTTATATTATCTGAAGGGGAGCACCGAGATTGGCCAGGTTGCTTCGGCGATTTCAGAGGCGGACATGAGCAGACTTTGGCACTACAGGCTAGGGCATACAGGTGAAAAGTCACTGCAGGCATTGTGCAAGCAGGGGCTTTTGAAGGGAGCCAAGAGTGGTAAAGTAGAATTCTGTGAGCACTGTGTACTTGGCAAGAAGACGAAGGTGAAGTTCGGGACGGCCATTCATAGGACGAGGGGCATCTTGGACTACGTGCACACAGATGTTTGGGGTCCCACTAAGACGGCATCACTTGGTGGTCGACATTGGTTCGTCACGTTCGTTGATGACTATTCTAGGCGATGTTGGGTGTACACCATGAAGCATAAGAGTGAAGTCCTAGATTTGTTTGTGGAGTGGAAGAAGAGATTGGAACTGCAGACTGGGAGAAAGATCAAGACGTTGCGATCCGACAACGGCGGCGAGTATACCTCAGACCCCTTTCTGCAGCTATGTCGAGACGAGGGCATAGAGAGGCACTTCACAGTTAGTCATACACCGCAGCAGAATGGGGTGGCGGAGAGATTGAATCGGTCTTTGCTGGAGAAGATTCGATGTTTATTGGCGCATAGTGGTTTGGAGAAGATCTTTTGGGCTGAGGCACTTTCTTATGCGAGCCACCTCATTAACAGGCTGCCTTCATCTGCGATTGAGGGGAAGACCCCTATGGAGATGTGGTCGGGAGAGACAGCACATGACTATGACCAGCTTAAGGTATTTGGTTGCCCTGCATATTATCATGTTAGAACTGATAAGTTGGAACCTCGAGCTAGGAAGGCCATATTTGTAGGATTCAAGCGTGGTGTCAAGGGATACAAGCTTTGGGATCCAGTTGATAAGAAGATTGTGCTGAGTAGGGACGTCACATTCGATGAGGCTTCTATCTTGAAGCTTCCCAGCTCTCATCAGGTGGAGAGCAACCCGACAGAGGAGATTTCGCAGGTGGTGGAGATTGATGCAGCTCCACAGAGTCCAGATAGTGCAGTATCCATGAGAGTGCCGACTGAGGTGACGCCAGGCGAGCACGACGGTGATGCGGAGGATACGGGTACTCATGAGCAGGATCAGGGACCGACGGCTCAGGTTCAGGATTCTATTGCGGCACGGAGACAGAGGAGAGACATACGGGTGCCAGCACGGTATGCCGACACAGTTGCATATGCACTTCCGGTGGAGAGTATCGATGAGATGGTGCCTACTACATTCAGAGAGGCCGAGCAGAGTTCGGAGGCTGATTCGTGGCAGGTGGCTATGCAGGAGGAGATGGAGTCTCTTCACAAGAACGATACATGGAAGCTTGTAGAGCTTCCAAAGGGGCGGAAGGCGATTGGGTGCAAGTGGGTGTACACGAAGAAGGAGGGCATTGAGGGCACTCCAGTGAGGTTCAAGGCTAGGTTGGTTGCGAAGGGCTATGCACAGGAGGAAGGTATTGACTATAATGAGGTTTTCTCTCCGGTGGTGAAGCATTCTTCGATTCGGATTTTGCTAGCTTTGGTGGCACAGTATGGTTTAGAGTTAGATCAGTTGGATGTGAAGACGGCATTTCTTCATGGTGATCTTGATGAAGAAATATATATGACTCAGCCATTGGGATTCCGAGCTGCAGGGAAAGATAAGTTGGTTTGCAAACTGAAGAAATCGCTATACGGTTTGAAGCAGTCTCCTCGACAGTGGTATAGGCGATTTGATGGTTTTATGCTTGGTCATTCGTACACTCGGAGCCAGTTTGATCCTTGCGTGTATTTTCGCAAGTTGAGAGGAGGTGCGTACATTTATTTGTTGCTTTATGTCGATGACATGTTGGTTGTCTCTAGTTCCAGGTCAGCTATAGATGAGTTGAAAGTTCAGCTTTCGAATGAGTTTGAGATGAAGGACTTGGGCGAGGCGAAGCGCATTTTAGGGATGGAGATCGGCAGAGACAAGAAGAAGGGCAGAATTTGTTTGACACAGGTGGCTTATTTGAAGAAGGTTCTATAGCGATTCCATATTAGCATGGATACGGAGCCAGTTGGTGTACCTTTGGGAGCCCATTTGAAGCTTTCAGCTGGTCTTTCACCGAAGTCAGTTGAAGATCGTGAGTTGATGTCGAAGACTCCATATGCGAGCGCGGTTGGGAGCTTGATGTACGCAATGGTATGTACGAGACCAGATTTGTCACAGGCGGTGAGCATGGTATCGAGATACATGCACGATCCAGGAGTGGGTCATTGGGACGCCGTGAAATGGATTTTGAGGTACATTCGAGGTACGCTCAATGTTGGTTTGGTTTATGAGCGAGACACTACAGGTGGGCAGCTATGCATTGGCTATGTTGATTCGGATTATGCCGGGGATTTGGATAAGCGCCGGTCTACTACGGGGTATGTGTTTACTTTGACCCGTGCGCCGGTGTGTTGGAGATGCACCTTACAGTCGACGGTGGCTTTGTCTACGACGGAGGCAGAGTATATGGCAGTTACGGAGGCTGTGAAGGAAGCTATTTGGCTTCGAGGACTTTTGGAGGAACTTGGTATATCGCAGAGGTCCGTCACTATTCATTGTGATAGCATGAGTGCTATCTATTTGGCGAAGAATCAGGTTTTTCATGCGCGGACGAAGCACATCGATGTTCGATATCATTTCGTTCGGGATGTTCTTGAAGATGGCGATGTGGAAATTGTTAAAGTCCACACGAAGGATAATCCGGCAGATATGCTCACTAAGGTGGTTCCGAGCAACAAGTTTGATCATTGTCGAAACTTGTTGCACATTCGTAATTGTTGAGGCCGTTGTCGGCCATTTGGGTGAACTACGTTCGGCTTGATTCCTTGGGCAAGAGGATACGTAGGCAGTCTTTCAGATGCAGCCGGTTTGGATTAGTTGATGGGGGTGAGATTGTTTGGACTCTCGTTCGGGTTCTCGACTTGTTGTGGATTGCGGCGTACTGGACACAACAAGTGGGACATTTGATTGCTTTGGTGTCGGTTCAGTTTTGAGAAACTTCGCCGAGGTGGAGAATTGTGAATACGTGAGGAGACAAGTGGGGGCCACACCCATGTGAACGCAGTCTTCACCAATTGTTTGACGAGTTTGAGTTTCTTTAACATGGTTTTCGTTTTCCGCGTGATTAACCGGCCCACCCGAACCCGAAAATTAAAGCTGCTATAAAACCACCGCCTAGGGTTTTTGTTTTCCGTGTGCAAGGAGATTTATTTGGTTTTGATTTGTGCGGCTACAGGTGTGCAGGCGCAGCAAAGGGGTTGATTTATTTCGGCTACAGTGATTCCTTTTGGTGCTGATTTTGTGCGCAAGGGTTTTGTGCATCCTCTTTTGTAGAGAGATATTTGTGAGGGATTTGAGAGAGTTTGTGTGAGGGTTTAAATTGTGAGATTCTTGTGTAAACCCTAGTTGTATTCTCTCCCTCTATTAGTAGATCTCCCCCCTCCTTGCCCCGTGGACGTAGGCAATTTGCCGAACCACGTTAAAATTGGTTGTACTGCTTTTGTGTGATTTGTAATAGCTTTTAGGGTCCCTCGACGCGCAGTCCTAGAGCTGACGAGAGGAAGAGCTAATATCCTACTTTGATAGGATATAGGCTTCAGATTCTTGTTTCCTTTGAGAAACAAGAATTCTTATTGCGACCTGACTCTCTTGTTGTGCTGCCGAAGTGCTGCCGAAATTTCCGCTGCGCGCAACACTGATAAGGGGGGAGAAAAAGCTGCAAACTAGAATAAACTATGCTGTGCAAGGATAATTAGAGAGCCAATTATGGCAACCCAAAGTGATATCACAACACCATATGATCAGGTATTTACTATCATTGGATCCATTTGTTAACTCGTAAACTAAACTGGCATTGTTCCCTTAAAGAGAAAACTAAGTCCAGGTTTAGATTTATCGGGCACTCAAGAGAGGGAAAAAAATGTCTATATTATCCTAAGAAATAACAGTCTACAAAGTAGCGCGCTTAAACTCTAATGATCTTCTTCAAAAAAACAGACCAAAATACAGAAAGATCAAAAGATTACTTGGACAAGGAGAACTCCAAGAAGAAGAACAGCAACCTAGGCCCGAAAGCACTGAATCTTTGCTTCCTCTTCCAAATAAAAGGTCGAACATAATTTCCTAAACTCAGAGATGAAGGAACTCCAATTTTCCAGAACATAACACAAAATTTGTCTGAAGCGTTATAAGAGCTTCCAATAAAATATTTTAAGCAAGTCCAAAGAAAATGAAAGTGATGTTTTATCCGAAAAAAAAATAAAGAATGGAGTATAGAAAATTAAATAAACAACATCTTATTCTGCTCATAACACAAAGTAGATTTATGCCTAAGAAAGCATTCATTGGGACACATCACAACACAATCCCGGGATTAAGAACTAACATCGGTACCCATCATGTGAATGGTCAGAGTCCTTTACTATTAATTATAATGGGATGTCTCTTGGAAGAAGAAAACTAGTACTAAAAATTTGATCTTTCTTGTTACTGATAAAGTACTCCAAAGATACCGCTCAAGATTTCCAGAATTGAAAAATAATGCTATATCTTTTTCTTGAGAAAAAAAATTGCCAGAAAATTACCAATATTTTCTTTTAAGACCCGTGGGATTTGAATATGGATATGGTTTGATAGTTGTAGGAGGTTTATAACTGTATACTATAACAAGAAAGAAAGGGGATATAAATAAATAAACAAATTGTTTTCTGTAAAAAAAAAAATTAAGTACCAGTTTCAGAATAAATGAATCATTTGAATAAAAGCCATACGCAACGCTGGAATCTGCTAAAGATTTAATATTTTCTTCAAACGCTAGCTACCAATAAGAAAGTCATGCTCTATTATCGAATCTAGCTCAGCAAAGTCGCAATCTTATTTCATATAGAAGCAAGACGATTTAAATAATTATAAAAAGAGAGATGGTCTAGGTCATAATGTGCTTATAGCAAGAAACCTAATTAAAAAAAGCGCGTTAATTAAAAAATTCATATCACTAAGCATCATGTGCCAACGTTAACACTGCAGGTTCTAATTAATTATCGAATTAACATCTCAGAAAATGAAAAGCGCATTTCACCCCAAAAAAGAAAAAGAAAAAAAAAGTAAAACTACTACCATTTCTGAACATTCTCGTTTCAGAATTTAGGTTTTTAATTTCTAAAAACCGAAAATTGCACAAGAACAACTCGATTTCCCAAATCCTCTACCAGAAAAAAAAAATCAACTTTCATCAGCTCAAGATGTGATCTTTCTCCCTGAGCCCGCTTCCTGGGGTTCAAATTGCAAATTTTAATTTCAAGACAGAAAACCACGCAAAATTCCGAGAAACGACATCGATCCAAATCCACATTTTTTTTAAGGAGATTTGAGATCTCACCTCCAAGCTGAGCTCGATCCACCGCTTCAGAATCAGGATCGACGATCTCCTTCCTCTCTCCGGACCTCGATCTGCTTCTCCCCTTCTCTCGAAACTCCCCGTACATTTTTCAACGAAAACAAAAACACCAAAAGGAACACAGCAGCGGATCCGGATTCGAGAAGAAGCGGGGGGATTCGAAATGACGAGGCGAGAATGAGAATTAATGAGCTTTAATTAATTTCACGGGGGGGGGGAATTTTGAAGCATTTGGATGAGAGAAAGCGACAGAGGACGACGAAGAGAGATCGCATTCAATGAGGCTTTCAATGGAGGCGTTGCGATTAGGGGAATTATTTATAATTAATAAATGCGATGGGTTAGAGCTCTGATGAGCTCTGAAGCGCGAACTGAGCTTGGGGAGACATTCTTGGCACCGTAATATTCTTGG
The DNA here is from genome assembly GCF_001876935.1 of Asparagus officinalis. Lineage (NCBI taxonomy): Eukaryota > Viridiplantae > Streptophyta > Magnoliopsida > Asparagales > Asparagaceae > Asparagus > Asparagus officinalis. The sequence goes on along the minus strand of NC_033800.1, from coordinate 6,738,183 downwards.
ATTTGTTTTTTCAATTAGGACCTCTATTATTTTTTATTTCACAAAATGGGTCATTTTGGTCGCCATGTATGCAAAAGTCGTTTTGAGGAAAGAAATAATTATAGATAAAAACTACTAAAACTATGAAAACCAATATGGAATAAGGATGTAAAGCCAGAAATAAGTAGGTTTTCCATAGTTTTTGTCGTCTAACAAAACTTATCATCGGGATATGAATATGTGATAAAGAACAAAAAGGTAGTTTGTGTAAGATAGCAGTCTTAATTGCAGATTGCATCATTTTCCTCTCGCTGGAAAACATAAAATTTAACTTTAAAATTTTTTATATGACCATAGATACTGTCTTTCTGTTTTTATTTATTTATTTATGTGTGTGATATAATAATTGCATGTGTTGACTGGAAAATGATAAGCCGGGTTTATATATAAACTTTATCGTCTTTTTTCAGTGCCGGGCCATGTATAAAAAGCTAAGTTGCATGGAAACGGGTACTAGTACGGGTGCGGGTACAGGACACGGTAAAACTGTAAAATGTAGGGTATGAGGACACGACTACATATATATATTGAATTAATGTTGTACACAAGATAAATTTTTTCCCCTTCATGTGTCATTAGAATTAAAATTTCGATCACATTTTTGTGTTTCTTTTATCATATTGATGATCGTGAATTGTCAACTACTCATGTTTTTACTAGGCATATAAACGACCCATTAACTATATAGTTTTAAACTTGGGTATGCACTGAAATGAATCTGACCCGTATCCCATTATTTTCAAAAGACAGATGTAAAGTGTAAGCTCTACGTCCAGGAAGTCTTTGACAAGTGTTTTAAATTAATACATATATCTTATAATTGAGTACGTGTTGTAATAAATACATGCATATATTCAAGAAGTGTCCATGAAGTTTGGGTACGGAAAAGTGTTGGGTACAGGTACGGCTTCATTATAGAAGTACCCGGGTAACATAGATAAAAAGTTTTCATCTCTCCTATCATATCCGATAGGATTTTTCAATTATGTTTTCAGATTAAAAAGTTCACAATTTTATTAATTTTTAAAAGGTTACAAACTGCTTCTTTCTTCGCTTAAAAAATAAAAATAAATAAAAGTTCGATTCCGAGGATCTTTTCTGGAGGTAGAAGCGATCATGCCTCTGTCGACCACAAGAACAAAATTATCGAGTTGTTGTCGTCGTCATCGTCGATTTTGGTACGAGGGGAGCTCCTCTTTGTTGAAGAACCCAAATTAACTCTCATCACACAGGGCCGCCTTTGAATTATGTCGGGCTGAACTCCGCTGCAGTATAGTTCCTCTCAGAGGGATCACCTCCGAAGATGCAGCAAACACCAAAAAAAGGGGGAGCAGCAGCGGTAAAGCGTCAAAACGCCAAGCTTCGTTGTTGAACAAATTAAGCGGGGTACGTACGACGCGAGCAGGGTGCTCAAACAACCAAGCTTCGACGAACGGATCGAGTGGGTAATGGCGCACCAACGGAAGCCGAATAAACGGCAGGAAAACTCTTGAAAGCGAGAGCTTTTAGCAGCAGACCCGCAACGTACGTACGTACATCTCTCTTGAGAACCGCGCGAGCTGATAAAGTTGCAACAGTTGCACTACGTTTAATGTGATTCCGACAGCTCTAGCCTCGTAATGTTGACTTCGGTAGCCTCGCGACGTGAAGCTAATAACTTCGTTACCCAATTTTAACTCGGAAACAAATAAAGCAAATTTCAGTCTATAAATCTGGATCGATGGTGACGTGCGTAACGTGCGTTAGGTGTCAAATCATCAAAACTATTACCAACGTATGCATTTAATGCAATTGGCTCGCTGATGTATTGGTATTGCCTTCTTTGAGACTGATGAGCTGATAAAACTACTACAATCATATCACACATAATGAAAGCTAATAGCTTTAAGCTTGACAGCCTAAAGTTAACCTCGCCGCTTTCACTTTACGATCGATTGAAGTTAACCTCACGATATAAAGTTGACCTCGCAACTTAAAGTTAATCTCGCGATCGTAGACGGTTTTCAGCCTATAAATTCAATTTCTTGGGCAGTGGCGTCACCAGGATTATTTTTTGCCCTGAGCGAAAATTAAAGTTGGGATGTTCACAGAGTTGTTCTCAGTGACGGATTCGACTTTCTGTTACTTGATGGAATGTACAGCCAACCTCCTAACGGGGCGACGATGGGATTTTTGGACGACGTAGGGAGTGCGAGCAGTGTTGCGTTGCCAAAGGTCACACCGATGGTGGCACTGCCAGTGCCTCCGAGAGCAAGCGGAGGAGGGGAGGTTGCAGGCGGAGACCCGTTTGCATCATCGGTGTGGCCTTTGGCCACTTTCTTGCCACGAGTAGCTGCCCAAGGCAAGTCTTGACTAGCTACGCCACTGTCTTGGCCTCCATTTCAGCAAAGCTGGGATCTCTAGTTTTTGTCTCTCTTGGTCTATTGCTGTTGAGTGCCTTAGCTCTTCTTAACTTCATGAATGTAGTATCTTGATGGTAATCACGAGAATTTGAACTCCATCACCGGTCGTTGTCAATCAAGTACATTGTTGATAGTTTAAATACACAGGTAAAAGAAAATGTAATAGGGATTGGGTTGATATGCATGGGCCGCTCACTTTTTCGAGTATTCGATTTGAAGTTTGGTTGTTCGTCCTTGCATGTATAACGATTCGTAAGAGGAAGGGATGGATTCCCCCGTTGTTCTTCCAACGATCAAGTCAGCTACATGCTTGAGTGGGAATATGAGAAGTGTAGCGAAATGAAGCAAATGCTAAGAAAAAATTGCTTACCTTTTTATTTGGAATTGTTTTTCTTTTTATAGCTATGCCAGAGGGGTAGTCTAGTCTTTTTGGTGACTAAGTCAGCGTCTACTTTACATGTGTCAGTCGTAGAGCGGTCACGGGATGAGCGTTGTCACTTCGGCAAATGAGATGAGATAGGCTGCGCACGAAACAAGCGTGGTCCGATGTGTCATAAATAGTATTGGGGATGGAGAAATGATGGTGCATGCCAAGCATTTAATGTGAAGTCGACGCGCTGTCAACGGGGGCGGGGCAGGGGGTATCGAGAAGTAACGCCTTTCGAGTCGACCCAACGAGGTGTCGAATAACTAATCGAGTGGATTCGCAGCGAGTCATCTTCAACAAGAGGACCGATAAGTACCAACATTCGAGTCGGCCTAAGGAGATGCCGACTCGGCGAGTTAGCTAGGTCGGGATCCTGAAAATACTGAGCGTCAATTCGATTGAACGGTGCATGTCGAGGAACGCCTGTCAGTTGCTGGCAAAGGTGCATAATTTGTTAATTGAAAACACCATAACATATATCATCTCTGATTAGCTTCGAGATGGTTGCGAAGCAAAATCTACTTCAACTTGTGTGAGTCTATATTCTGCATGAGCTAACAGCTATATCCATTTAACTCTGCATTGCATCACGTCGAAATAACCCATTTCCTCTAGTAGATCCCGCATTGCATTGGGTAGATATTGTTTATATTTTTGACCGTCTACAAACTAATACACATCGATACAAACTCATTAGGCAATGATTTGAGTTCATGATAAGCAGATGCAATCAGCAGTATAATATTTTTCCTTAAAAATAGTATAATACTTTGTTGTAATCCTACAATACAAGCGGATAATAAATTTTTTTCATTTACGTAATGGGTTTTTTTTTTCTTGAAATTCAAAGCCAACGTGTGCAAAAAAATGTTTTATGGAAGAATTGCAAAAACATAAAGAATAATAGGGTCCTACATGCAAACAGCGAGATTACCTTTGACACCAAAGAACCCGTTCAAATTCGAAATGCACATCGGCTCGCGACCCTTACTCAATTCAACGGCTTAGATACATCGTGCACGCATCTCAATATAAAATGGCAATAGGCCGAATGCTTCCAACCATTGAAGTCGTTTCTGATATGGGCTTCTGTGCTCGGTGAGGCCCATACCTGTTATATCTCTGCGGAAATCTAGATGTCCATGGCTTTTAAGGGCATTTACGTCATTTACTGTGATTTTGTGATAATAAGGTTAGTGAAAAATAATAGAGACGTGACATCTTCCCGTCACGTGCTTTGGATTTGCGGCCAAAGAGGACAAGTCTGTTTGGTAGATGTCAATTTGTTTTTACTAAAAAAAATACCAGAATCTTCGTTAACAAATATATCTACGGTTTATCTTAAAATAAAAATCCATGAAAAGATATGAATACTAATTTTTCATGCATTGGATGCTTCTTTCCGATTACGGTCTTTTATGTTATTTTCAGTCGCTAACGGCCATTTGTCAGTAACGGACATGTATTGCCCTACGTACATCGCTCAAACTAAATTGACGATCAGGGCAACCAAGGTTCCAACTTAGTCGACCCGTCGATTCGACATCTCCTTAGATCGACTTGAATGACGGAACTTGTCGGCCCTCATGTCGAAGGCGACTCCTCGCTACGAGCATACTTGACTAGTTATTCGACGCTTCGCGAGGTCAACTCGAAAGGCATTACTTCTCGGTCAAGCTAAAGAACGACTTTAACCTCGAACCTCACTCGCTGTCAACACGTCGGTACATTAAATGCTTGGCAGACGTCATCATACCTCTAGCCTCAATAATCTTCTGTTGGATTTAAATCTAATTAAATCTATTTGTGGACACATATGATTAATCTGTGTGTATTGTCATTCTTCAGGATAATCCACTAAAGTGATCAATTAATTTGGGTTAATATGTATTTAAATAAATCATGGGGCTATATGTGCAGATACCAGGTTATAATTATAATTTGATGAGGGGCCAAATTACAAATGTACAACACCTATATATATGGGGTTATGGTCCCTAATCTAGGGTTAGCCACTCTCATTCTCTTATCCCAATCTAAAGAGATCTTAAGGAGAAAAACCCTAAGATTAGAAGATCCAAAACCCAACTCAAGTCCAATCCATGGATTCAGGTATAAGCTTCCGCTCTTAATATTTAATCTCGATGATTTAATCATGCTTAGATCAAACAAGTGGTATCAGAGCTACCTGTGATTAATTCTTAGGGGTTTAAGTTCTTAAAAAATTAGGTTTTTTTAATCTTAAAAAATCTCTGATTTTTCTCAGAACTGTTCATGGACAAACAGTAAATTTCCGTGAACAGTAAAGTTTTTTAATTTTTGTTGGTTTTTCCTTCGATTTTTTTGGGATCTGGATCAAGAAGTTATCTTTCGATTCTGGATCTGGTTTTAAAATAAAATTGAGGAATTTTTGGATCTATTTTGTTTGGTCGTCGGTCCCGTGCTCCTCGCCGGCGAAGTATCGCTGACGGCCTCGCTTTCGACTTCGACGACGACGGCAGCGTCAAGAAACCCTAGGGTTTCAACTTTGGGTGCAGGAGCAATGGCGGTGGCAGTTTCAGAATTAAGTCGAACCTTAATTTTTGGCGAGGCTTGAAAGCTTCAAACAAACTTCGCGTTTGTTCTAAGGTGAGCCTCGCGCTCAATTCAAACGAACTTCGCGTTTGTTCTAAGGTGAGCCTCACGCTCAATTTAAACAAACCTCGCATTCGTTCTCAGGTGAGTCTCGCGCTCAATTCAAGTCGAACCTCGCGTTCATCCTCAAGTCGAACTCCGCGTTCATCCTCAGGCGAGCCATGTGCTCAATCCAAACGAACCTTGCGTTTGTTCTCAAGTTAAACATCGCGTTCATTCTCAGGTCGAACCTCGCGTTCGTTCTCAAGTTGAACATCGCGTTCATTCTCAGGTCGAACTTCGAGTTCATTTTCAAAACGAATCTTGCGTTCGTTCTCAAGTTGAACATCACGTTCATTTTTTTTCAAACGAACCTCGCGTTCGTTCTTAAGTGAGTCTTGTACTCAATACAAACGAACCTCGCGTTCGAAGTCAAGAGAACTTCGTGTTCACTATGGTTAAGCCTCGGTTTTTTCATATTAAATTATGGGTCTACTTTGGTATACTTAATTTATTCAATTAAGTTATAGGCCCTAATTAAGCTATGAAAAATTCTTCTAATTCAAATTAAGTTGTTTAATTTGAATTAATTTTGGTAGTTAATCAATTATTCAAATAATATGACGCTAATATATTAAGTTGTCTCTCATTCCAAATGATTAATTGAAACAAGATGTTGCCAAAGTAACATCTCTTGTGTAGATTAATCATGAGGGATGTCAGATGTTTGTGTGTATGTTTTTGTGTAAATATTTAATCGGCCCAAAGGAAGGTTAATATTTATTTAGACTGCATAATTTAATCGGCCCAAAGGAAGGTTAATATTTATTTAGACTGCATACACATCTGTGATGATAAACATGTGATAATTATAAGGTTTACATGTATCTGTGATGATAAACATGTGATAATTATAAGGTTTACATGTGGATAGTGAATCGATCCAAAGATAGTTTTATTATTTGACATGTGTTATTATCAGTGTTTGATTGTTGGTACAACAAGATATCACTTGTAATTAATATTACTATCCAAAAACTTGATATTAATGTTGTACTGGATATCTTGGATGGGATTTGTTATTATTTGAATTTTATTAATTACTAATTATGGTTATTAATGTGAGCATTTTTTTTGTTTTTCAGCTAATACATCAGCTGCAACAATTTCTGCTAACATCAACTCAATTCCCATTCTAAATGGGATAAATTTCAAGGTTTGGAAAAAGAACATATTAATTGTTCTTGGCTGCATGGATCTAGACCTTATATTAAGAACTGAACAACCTCAACCTCTCAATACGGATAGCACTCCTGATGCAAAGAAGGAGTATGAGAAGTAAGAGCGTTCAAATCGCATAAGTCTTATGATAATTAAGCGTGGCATTCCGGAAGCCTTCAGGGGCATAGAATCCGAATGGATCACTAAGGCTAAAGATTTCATTGCCGAAATTGAGAAGCGTTTTGCGAAAAACGATAAGGTAGAAACAAGCACGCTCTTAGCTCGCTTGATTTCGATGAAGTATAAGGGCAAAGAAAATATCAGGGAGTACATTATGGAAATGTCTCATATTGCTTCAAAACTTAAGACACCTAAACTCGATCTTTGTGATGAGTTATTGGTGCATCTGGTTTTATTGTTTCTTCCTGCACGGCTCAGTCAGTTCAAGGTCAGTTATAATTGCCAAAAGGAGAAATGAACTCTAAATGAGCTCATTTTATACTGTGTGTAAGAAGAAGACAGGTTGAAGCAAGATAAGACAGAAAGTGCTCATTTGGCTTATGCCTCTAAGGATAAGGGCAAGAAAAGGAAGAATGATAAGGAAGCTGCTAAGGGTCCAGTTGAGAAGAAACAACATAAGGATAATCAGGGTTGTTTCTTCTGTAAGAAGCCTGGACATGTAAAGAAGGACTGTACAAAATATCACGCCTGGCGTGATAATAAGGGTACGTTCCTTGCTTTGGTCTGTTCTGAGGTTAATTTAGCTTCAGTACCTAGAAACACTTGGTGGTTAGACTCTGGTGCTACTACTCACATAAGTGTTTCTATGCAGGGCTGCCTGAGCTACCGAAAGCCAAGTGATGTTGAAAGACACATCTTTATGGGTGACGGGCAATCGGTAGATGTGGAAGTAATTGGGCACTTTAGGTTGCTATTAGGAACTGGTTCTTATTTGGATTTGAAAGATATTTTTGTAGTACCGTCTTTTAGATGGAATTTAATTTTAGTTTCTATATTGCACAAATCAGGTTATTCTTATTCATTTGGAAACAATCAATTTAGTTTATCTTTTAATTCAAATGTTGTGGGAACTGGTTACTTGAGTACTTATGACAACCTATATTTGCTTGATATAATTGCTTCTTATAATGAAACTTTGCATGCGGAATCGCGTGGTACTAAGCGTAAATTAAATAAGAAAAATTTAGCAACATTATGGCATAAACGCTTGGGTCATATCTCAAAAGGTAGAGTTGAGCGTCTTGTGTCTGATGATATTTTGGATTCCCTTGATTTTTCGGACTTTGACGTATGTGTTGAATGTATCAAGGGAAAACATACCAAAGTTAAGAGATTAGGTACCAACAGATCTTCGAATGTATTAGAATTGATACATACAGATATTTGTGGGTCATTCCCTACGGTATCCTAGAATGGTCAACAATATTTTATATCATTCATAAATGATTACTCACGTTATGGGTACCTATATCTTATTCATGAAAAATCTGAGTCTCTGGACATGTTCAAAGCCTATAAAGTTGAAGTTGAGAATCAACTCAACAGAAGAATTAAAACCATTAGATCTGATCGTGGTAGTGAGTACTACGGCAGATATGATGGTTCAAGTGAACAACGTCCAGGACCATTTGCTAGATACCTAGAGGAATGTGGTATCGTCTCACAGCACACCATGCCGGGTTCACCTAGCATGCATGATGTAGCTGAAAGATGAAACATGACTCTTAAGGATATGGTAAGAAGTATAATTGCTTATTCTTCTTTACCAGAGTCACTCTGGGAAGAAGCACTAAAGACAGCAGCTTACATTCTGAATAGATACATTCTGAATAGAGTACCAAGTAAAGCAGTTGCTAAAACATCTTATGAGTTTTGGACTGGTTGAAAGCCCGGTTTAAAGCACTTACATATTTGGGGATGTCCAGCTGAGGCAAGGCCTTATAGGCTAAATAAAAAGAAATTAGACTCCAAAACAGTTAGCAGCTATTTTATTGAGTATTCTGAACTGTAGGCGTCAAAAAATGTTTACGGACATCCAAACACCTCTCAAGACAAAATAGAAGAACAATATACACGTCATCATGCAGCACTGTGGTGCGGCAGGACATGGTGCCGCGGCTAAGGCGCGGCAACCCATGGTGCCGCGGCTAAAGCGCGGCAGCCCATGGTGCCGCGGCTAAGGCGCGGCAGCCTAGGGTGCCGCGGCTTAAGCGCTGCAACCTGCAGTGCCGCGGCAATTAAAGAAGGATGCTATGGCAGTTATAAGGCAGTTATTCGATGATTTTTTCTGATGAGAGAGCATTTTGGAGCAGAAGAGGCTTGAGCTTTCAGTGATTTTGAAGAAGAGAGAGAACTTTCACCCTTTGACAAGCATCATTCGGTGATTCCTAGAGATCTAAGCTCAGACTTGATCTTTGGAAGAACGGACATCTTACATCGATAAGATATTCGTTTTCAAATCTTTACTTCGATAAACGAAGGAGAGATCCCTAAGCACCTTCACGATCTTTGAATCGGTGGTCAACGAGCCAAAGCACTCACGGCATAGGCAAAGTCCCACAAAAAACAGTAGTTGATACACGACTTCTGTGTTATTTTCTCGAAAGTTGTAATTTTGTTTATTTTTCATTGTAATATTCTGTAAGCAATCGAAGTTTAATGGAATCTGCAATGGAAACGACTTTCGCTGAAAACAAACTGGTCTGAAAATTCCACACCCGCGAGGGGGTGGAGTTAAAAATTCAACTTTGGATCGGCCAGAGGCGACGAATAGTCGTCCTGTGCTTGTTAACAAAGTTCAGAGGCAAAAGATAGGTTGCTCGAATCACAATAATGACGAGCTATACTATCAGAAGAATAACTCGAGAAAGAGGATTGTCCAAGAAAATGAGTCCCATTGTGCATGCGAGAGACTCATTAAGACAGTGTTGACAGAATGCGGATGCTCTAAAAATAATTCAAGAGTCTCCGTGTTTCAAAGATTGTCCAATGAAGCGTCAAGACCCAAAATGAGACGTTTCAACAAGAAGAAACATGCAATCCGACAGGATGAGTTCCCTGAAGTCACTATCAACATGACCAACAAGGGAAAGCAAAAGTCAGTTAACCACGACCCTGATTTCTCTCCGGGAGGGAGAGTTGAGCGGGGTCTTTCTCAAAGGATGGCACGGCTACAAAGAAGAGCCAACTTACGTCGAGATTACAGGAGAATGCACGAGGCTTTATCTTCAGATGAGGAAATGTCAGATACTTGTTCCGCCATTGCATCGGACGATACCGCGTCCAGTGTTGGGCGAGTCAGAGAATCATTTGCGATCACGCCGGATCAACTGACTCACATACTGCAGGAAGCGTTGGCTAAACAACGCGAAGAAATCAGAGCTGAATTTAAGACCGAGATGGAGTTGACTATGCAGCAGATGCGAGATTTGCAGGTCAACCGGAATCAAGCCAAAGAGCGGAATCCAGTCGGCGTAATGAAGAGGATGAGACGATATTTGAAGATCATCCTCTAGATAAAGACAACTCCGGAAGCGATCCGACCAAGTCAGCCACTCAACCTCCACAGATCTATTTGAAGAAAAGCGAGGAAGAGGACAAGAAGATGCATGATCTCGAGAGCAAAGTCAACGCTCTGATGACGGCTTAGGAAGTGAAGAAAACGGGCATTCCATACCCGTACCCGAGGGAGTGGGACCTGATTCCTTATCCCCAGAAATTTAATTTGATTAACTTTACTCCTTTTGATGGCAGGGGTTCACCAACTCAGCACTTGATCTATTTCAAGTCGCATCTCGGCGCAATATCCGGGAACGAAGCCCTGATGGTCCGATCATTCGTAGGAACCCTTCGCGGGACTGCCTTCGATTGGTACCGACACCTTAAGCCCGGGAGTATCACTAGCTGGGAGGATATGGAAGAACTATTCCTTACCAATTTCTTCGACGACGACACAGAAGTCTCGATCGGCACGTTGTTGGACGAAAAGCAGAAGGATGGGGAATCTGTTGATGTCTTTGTCAAGCGATTCCGGGACAAAGCAGTGAACTGCAGAGATCCACTTACTGAGGAATTTATTCTACAAACATGTCATAATAACCTGTCCTTGGATGTATTAGAAGTGGTAGGGGTTGTTCACTCTAAGACTTGGAAAGAATTGAAAATGAGGGGTGAACAGGCTGAGCGCTTTCTCAAGAGAAAGAATTTGGAGAGAGGTTTGCCACCAGCCAATAATCAGAATCAGAAGCAGAACTTTAATCCTCGAGGCAGAGGAAGAGGGTCGGTGGCCGCTGTCGATGCACATCAAACGTCACAACAGCCACCGCAGCAACAACCGCAACAATCATCCTTCCAGTTGGCGCCAAACCAGAATCAACAGCCTTCGAAGCAGTTTAAGAATTCTGAGCCCAGATTCCCAAAGGAATACTCTTTCAAAGATGATGAAGTTCCGGTCATCTTCAAATACTTGTTAGAGAACAACAAGATCAAGCTTCCACCGGTCACAAACCAAGAAGAAGCAACGAAGATCAATGACCCAAAGTATTGTGCATATCACAGAAGGGTCCACCATCCTACTAAGACATGTTATGTTTTAAAGGATAAAATTCAAACATTGATTGATGTTATACAAACCTTAATTGATGTTGGTATTGTGACGCCGAAGCCAAAGGAGAAGAAGGTAGGCGCAAACGCGGTCTCTATTAGCTTCGGATCGGTTCCTTTGTCCTGGTTTCAAGCCGAGCCAGTATCAAAGGTCAAGATGCAAACCATCAACGATGACCCTCATGGACAGCGCCAGAAGGGGCTCGTATCTCACACAGCCCCCAACGGCGAAATCCTTTGGGTTCATCCGGATTTGCTTGAAGATGAACAGTGGACGACATCCAAATCAAAGAAGAAGTCAAAAAACAAGGGAAAAGAGAAGTCCTGTTATGGAGTCTCAGCAATCCCCGAGAAGAATGATGAACGGATAGCAGCTTTATCCCTTTCTGATGAGGAGCAGGAAGTTTTCGCTACACGAAGTGGAAATGAATACCATTACAAATATCCGGAAACTTCTAACCCAAACGCTACAACTTTGAAAGAGTTGGGGATAGCTACAACTCCTCCAGTACCTGCTGAAAAGCCGCAACAACCGGCTAAGCAAAAAGAGAAAGAACCCCAACATAAAGAGGTTCAAATTCCGAAGCAGTCTCGTTTCAGCCGACCGATTGGACGAGATAAACCGGAAAGTTCGAACGCACCATATCGTTTCGACGTTATGGCTCAGTTGGCCAATATCCCAGCAAGGATTACGCTATACAAGTTGTTGCGCCTCTCGAAAGAAACCAGGGAAGCTTTACAAAAAGCTTTGGCTGATTCTGAGGTATTCCTTACCCAGGTCAAGCCAGCTCCTGAAGAGCCAGAGTCGTCAGTGCAGCATTACAATCTGGCAGCCACAAAATTCTGCAAGTCAGAAATTCGAAGCATGATAGACCGTTATATTTTACTGGATATATCGGTTCGAGCATGGTTAACCGGATCCAAGTCGATCCGGGTTCCGCTGTTAGCATCATGCCACTTCGATTGATGTACCACCTCGGAATTCCCGCTAACAAGTTAGCCTCTACAGGAACGGTTATCTATGGTTTCAACACAAGCGGATCACGACCGTTGGGAAAAATCCGGGTGAAGTGTCAACTCGGAGATCTGAAGTCTGAAGTCACCTGCTATGTGATCGATGTGGAGACTTCTTATAACTTACTGTTGGGTCGGCCATGGATCCACGGTAATCTTATAGTTCCCTCTACCCTCCATCAGTGTTTGAAGTATGTCGACACTAATGAGGAGGTCAAGACGGTGGTCGCGGATAAGCAACCATTCAAGGGGTTAGAAAATTACTTTACTGACTCCCTTCTTTATGGTGCTGAATTCGATACTGAACCATCGGCCCATGGCACGGACAGCGGAGAAGAAGCTGATACCGAAGCCGGGCTCGATTATAGTGAAGGTCTTGTATTAAATGACATTGAACCTCTTGTAATTGATCTTGACGGTGATGAATCGTCGGATGAAAGTTGTAACTGGTAGCTTGCCGATAAAATAATAAATCATGATTTAGAATACTCGCATTGTCTTGATGATGTAATGCAGAGATTGTATGACGACCCTAGTCTACATATGCCACTCCGTTCGTCCTATACGACGATGAAACGTCTCCAAGATTCAGACGGAACAACTGTGATCTTACCTGCAAAGACAGGGGGTGAAAAGGAGATAGTCTTTGGAAAAGGGGAATCATCCCCTACTCCAGATAATTTCTTGGACAGTAATTCAGACGAAGAAAAACCCGGGCGACATTTCTCTCGGTATAGTTCGCAAGCGAATGATTATATGACGAATCGGGGTTATAACCTCTCACTCGGTGAAGGTCTTTATTTTGGTCAAGGTATTAGGGTTCCACCCCGTCCTGCCTATGTACCAAAAGGAAAACCAGATAATTATTACAGTCGTAATAGGGGTCTGGGTTATGCTTCATCATCCGATGACGATTATGGCCAACAAATCATTAACCAATTAATAGATAGGAGCGGACATTCATCCGACACCTCGAATTGGGATTCTGATATGAGCATTGGAGAAAAGTTCAAAAGTCTCATGTCAAATATGGCAACAGTCGATCCTTCTACAACAGAAGAAGACGACCAGTTACCCACTTGGGAAGATCCTTGGACACATTACATGAATATCCAATACGGTGATCGATTTGAGCAAAGAGAACCTCCTACTGAGGACAAAGTAGATCAAGTTAATATGGGTGACGAAAGTAATCCGAAACCTATATTTATTAGTGGTGATCTTCCACCGGACGAGAAAGATGAATTAATCACCCTCGTTCGAGAATATATCGACGTTTTCGCTTGGAATTACGAAGATATGCCGGGACTCGACCCAGATGTAGCAATGCATAGCTTTAACATTAAACCGGATGCCAAACCTGTCAAACAACAACAAAGACGGTTTCGTCCGCAGATTATGGAAGCGATAGAAGCTGAAGTCAAAAAGCTAATTGATTCAGGATTTGTCAGAGAAGAACAACATCCTGAATGGTTAGCCAATATTGTTCCAGTCCTCAAAAAGAACGGAAAAATCAGAATATGCATTGACTTCAGAGATCTAAATACTGCCTGTCCCAAAGATGACTTTCCTCTACCGATTACGGATGTCATCATCGACAATACATGCGGGTTCGAGAGAATGTCATTTATGGATGGATTTTCTGGGTACAATCAAATCAAGATGCACACGGATGATGAAAAGCACACAGCATTCAGAACACCCCTGGGTGTCTTCTGTTATACTGTTATGCTATTCGGCTTGAAAAATGCCGGTGCTACATACCAGTGAGCAATGACGAAGATCTTTCAAGAGCACCTCCGGAAGACTGTCGAATGCTACGTTGATGATCTGGTTGTTAAAAGTCGTGATAAAAACGACCATATTAATGATTTGAAGACGATGTTCGAGCTTATGAGAACTCATCAACTGAAAATGAACCCAACTAAATCCTTCCTTGGAATGTCCAGCGGTAAATTCCTCGGGTTCGTCGTCACCACAAAAGGTATTCATATTGATCCTGATAAAGTGAAGGCGATAAACGAACTGCAGCCTCCAAGAAATCTTAAAGAACTCAGAGGATTGCAAGGTCGATTAGCATATATCCGTCGGTTTATATCGAACTTGTCCGGAAAATGTCAACCGTTTTCCAAACTCGCAAAGAAAGGCGTGTCGTTCATTTGGGATGAAGCATGTCAGAAGGCATTCGAAGATATCAAGAAATATCTAGCGAATCCACCTATTCTCGTTGCACCGAAATCGGGCAAGCCGTTTTTGATTTATGTCAAAGCGACGAGCCATTCGTTAAGTGCCTTACTTGCACAAGACGACGATAACGGTCACGAGCAAGCTGTGTATTATCTGAGTCGTACATTGGTAGGAGCTGAGTCTCGTTATCCGATGATTGAGAAGGAATGCCTCGCTTTGGTATTCGCGATTCAGAAAATGCGACATTATTTAGTCGGACAGACGATTTATGTCATTTCCAACATAAATCCCGTCCGAGTGTTCATGACCCAACCGGCTTCCATGAATTGGCGTTTGGCCAGATGGGCTTTACTCTTATCGCAATATGACTTGTACTTCAAACAGCAGAAATCTGTTAAAGGACGAGCTATTTGCGACCTTCTGGCAGAAAACCCTACGAAGGATGTAGTCGAATTGTACGACGACCTGCCAGATGAAACTCACGAAGTTAATACCACCTCACATCAACAAGTGTGGCAATTGTACTTCGATGGGGCTTCCCGATCAACCAACGTGGCAAGTGCACCCGGATGTTCTAAAATCTCCTCAGGAGTGGGGGTCGTTTTAGTTTCCCCGGAAAAGCACGTCTTGCCTAGAGCATATTCACTGACTGAACCATGCTCTAATAACGTGGCTGAATACAATGCATTAATAATCGGACTTAATTTCGCCAAAGAGCTGGGGGTCGAATACCTTGAAGCTTTTGGAGATTCTCAACTGGTGGTTAATCAAATACGAGGAGAGTATGAAGTCAGAAATCGAGACCTGATTCCATACCACCAGGTGGCCATTGAGATAGCAAGCTCGTTTGAAGAATTTTTCATTGAGTACATTCCGCGTCTCCAAAATACATACGCAGACGCATTGGCAGCATTGTCAGTATCCTTGGCTCAACCTCCCGAAACAGAGCAATTGATTACAGTGAGGACTCACCAGCTTATCGTTCCAATCTACGATTCGAACGTTAAAGAAGTATACTCCACTGGAGTTGAACCCGAAGTTCGAGATTGGCGATTTCCCATTATCGACTACGTCTTACATGGTATATTACCTGAAGATGTAAGAGAAAGGGAATCGATTCGGCGAAGAGCGCCGAGATTTTATTACAATGCCACATCGCAAACGTTGTATCGACGAGCTTATGATGGTCTTTTACTTCGTTGTCTATCCAGTAAAGAAGCGGAACAAGCACTCAAAGAGGCACATAATGGGATATGCGGTGCACATCAGCCCGGTCCTAAACTCTGCGACCGACTTAGGAGAATCGGATATTATTGGCCAACTATGGTGAAAGACGCAGTCGATTACGCACGACAATGTGAAGCGTGTCAATTGCATGCAAATTATATGCACATACCCCCTGAATATCTACATCCTTCGGCGACATCATGGCCGTTCGAAACTTGGGGAATGGATATAGTAGGTCCAATTTTTCCACCTTCGGTTAAAGGGGACCGTTTCATTTTGGCAATCACCGATTATTTCTCGAAATGGGCAGAAGCAGTTCCACTTAGAGAAATAAAGACAGCTGATTTTGACAATCACCGATTATTTCTCGAACTGGGCAGAAGCAGTTCCACTTAGAGAAGTAAAGACGACTAATGTCATCAAATTTATCAAACACCATATCATATATCGGTATGGTATGCCAAGACGAATAGTGCACGACAACGGTCCTCAGTTCGTGAGTAATGCATTTATCAAATTCTGCGGTAAGTTCGGGATTAAGGACGTTTCGTCGACTGCTTATAATCCTACAGCACAACGGTCCTCAGTTCGTGAGCAACGCATTCATCAAGTTCTGCGGTAAATTCGGGATTAAGGACGTTTCGTCAACCGCTTATAATCCTACAGCTAACGGACTGGCCGAAGCTTTTAACAAGACTATCATCAAAATTCTGGCGAAATTGGTGAAAACCAATAAACGAGATTGGGACGACAAACTCGGCGAAGCTCTCTGGGCTTATCGTACGACCGTCCGCACGCCTACAGGAGCCACCCCGTATGCTTTAACGTATGGGTGTGAAGCCGTTCTTCCATTGGAAGTGCAGATTCCTTCTCTCCGTATCGCTCTCGTAACGGGAATGACGACGGAAGAACATCATCAGAAACGTCTCGAGGAATTAGAGATATTAGATGAGAAACGCTTGGAAGCTCAACAACAGATCGAGTTTTATCAAGCTAGAATTTCTCGGGCTTTCGATAAAAAAGTCCGACGACGAAGCTTTAAAGAAGGAGATTTAGTTCTCGCTGTTCGAAGACCTATGATTCTCACTTCTAAGAAGAAAGGCAAATTTGAACCTAAATGGGAAGGACCGTTTGTAGTAGAAACAGTCTACTCGAACGGTGCCTATCGCCTGGTTACTCAGGATGGCAACAAATTGATGATGCCAATCAATGGAAAGTTCCTGAAAAAGTATTATCCGTAATGCTTTCAGGATAACTTACGTAAAACGGGAAGTTTCTAGAAAATCCTATATGGGATATTTCAGGATAACCCGATATCAGTTGATTATTTTAAATGAGAACTGATTATGCGAATGATACGTTCTTAATTGTTATGAAAATAATTAGGAACCTTTTACTACTTTTGTTGAGATGAGATTTAATGACAAGTTAATCTTTCCTCACAAAACCCTGTAATGTGATCATGGAAGATGAGATTCAATAATTTATAATTTCACGCTATGAAACCTCCACCGGTCGGATTGAGCAATCATCGTCAGTCGGTGTCAGTTGACAAATTATTTCATGTTAAATGTTTGAAATCAAAATTTCCCATCGAGTAGTTCGTGCAAATCAACGAACTCATTGTTATTTGTACCCTATTCCAATTTCTCACCTGGTCAAACCTTTAAATAGTTAAGACCAAAACCAAAATCCCCTCTCGATTCCTTCCATGAACGAGAGATCCTCAAAACTCCCACTTGGTCAAACCTTACTACAGTTAGGACCACAACCAAAATCTCCTTTCGATTCATTTTGCGAACGAAAGATCCACTTTCGAATTGAGTAATCAAACCTTACGACAGTTAGGATTATTCAGGTCAATCCAGATTCTCTAAGTGAAGATCCCACTTCGAGTTTCTTTTGCTCCAGGAGATAGAATATAAAATTCTTCCTCTCCGATTCTGGGTTTATCTCTACCAACAAACAAGAGACCAGGAGATAGAATATAAAATTCTTCCTCTCCGATTCTGGGTTTATCTCTACCAACAAACAAGAGACCAGGAGATAGAATATAAAATTCTTCCTCTCCAATTCTGGGTTTATCTCTACCAACAAACAAGAGACCAGGAGATAGAATATAAAATTCTTCCTCTCCAATTCTGGGTTTATCTCTACCAACAAACAAGAGACCAGGAGATAGAATATAAAATTCTTCCTCTCCAATTCTGGGTTTATCTCTACCAACAAACAAGAGACCGGGAGATAGAATATAAAATTCTTCCTCTCTGATTTCGGGTTCGTTGTCCTATATAGGAAGCGCAACCTATTCACACTTTAAAATCCATGTCACATGGGGGATGTTATCCTATCCCTTATTAGAGATAAGCCTACATCTAACACATGTAGCCTACATATTCAATATGATAGTTCAAAGCCTAAAAGAGTTTAATTCTTTTAGCGCAACGTTATATGTGAAACGGACTTAGATAATTCACATACTAGCCCGATTCAAACGGTAATCGGTAAAGGCATATCAAATCCGTTGATGGCTGAGGATTTGCCAAAAATCCTATAAGTATTATGACTATTTATTCTAAACAAGAATGAGTAATCATAATAAAATCCAAAAAAAAAAAAGAAAAGTTCATTGTATTAACCAAAAGAGTTCAAGCAAAGCAGCACAAAAGAAAAGATGCATGTTTTCAAAATTACAATAATTTGTAATGACGGAGTTCATCTTCTAATTGGGAAAGCCTTGTCGCATAAGCCAGTTCGAGCTCAGGTATCAGATTGGCTTTAAATTTCCTTTCATCGATGCTGCGGATTTTGGCGGCTTCTTGTTCCTTGTCAGCAAAAATTTTGTCTTGAAGATTCAGTTGCCGTAATGTACTCACTTCAGCTTGAGTTACTTCCGCCAGATCAGACTCTAAAACTTCACAAGCTTCTCTAGCTTCAGCAAGTCTCTTTTCTAATTCGGCTACCACTGCCCGACGCGATTCCAAGTTACGATATAGATCTGCCTTGATTTGTGTCTTCTTGGAGGCGCTTACCCGAAGTTGATTAATACGAGTCTTCAGTATTTGAAGTTCGGATTCAACAGATTTCTGAGAATCACGCCATGCTTGTAGCCTCAGGTCCATTTCGGAAGTGATGTAAGAAGACGCGCCATTAGCTCGGAAATTCTGCAACTGCTTGATGTGTTGTTTAAGATCAACCAAATAAGCTTCAAGAGAGTTAGACAATTCGGCGCACCCCTGTTCTTTAATTCCTGACACATGATGATCGAGAGACTTCTGGAAAAGTTCAAATGGTGAACCTTTAAGGAGAATCCGATCAACCATGGCGTTTAAGAAAAGAATGAAGCTTTGAATGTCAATGCAAAGGGCAATTTTGTCCGGATCTTCATCTGCTAATAAAGCTCGAATGCAATCGGACAATGATGAAGAAAGATCTGCAAAGAGAAATAGATATAAAATATACACGTTCGCATACGGTAATGAGTAGAATTATCCCAAATTCAAAGTGTGATTACCTTGACTTGTCGAGGCTGAGACCTGCTCCACGACATCCGAAGTTTGTGTAGAGGTAATGCTGGGCGGTGGATTCATTACATCAAGCTGTTGTTCAATTACAATTTTTGACGACTTCGGGTCTAAGTCGCCAAGATCTTGAGGAGCATGTTCTGTCAATGAGAAAAGAATGAATAAACACTCCGCAAGTATTAATCTAACTGTGAAGCACAATTAGATAAGACGTACCAAGTTGAGCTGAAGTAGCAGGAGGTTGCTCTTCTACCGTAACCTTCGAACCTCCTACTTCATGATCCACTGGAGTCGGAGTGGAAGGCACAACAGGTCCAGCTTCGATAATAGCAGAAGTCGAAGGAGCAGTGGCTGGTGGTTCAACTTCAGCTGGGGGACTTACCAGAAGTAAGAAACCCAGACCTTCAGGTTGATCACATTCACCGATGACGGTAGACGCATCAACTTCGTTAGTTGGTCCTACGTCTAAAATTCTTATTTCAGTCCTTCAAGAACAATAACAGATGAAAGTACAGTTGAAAACTGGAGTCTAAAAGGGTATACCTTTTGATGCATCTGCTTCAGCTGAATCAACTCGAGTAGTTGGTCCTGTAGTAGCGGATGGAACCGGAGTCGATAGTATATCGGAGATCTCCTGGTGTACATCTTCAGAAATGTCAAGATCGAAGTCTCGCTCATCGAAATCTCCGATACCCATATCATGGGTAAGTTCTATGTCTTTCGGTTCGTTGACAGGGATGTCTATTAAGCAGAAAAATCTGTCAACATATATGCAAGAAATATGAAAGAATCAAAACAAATAAAGTGAGATTACCTTCAACAATAGTTGCGGGATTAGCAGCGCTACTACCCGCACTCACCTCCTTTAGTTTAACTAAAAGAAGATAAAGCGCACAAGTTAGTAGGAGAGGAACACGTTCTGATTCACTTATCTTCCGAAAATGTCCCCCAAAGGAGAAAACATCAGTACCTGTATCTGCGGTTGGCGAGGTCGATGTGGTGGCTGGAGGAGGAACAATGTCCATATGAAGGGGTTCCTCGTTCATAGCCTTGTGCACTTGTTCAGTGAAGCTAGATTCATCAACATCCATTAAACCCGGAGAAGAAGGCTTGGGCACGATTTCCCCTTCCTCTTCTGATTCAACTGCAATGATAAAAGAATAAATGCGACGCCTTATTCAAAAAAAAAATAAGATAACAGAAAGGAGATGAAGATGAAACTTTACCCCTTTCATCAACTGGAAGATCCTGAGTAAACTTCTCCTCAAATAACGGAGAAAGTTGGCGTTCCCGATGAGCCGTCTTTTTAATCCTCTTCGAGGCACGAGAATCTCGAGGAACCTCGGAGCTTTCATGTCGAAACTTGGTACGTAATTCGGTTCCTTGAGTCGGCTGAGGTTGAACCTCAGAAGGAGCAGTAAGCCGAGATCTTTTCCTGTTAATAAGCGGGGCAACCTCTTCTTCCTCTTCTTCTGCCTCTCCCTCCTGAGAAAGCCATCTCAAGGTCATCTTGTTGGAGGACGACAGGGGAATGTTCTTTTCCTTCATTTGTATACCTTTTGAAGGAGCACCGGGTAATTTGGGCGAAGAAGCTCGACGAGTCCTGTGAGCCACGGGAGACAAAGGTACATCACCCTCTGCGTCGCCTCGGGTCTCATCCTCTTCGCTGGATGTCTCGAAGTCGTCGCTCTCTTCGGAATCAGCTACCTGTTTTCCTTTACGAGAAGACGTAGCGGGCTCCTTTCCTTTTTTTGATACAATTCTCCGAACTACAGCCTCGGATTCCAGTTCGTGGAGCTTCTTCTTCGCAAGAGGAGTATTGGCGGCTAAAATCCACCGGCAGTAGAGGAAGGTTAAGTAAAGACCAGGCTCAGCGACAGGCAAACTAAATCGAGCTCCGGTACAGCCAGCAACATTCCAGAACCAGGCACGTACCCCATCAATAAGGCCTCCGCAGTTTATCAACCATTTATTGGGATTCCCGATATACAATTGATCGTAGCCGAATTGTCGCGCAAAACGGCAAGGAAAATAAGGCTCAATCCTGCAAATGTTCTTCGATCGAAAAACATTATAGCCTGGGCGAATGTTCATGAGCCAATGAAAACTACCCGTATCGAGAGAGGTCCTGTTAGCCCCAGGCATTTCCTCGTCAACAAGCGTGTCATTATAGGCACCAGAAAACCGAGGGAAACACTTATAGAATTCCCAGCATTTGGCATTCTTGAATTGCCTCACACGGTCAGTCCATGGTCGGGAAGGATATAACCACTTACATCCTTCTAAGAGCTGCAGCAAGGGGATTTCTGGATCAGACGCATCAGGCGCTGACATCATGTCCGATCGATGGAGAACTAGCCACGCCATCAAATAGGTGTACGGAAATTCGACGCTCGACAAAGGAATCTTAGTTGAAGGCTCGGCACCCACTTTGGTAAAGGTGTTGGCTAGGTTACGCAAACCGCTATGGAGGTCAGCAATCATAGCAGAAAGAAGAGATAACCTGCCTCTGACAACTAGTTGCACGGCGGGAAAGAGAACTTCAAGAGGAAGCGCCTCAGAAGACTGATGCGGCACTACACATCTCTTTAGCCAAATGGCCAGATAACCGGAAAGAAGAGTTGCAGGCTTCATTCTCTTTGTGGCTTGCCACAAGAAAGTGTTGAACTTGGTGCCCTTAAGAAAACCACCTTCAGATGACTCAGTTCTGTAAGACTGAGCATTAATCTTCGTGATTAGCTGGTTGACGTCAGAAGGGGTCAGAATCGGTGATTCACAGACTTCTTCACCGGTCGGGCTCTCAAGGTTCTGAAATAGGTAGTCGGCGAACTGTTTTAAACTGACTCGAGCCGCCTTCTTACTCTTCACTTCAATCTTGGCTATCGCTATCTGATAATGACAAGTTAACTCCCAGAGGATGTCATAAGCAGGAGAGCAGGCCTTCTTCATTTTCATCAACTGACGATTATTAGGAAAATATTCTTGGTAAGGAGTATTCCCCAATGGCAATCCGGATACCTTCATCATTTCGTGGAGCGGAAGCCCTAATTCCCCATACTTGGTAAGAAAGGTATTGGTCTCCGGAATATAAGACTCGAACAAAGCAAGCTTCTTCTTTGCAAGAGGAGTGTTGGCGGCTAAAACCCACCGACAGTAGAGGAAAGTTAAATGAAGGCCAGGCTCAGCGACAGGCAGACTAAACTGAGCTCCGGTACAGCCGGCAACATTCCAGAACCAGGCTCGTACTCCATCAATGAGGCTCCCGCAGGTTATCAACCATCTGTTGGGGTTCCCGACGTACAGTTGATCGTAGCCGAATTGTCGCGCAAAACGGCAAGGAAAGTAAGGCTCGATCCTGCAAAGGTTCTTCGACCGGAAGACATTATAGCCTGGGCGAATGTTCATGAGCCAGTGGAAACTACCCATGTCGAGAGAGGTCCTGTCAGCCCCAGGCATCTCCTCGTCAACAAGAGTGTCATTATAGGCACCAGAAAACTGAGGGAAACACTTATAAAATTCCCAGCACTTGGCATTCTTGAATTGCCTCACCCGGTCAGCCCACGGTCGGGAAGGATATAACCACTTACATCCCTCTAAGAGCTGCAACAAGGGGATGTCTGGATCAGACGCGTCAGGTGCTGACATCATATCCGCTCGATGGAGAACTAGTCACGCCATTAAATATGTGTACGGCAGTTCGCTTTGGTAAAAGTGGTAGCTAGGTTACGCAAACCGCTATGGAGGTCAGCAATCATAGCGGAGAGTAAGGATAACCTACCTCCAACGGTTAGTTGCACGGCGGGAAGAAGAACCTCAAGAGGAAGCGCCTCGGAAGACTGATGCGGCACTACACATTTCTTTAGCCATATGGCCAGATAACCAGAAAGAAGAGTCGCAGGCTTCATTCTCTTGGTGGCTTGCCATAAGAAAGTGCTGAATTTAGTGCCCTTAAGAAAACCACCTTCAGATGACTCAGTTCTATAAGACTGGGCATTAATTTTCGTAATCAGCCTGTTAACGTCAGAAGGGGTCAGAATCGGTGATTCGCAGACAGCTTCACCGGTCGGGCTCTCGAGATTCTGAAACAAATAGTCAGCGAACTGTTTTAAACTGACTCGAGCTGCCTTCTTACTCTTTACTTCAATCTTGGCTATCGCTATTTGATAGTGACAAGTTAATTCCCAGAGTATGTCATAAGCAGGAGAGCCAGCCTTCTTCATCTTCATGAGCTGACGATTGTTGGGAAAATATTCTTGATAGGGAGTATTCCCCAATGGCAGTCCAGATACATGCATCATTTCGTGGAGCGGAAGCCCTAACTCCCCATACTTGGTAAGAAATGTATTGGCCTCCGGAATATAAGACTCAAACAAAGCAAGGAAATGATCTACGCTGACTGGAAGACCATGCATGCTGGCTCGGATCGGAGCATATAATCCCAAATTCCTTAACTCTTGATCCTAACGATTGAGTACATACTTGGTCATCCTAGCCCACCATTTGTCGGGAAGAGAATGAACCCATCCATAACACCTGAATTTTGGAATGGGAAGTTCTCGACCAACTCGAGCGAGCTTATTCTTTACCGTGTTGGCCCTTATCATCAGTTCATTCTGGGGCCCGCCATCTGGTCCAAATAGCCCCGGATGAAGACCACGAATATTATACCTACCTTTGGAACCAGGAGCACTAATATCTTTACTAATGTATCCGCAATGAACGCGCTCGTGGTCTTCTGTCAAATGACACGTCATTTCTCTCGAAACAGCCAAATTCCTCAATTGCAGAAGGGAATACTGTCGAGGAAATGGAGGAAGGAATAGAAAAGCACCTTCATACTCATTCAACCAAATTTCAGGGCCACGGCAGAGATTGTCTGGATCTTCTATCGAATCGCCAAACAAATAATCAAGTTTCTTTAACGGTTCGGTAGAATCCCGAGTTGAAGTCAAAGGAGAATCAGTCAACAGAGCGCGTAGGGTACGACAACCTCCCTCACGAACCAACTCTGGAACACTATTATCACGATCTTCACTAAATTGGCGAGCCTCTCTAACCAGAAAGTCGCCGTTAAAAGAAGCGTGAAGAGTACCATTCTGACCCGGGTCTTCTCTCTCAGAGAAGGCCACAGAGGGAAAGGGGACTACAAAGAAAAGTTGGAAAACAGTTGTGTAAAAGAGGCTAAACAGAACAGAACCTCGCTCTAAGTGACCGCGGCACCATTTACTGACGTTAGTTATCGCGGTAGGGTATGTTGCCGCGTTCAGCCGCGGCAGCACGTACTGCCGCGGTAACTAAACAACGGCCCCTTGATTTCGACAAGACACGATTTCGACAAAAACTCGCATCTTGACTGTGGTATATGTCTTGATTGAACAAGATATATATTTTTAAAGCGTCAATCCTCTCGATGGAGGATGTCAACTCTTCCCGAATGCCTCTCAAAGGAGGCAAACGAGGTTATACATGCAAAAACAGCAGTTTTGAAGGGGGGAAGTGTTAAAAACTCACCTCCAAATGAAGCGGCAGCGGCCTCCGTCTCTTCAGATGCAGGGATGGGGGGAAGTGTTAAAAACTCACCTCCAAATGAAGCGGCAGCGGCCTCCGTCTCTTCAGATGCAGGGATTGCAGATTTACCCTTCGAAGCACGGGTTTTCTTTGGCGACATGGTGAAATCAACCTAGGATCAAAGAAAATTAGGGTTTAGAGACGAGATCTCGAGTTAAATAGCAAAGCAAACATAAAATACAAGAGATGGGCTCGGTTTTACCAGAGGATAGAAGGAATCGAACTCAAAAGATGAGGAAATTGAAGAAAAGGCTCAGAACCCTAGATCTCAAAACCCTAGATCTTGTTCGAGCAAGAAATAACCCAAATATGAAGAGGTGGAGAGGGGAAAAGCCAGAAGATCCTTTTATAGGGTGTTTGAAGAGGTTTCGAACTCAAAAGAGCGGGGAAAAGTGACCCGAAGAAGCCCAACATCAAGTTTATAACTTGACTGGCCGAAGCACTGCGCGGCACTCGACACTGTCGCGCTCGAGCGTGACAGTCTATGTTGCCGCGCTCGAGCGCGACAGTCTATGTTGCCGTGCTCGAGCGTGACAGTCTATGTCTACGTGCTCAAGCGCGACAGTAGAAGCTGCCGCGGCAGTTCATTCTGACACGCCGAGACACTGCGCATACACAATAATCCCTTGGGTGTTTGAACACGTACATCTCCCTCTGTATTTGGAATATATTTCTGAACACTCCGATGAGTATATGAGTATAAACTGCATCTCCTTGAACCTCCCAAAGGGTATATGAGGTTAA